>NC_138909.1:46960139-47480586 GCF_965231255.1 Vanellus vanellus | reverse complement strand
GGTAAAAAGAAGAAAAGGAAAGTTTGCAACATCCATCTGAGAAGTCGTAGAAAAAAAGAAAAGGAAAATGACTGATTGAAGGAAGTACAGAATCTTTACAAAAAGCAGAAAAGAAGATCAGGGAACTTAAGAGGATGCTCCAAGGTGTCCATACACTGCTTTAACCACTGATTTTCAAAACAATCACAGAACCAGGAAATCCAAATATATCCCAAGGTAATAAAGTCCAAAGGCTTTGAACTGTAAATTATTCACACTAAAAAGTCTATAAATAACTGTGATGTAAAGAAAAGGGAAAAAAAATGAAAATTTAGAACTTGAAAAGGCTAAGTATAGACAACACAACTTATATTCTCTTTAATCACATCAACCTCTCAAAAAGAATCAGTAACAGAAATGCATGAATGCATGTCAAAATTAAACAAAATCCTACTAGCCATAACTTCCATAAACTGAAAATACCTGTACCATCAGCAGCAACACCGAGGTCTCCAGAAAAAGCAAAAATTTAAGTAAGAAAGGCCAAAAAGCTCATTTGATTATGTAAAACATCTCATTTTAATCAAGCAATTGGTTGATTACTCTAGACTGAGACGTCACTTAAAAATAAAACAAAACAGAAATAAACATCAACTCATTAAAGAAATGGGGAGCAGAGACAGGACAAAATAATAACTTTTCCAACCTTACCCAAAAAACGCTTTTAAAACTTGCTGTTGTCCAGCTTATCGGTATGTTTTCAATAGAGGAATGCATTCTTTACCTAATGTGGACATTTATATGCTTCACAACCCACGTATATAAGTGTTGTGGATGCTCTGTATTACTACCTTTCAAATGCGTTTCTACATCTTTTATTCTGCCATGCTCTTGTTTCAAGGAAGATCAGGTTTGGAAAAGCTTTTCCCCAGAACCTGCCACAGTGAGTTCCAATGGAAGAAACCGAACAGACGGTTTCTTGTCAGTGGACAGTTTATAGTGGCAGATTTGCAGGTAAGAGCAGAAAAATATTTTTCTACCGATACATACACCTTCCCCCCCAAAAATACAGTATCAGTATTTGTGATCAACCTTTCCAATGTATGGAATTTACATTCATCATATTTTGGGAGGAAATAGTCTTTTCTTTTTTACTTTATATTTGGCATAGAAGATGTTTATGGTCAAAAGGGCAGCTTCGGTAAGGAAAAAAAGCCACCTTCTCCAGACGCAACTGAAATATGACTGGTTATGTATTTTTTTACTCAAAGTCAGATACACATACAAAAAACACCTCCCTGTAGGCAGGTGTCACACTGCAACTGCATTTGCTCCATATTCTTCATTTTTCATAACACAGTTCTGGAGTGAAACATCATGTTCCTGACAGATGATTTTAAAAGAATACAAAAGGGAGTATTTGTTAGCAAGCTATGAATTTATATTAAATTACCCTCAAAAATTAAAATTGCTAAGATATGATGTATCACAATGTCCTTAATACCTATTCTATAACACAAATAATTAAATCTGCATAGATCTCATCCATCTGAGCAAATTATAAAGATCCTATTGTATTTTGAAACTGAAATCACAGAGATCAACGTTGGTTTGTGTTGTCACACAGTACTTAGGGGTTTTAATCACACAGCTTTTAGAACTTCTGATCAACACAACACACTTCTAGCTCACTAAGATGAAAACTAATGAGCAAAACCAATTTAAATTTGCAAGTTCGTCAATTTATAATGAAGCTGAGAATAAAAAAAAAATTCTTTTTAATTGCACGTCTTTGGAAACTAAAATTTTGCTTTCAGAAAATTTATAATGACTTTTGTACAATTTAGCTAGACGAAGTAAGAGACTGCTTCGTTCCAAAAATTCAATCGATAGTTTGGTAAGGGGACAGAAACCTGTCAGACCAGTGACATGACAGAATGAGTGGAAAAAAAGCAGATTCAGAATAATTATTTACTGAAAAATATTTTTCTATGTTTCCTTATTACCTCCATGTAAAATAAACAAAGATATAGGCAGAGTCTAAAACTGCCCTATACTCTCTGCAGGAGTTATGAAGGTCAGAACTGAAGTTCCAGCTGCATTTTTTAGTGCTATGCATATAGTTTAAATCACAGTTGGCTTCATGTTTCTACTTTAGAAGATACTTCATATATAATATACACATACTACACAAGTCAGCATTATAAAATTGGTAAACTATTTAAAGAAAGCCTATCAGGGGAAAAAAAGTCATCATAACGAAGCAACATAATGTAAACTAAATAATAGCTAAATAGTACATCAGTCACTACATGCACCATAATGAAAGCCAAACTGTTGAAGTGGGGGAACTTGCTGCCTATGAAGCTAAAAGAAAATTCTGCTCACGAGACCGATCTTTTCAGTAGGTGCAATGAAAAAAAAATCGTTTTGTTTCAGTCTATCTGTTTAGTCTAACTCAATGTGGTTTTCATTCAAAGTTCAGATAACTGGTATTTGAAAATGCAGGAAAGCTTCGTTACTGCTACTCATTTGGGCATTTGAGAAAAAAAAAAAATTAAAAAAAAAATCAGTATAATAATCTGAAATCTACCAGAAATCTACCATTACTAAAACTGAAAGAATGTGATGAACACACACACAGAATAAATCATTTATAACTACAGATATTATTTAAATCAGTATAAGAAATGTTAAGAAATATGATGTATTCATCCTGCATACACATTTTATTAAAGTAAGAAGCATTTAAATGTCTATTTCCTGCATTTTAATTTAATTTCCATTCAAAAGTTCAACAAAAATATCAGTCTATCAAATAACACCATTAATGACTCTTTAAATTTAAATTATTAAAAAATTTAAAAATTAAGCAAAAGTATTTAAAGAGCTCATAAGGAGACAGCCAAAGTGAAAAAGCACAAAGGAAATTTAGAAGATAAACTTGACAAAGTGACCCAATGTAGTTATCTTCTGCATGAAAAATATGTCTCATTAAAATTAATTTCAATTGTAACGGTAGTATTTTCCATAGCTATAATCTTTAGAATACGTTGTTTTTACAGCGATAGACAAAAACTAATTTTTAAACATGAATAATGTGGAGCTTCCTGGCTTTACTTTTATTAGGAATGTATATGACGGCTTGTATTTAAATGTAAATCAACTAGTTTAAAGGTCACTGATCAAGAAGAATGATTTGCCTCTTAGAAAAGTAACTGATAAGTAGAAAAATGAAACAAACTTCAAATTATTTTATTTTTATAAATGAAAATTCTTTAACATAGTGAGAAATAACTCAAAAAAAAAATCACAGAACTGGAGATATATTATTTCTTTCGAACGGTGAACTGCATTTAGAAACTGTGGAAAAGACTTTTGAAAAGAGCATTTGTGATTAGAATAGGCACACATATTTGAAAACATTGTTTAAGGAAAAACCCCTCTGCAGTGTCAAGAAAATAATCTGTACAAACTTGACAGGTTTTTTCCCCACTCTAATTGCTGGGATTTGCAGGACTTGCAGATCATACATTACCCCACAGCAAAAAAGAGTAAGAAGTGTTTAAGACATAGCTCTACTGCCTAAAATGTCAGCAGTAAAATACCAGAAGAGAGATTATCTCCTTTCAAATTTAAATTGTGTCTGCCAGCAGTGTGGGCTTATGTTAGAGAGTCACTTGTAGCATCCTTGTGCCTTTTTGAACTACCTAATAATTAAAAACAAAAGCACATAGATATCTACCTATTGCATACTTGCCTTTTCACAACAAACATGCCATCATGTTCCATATCAAATAGGGAACAATTCTTCCATAGTTGTAAGAATACTCCCAATATAAACAAAGTGAAATTAAAAAGCTTTATCCACTGTATACATTCCGTAGAGAAATATATACACCAAAATAATAATGATGCTATAACCATTTTCAGATAGGGTAAGACTTCTTTATTATTTAACTACCTACTCAAGAATATCCCTACTAAATGAAACTTTGAGATTTTCAAGGAAGAGACTTGTGTTCATGATTTATTTATTCTATTTCCAAACATTATTTTACAGTCCAGCCTAGTGTTTTAGGCTATTTTTAACCTTCATCTTCTTCAAAAAAGAAAAAACGTTTTACCACATTGTAAATTTCATTTTAAAGCAGTCATTTGAAGCCATTCTGGATTCAAATAAGTTTAAGTGTGACAGAATTTCTTGGAAAACATATTTGAGACAAAGTTGAACAATAAATTCAAACTAAGCCATTAAGCATCTTTCTCATGCATAGTACTTCCAAAGCAAAGGTGGAATAAATTATCTCACTGATGGCCTTAAATTTCAGGTGCTTATAAATTTGACTTTGGCCACTTGGAATGACATTAGCTCTCTGCCTTGTGTCGATAATGGTTGGCTTGCATTGTTGTTTCAGAAAGTAAGGAGGAGACAGATTTTTAGCAGTAATGATTCAGTGAATTCCTAAAGCAGAACCTGGGGGAAGGAGAAAGACACCTATCAATCCAACTTCCAATAGTAAGAGATGCAATAACTCCAAAGGCTGAGGCAGAACAATCCAAAAATGCTGGGGGTGGGGAAGATGTCCTTTGGGCAGATTTTTCACAAGCCAGTAGATTCAGTTAGGGTGTAAGTAATATTCTTGGATCCAAAAACTAAGCTCCACACGAGGTGCAAATGTAATTTCTAACTTTGCTTCAAAGAAAGCTCCTACCAACTCTCAGCCTATTTAAGCTCTTTCACTTACTGGGATAAGGATGGTAAATTTGCCATCTCATACTAAGTACATATGACTTCTCCAAATCCTCACCTCCATTTTCCATACCTCTCTATTTAATAAAACGGGTCTCAGTTTCATTTCTGCTGTGCAGAAATAACAAAGCCATGTAAACAAATGTATGTTTGAAAAGATTACGTATTTCTGGAATACGTTCTTCTGCAGTGCCAGGTTGCACTCCAGAGCATCTAAACCCAGCTTGCAACAACCACATACCAAACAATAATGTAAACCATGGAAATACTGCCCAATACGTCTAGAGAGGATGATGCAGTGAGAAGACAGCAACCTGAACACCTGCTCTTTCATGCTTCTCTCTGACCTCAAAAGGTGTAACTCTATACAAAGGATCTTAACATTGCTGGTGCTGCCTGACCTGCATAAAGACAAAAAACAATTTATATGAGATATTCTTTTACTTTTCATGTTCATCTTCGTGAGACCCAAGTCACTGGACATTTTTTAAATTTGTTTTACCTTTTTTAAAACATTTCTACAGCAATTTCAGACACTCAGGGGTCAAGAAGCCGCAGTATTGAAACTAAATTCAGTCCCGAAATTTCCATTTCTGAAACTCTGGAATAATACAGGAATAATCAGAACTAAGAGAGTGATGACTAATTTTTCCTTAATATATGAAAATCACTATGCATCTATAAACTCCATATTCTACAGAACTGCCAATCTTTTCAATAAACAGACCAAACAAAGAAAAAGCAAGCTGTCAGAGGAGAAATTGGTTAAAATGCCTGACAGAAAACCAAGGCTTTTCATTTTAATATTGATAATTACAGAAATGAAATAATGCTGGCAATGGTACGATAACAATTATACTCAGAAAAGGAGCGGATTAAGTGGAATAAAATAATTTTAACTTTACTTGGAAAAGCTGCCTCATGAAAATACATGCTTTTAAATGTTTTTGATGTTTTAGGCAGGAAATGGTAGTATATGTGATTATTGTCCATTTCTCTTAGAAATAAGAATTTGTGACATCACTTTCAGATTTCTGATCTACATTTGCCAAAACCATCAGCTTCATACCCATAGTAAAATAGCAAAATTTAACACAAGCAAAAAACCATAAAAGCTAACAAAAATGCTATGGCTCAAAACTTAATCCCAATCAAAAAAACAAACAAACAAAAAAAAAAAAAAATCATTTCAAGCCATTTATTTTTCTTGAAGCAGAACTACCTTGATGTGCTGCTTAGAAATTAAAATAGAGCACTAAGGGAAATAGTTTTTTTATTCGGGCTGATAGTTGAAATTTACTACACACTGACATGTCAGCAGGAACGAGTTCAGCACAGCCCATCTGCACGTGGTAGTGCTGCCAGAGCAGCCTCATGGTGCAGGAGGTGTCTTGTCTTCTCTTCTCTTCCCCCGTGTCATCCCTTCCCAAGTCTTTCACCAAATCACCCACCGTTTCTTTACGCACTGTGACGCCGGGCTACTTGAACATCCCGATTTTCTGCAGCTGTGTAAAAGAAGCTCTAAAAAAGTATGCTGCTGTTTCGTAGATGCTAATGGGAAGAGGCTTAACGAGGGGTGATCTTGATTTCTAGAGGAGCACGTGGCTACTGCGACGGGTGCCCTCGCAGTGCTCACAACCCACTCACCACAGACAAACGCACATGAATGGTGCATGAATTACAGCAGCAACATACAAGGACTAAACTCTGCACAAGTGAAACTGCACATTACAACTCCCCCTTTTTTTTTTTCTTTTTAATTTTATGCTTTCTGTTGTGCACAAATTAAACTGTTAGTAACCCATGTCCAAACTAAACTGGTGGAGGAAGAGATGGGAGGAAATTTCAGATACTACTGAACTGGAACTTATCTAATGAACTTCCTAGTTGAAATTCCTGGCTACGATTACAAACTGGATATATCACTTTCCTGGTAGAAACTGCACATAAAACCTACCAGCCAACATAAACCACTGTTAGATTTTACACCATTATTTCTTCAACCGTGAGGCCTGCAACTTCATACCGTTGGCAAGATTGTTACTACACTACTAAAAGTACTATTACTCTGAATGCGTAGAGGGATATATTATAACCAGAAAGGGGAGGGGGGAGACCAACATTTTTTTTTAAATTAAATTCAAAACTAAAAAGTTGGAATACACCTGATAGAATTATTTCTTGTACATAACAATAGGTTCAGGATTTTCCTTTGGTAGTCCCACAGTTCTGATTCGCCATGAAGGGAACCAAGAAATCCCTCCCTATCTATAACAGCAACTGTCTTTTTATTCCAGCTTTGCCTTTGCAGGTCCCAGATGACATTTCTTAATCACTTAGGACTTCATGCCACATAAAGAAGTTTACCATACAGATAGAACATCCAGCATTTCGGCAAATCAAGAGTTCCTTTCAACTATTGCTTTTTATGGAGAAAGAAGTTTACAAAAATATTATATAAACTGTCTCTCTAGTTTTTTGTTTGTTTGCTTATTTTTTGTAAAACAGAAGCGCACTATGCTGACTTTAAAAGTATTCGAACATAGTTTTTAATACCAAAATTTCACCATGGAAGAGCTTGACTATATTTATATTACCTTATAAATGGAAAATTAACTTTCTTAAGCTTGCTAATTCATATAATGGTTCTAAAATTGAATTCTTTTTTAAAATGCAAATTTTGACTACAGAGGCATTTTCAGCCCCATTTAAGCTAACATTTAAATTCTACTAGCTTTTTAAAATTTCTGCATTGATTCTAAGTTCATTCAGTCTGTGAGCACATCACGCAAGCATGTCCTGAATGAAACCTTTCACAAAATTACACCTAGAGCATCCCAGATTTGGGGAGTGGGGATGGGGGTGTTAAACATCAAATATTAATTGAAGATGTTCTACCTGATGATTTTCTATGCCAACTTATAAGTATAATTTAAAGTTCCTTCCAAAGCATGTATAAGGACAAAAATTAATATACCTGGTGATGTAGCAATACTTTTATTCAGGTTTCTACTAATACTATGCATGCAGCAATAAACAACAATTGATGTAAATTATTGAAATTATTGGTCACTGTTTACATACATTGTCACTCAAATTCTGACTTAATTCTGATTTCAGCCCTTTTCCTACGCAGAAAACATGCTTAGCCTTGCAGGTAACGTCAGGAAAAGTATTAAGCAATGAAATTTTCACTTGTTCCAATGTACCCTCTACATTTATCCACTATTCCCCCCCCCCCCAAAAAAAAAAAAAAATCAATAAAAATACCTTCACTGCGACAAAACACAGAAGTGTCATTTAAGAATATCTATGCATCGATGTTTAATGTGGAGCAACTAGCAAAGGCTTACATCAACATGCAGGTGACCAATACAAATAGCCCCTCGAAAGGATACTTTACTGCCCTACCTTCCTTTTACCATGACTAATGAGCATTGATCAAATCAAAGGCTTTAACTACTTGCTCCAAGTCTTTTCCAGCACAAACGTCTTCCTGCCATAATCAATTTATCTACCTGTCTCAAGAGAATCAGTTTAGATGTTAGTATGATTTCTCAGGCATAAGAACATTTTTCAGCCTCTTCAGGCTGGCAATCCATTACTTGAAATAAAATATTTTCCCAAGCACTTTATATTTTCCACAAAAGGAAGAATAAAAAAAGAAAAGAAAAAACAGATAAAGTGATAAAACCCGCAAACACCACAAAGATAAAGAGACAACAATGAAAATAGTTCAGCCACAAAATCAGAGATATTTGGTAAATTGGGATCATTCAAAAAAACTGTTGCAATATAACAATAATGCAAAAGCATAAAGCAAGCAAGAAAAAAAACCTCTCTTCTGCAGAGAGTGGGAATAGTGTGAAAAGTAATGACTAAAAGGTTTCAAAGGTCATACGGAAAGCAGCAGAACTGCTATACTGCATTCAGTCCTGATATTCAGATTTTAGAGCAGTTACCAAGAAACTAGAGAAGTACAGAAGGAAGACACGTGGCTTCTACACTTTGTGTATGGATAACCATATCCACAGTCCAAAATGAAATTACTATCTCTCTGTCCTGTTATATAGGTATTATTTTTGGATTTTCTTTTATGTCATCCAATCCAAGCTACAACTAAATCTTCTAGATATTATACTCTTATTCCGATTCATCCATATACCTGAAGCTCCTGCCCTCCCCTTCTTGATATTATCATCCTGCATCTCACTTTCTGTACTTTCTGTTAAAGGCAATCTTATTCCATCATATGCACTCACAAAACTATTACAAAGATACTTTAGTTTTTTGTAAAGTCAGTGCTTTCTCAAACTTCTTCCAGTAACTAAATCACCTTTCTGCATCACAGTGCTTACCTTCACTATTAAAGCTTTTCAAAACTTTACTACAGACACCTACTGGGCTGGAGTTTAATGAGCCTTTCCTTCCGCAGCAGTGATGGTTTCAGCAGTGTCCACCTATTCCTCACCACTTCTTCCTATCCCCATGCTCTGCTCCACGTTCTGCTCATACAAGCACTTGTTCAGGTGCATAATGAACCACATGAAACTAAGAAAAAAAAAATAATCCAGGTTTAAAATAAGCATGTTTTGAAAAGAAAGTTAATTTAGCACAGATTACTTGTGCACAAGTATTACAGCATAGCTTAGAGGTGGTGCAGAGCAAGAATCTTCAACCCTGGAGCTGAAGAATTACCGAAAATAAGCCTTCGGCAACAGGAAGTTGACTTCAGCTATAAGCATCCCATAAAGCAGCTGAATAAATTGTTAAACAGGTAACTTTGCTCCTTTTAAAATGCTGCGCTTTACACCTGCAAGCAAACTCTTCCAAAGACCCATCTCCTCATTGCTTGCTATCAACCTCCTCCTGGTACTTTTCTTGGCTGCACCATGGAAAGAAACTCAACGGCAGTTGGGTTGGGATAGGTTGTTGTCACCAAGCCTTACCTTGCTGATCAATTCTAACTCAGTCTGTGTTTGCACTCCATCTGTGTCAATCCAGCTGTTGTCTTTCATTTTGAACAGAGAGACTGAGTTTGATTTTGCCAGGTATTTACATAGCACTTAGCACAAACAGAATGGGATCTTTGTCCAAGACTCAAAATCAAAGCTACTAAAATATATAAAAAGCAGTCTTCCCTTCCCTCTCAAAGAATCGTAAAAAACATCACTACCTACAAGTGTATGGCAACTACAAGGTGAAATTCTGTTGCTCCCACCCACCCCTGTTTTTTAAAACAGGAATTAAATCTGGAAGCACTGGAATAACGTTATGCATTATGGATCAAATTCATGCTATATGGACACAGATATAGGAAGCAAAATAAGTAAATGGACAATAATAGAGAATAAGAATCTTTTCAGGGATTACTAAGTAGTTGTTATTATTTAACTTAGATTGAACTTAAAAAAATACTCAAGAACTATATGTATATCACTATACACTGAACTTTGAAATGAACACTTCTCCAATTGTTGCCCTCTTAAAGCATGCAGACAGAATTAAAAGAAAAATAATTACTGAAAAAATATTTTTTGAGTCGTAAACTAAACTAATTTTTTCTCATCATACACAGAAACTTTTTTTAGGACTTTTTTTAGTCAATTTTTGTGAATTGCATGTCTTCCTGAACAGGTGGACAGGCTATTTGGAGAGCATTTTTCTGCAAATAAAATTTGACTGCTTCAATATGGACCTTCCATGTAATGTTCTTATGAGTAAATTAGGAGATGATAGAAACCTCTGAAAATTGAAAGACTGTAATGAAAAGCTTAATATGCTTTGTACAGTAATGCTGAAAAAAGTGATGTAATGCTTAAGTTGATCATGTTTTTATTCAGAACCCCAGGCAAGCCAGCAAAAGTGGTGTGATTTTATTAAATATACTCAAAATGAAAAATTTTCTTCTCCTTTAAAAACAACTGACTTGAAGGAACACTCTCACATAATGACTGCCAACTGAAGTCTGGGTACTACAGGCTTTTCAATTCACACAGGATTTCCTATTATTGCCTGAAGGTGAAAGAATCACAAACACAGAGAGAAGAGAAAAAGCAGTCTTAAGAAGCCAGGAGCACGTGAATTTTAAACAGATGAGAAAAGTACAGCAACTTTGCAGGGGTTGGTTGGAAGCCTGCTACGCTTCAAAAGCTGTTGAAACATCCCCTCTGCTGAGCATCTAAGAGGATGCTCAGGACACCCATTGACTTTAAAGAAATCTGCGATCATCATGGATTAGCACCTGCCTTGATTGCATCCATTTGTACCAGAAGCAGGACAGCACTTGTCTTGTAAAAGCACACTACAAGATGGTAGAGAGAATATACTTGGCTTTCCAGACGTAAATCTCGGCTCTTGAGAAGGACAGAGCAAAAGGGTGTCAGACAAATATACAAAAGTTTCTCATCTTACTTGGTTTTGTCCTAACTCCACAGAGGAAAAAAACCTGACTGACCTTCTTGAAACTTCAGAAAAATCCATATGCCAAAAAATAAGTAGCATTTAAATATGGAATCTTTCTCTATCTCTTACATAAAGAGGTCTGAAGAATGGTGCTGATCCTTAAAATATCCATCACTCTACAACTGTACTTTTTGAACCAGAAGACATATATACACACACACGGATACAGGCTGTACAGTTCCAGAGAGAGATATACATTGTCAGATATTTAACTGAGAATCCTCAAAATTCATTCATCTGGAAGAGTAACAGCCATATCCATATGGTCAAATTACTTAAATCTCAGATGCTTTCAGTTCTGCACCACCAAGTTCTGTAAGTAGCCATTTAAAAAGTAATATAAAAACTTAAAAAACAATCTCAAAAAATTGGAATTTCAAACATTAAAAATTCAAACTTTATTACATGAGGTTCTTCTCTGTGAGAAGACATTCTAAAGAATTAAAAGCATTTTTTCACTGATGCTATGGTGCTATTCTTAGAAGGAAACTGATTTCACAACTAATGGATCCGAGATGAATCTAGAGAAGCAATACAGAAGGGAACAATACCAGCTCAGAAAAAAAGAATATAGAGCGATATAGAGATATTTCACAGCAGTAAGTATTTTCCACGCCTTCAAACCCAGGACAAAAAGGTACAGTAACTGCAAGGTTATATTTTGAACTGTTTGCAACCTGTCCAAGCAATTACCATCACTACGTGCCCTGACCATGCAGGAAACCAAAAGATCTAACCTGTTTCTTTTTCAGTCTTCAAAACACCTTTCCAATCTGACTACAAGATGACTCTTACTAGAACTGAAATTTCCCTGAAGATGTGGAGACGGAAAGAAATAAAATGCATTTTCTTCTTTACTGACATTAAAACATGAAGTAACTTCTTGCATAAATTCATAAAACCCTGCAAATTATGATGGGATTAATTAATAAATGACTAGTCTTTGCAGGCTAAAGGAAATGCAAGAAGTAAACAGGTGACAACAAAGTGCTAGTTCTTCAAAAAAAGCAATTTAGCTAATGTCAGATTAATTTCTTCCACAGAAGAACTTTTCTTTTCATACACAGTTTCCATCTTGATAGTGAATCTTCGATCAGTGTGTCTGAAAAAATAATCTCTGTGAAGATTAAGAGAACAAAGGAACCCATATAAACTCGAAAATGGCAATGAAACTTTTCAGGTCATCAGGTAAATAAACTACTACAGTCACCTGAATGGAATATAAATATTTTTCATATAGGATTATAATGGAAAGTGAAGTGGTTTAAAAAAAAGAACAAAAACACACAACCAAGGTGAAACTGTCACCTTTTATACCTTTTCAAATAAAATAATACATTAATCATTAATAAAAACTAGCAAAAAATCAGACAATGTCAATCCAGGAATTATAAAAAAATGAAACTAATCAATGCTCACTGTGGTATGAAACCTAGCAGTTAAGCCAGTCGTTGCATCTTAGACACAGAGAGCTACAGTGTGAGACCAATCGTTAAAAAAAAAAAAAAAAAAAAATACATGGGGATCTAAAAAAATAATTTAGTTTTAGTGACCTGGTACTACTCATTGTATCTATTTCCTCTAAAACACCTCTAATTAATGCTTCAGTCTCAGACACCTTTCCTGAAAGCTCCCCTGTGAAAATCCTTCATAAGCTGTTTTGTGGTTAACAAGGATGCACAGAATCTCCCAGGCTTTTCTGTGGGGCCTCGTGCTCTTCTCTACTTCACTCGCCTACTGGCTGCCAACTCGCTGGAACGCTTCTTGCTTCCAAAAGATCTGAAAGAGATTCATAATTGGTTTTCATGTCCTTAACATTATTGCAGAATTATTTTTGACCTCCCTTATAACATTTTGGACATTGAGTACTTGCACATTATGATACCTTTTTAAAAAATATTTACTTTCATAAAAATAGCTTTCTCTACCACCCTGATTCCTCACAGTCTTCTCCATTTTCTATTTTAATGTTGTTGTTGTTTATTTTCCATACTGCCTTGAAATTTCTTAAGGAAAAAAAAAAACCAAAATAAATTAAGGTTTTAGCCTTCTTTTTCATTTCCTTTTAAGCATGTCTCCTTGTACATGTAGTTCCTTTTGGAGATTAAACACTAATAAAGTGAATTTGGCTTTTTTTCCCCACCTCCTGCAAAGCTTTGAATCAAAAGTTATGTGATCATTGTTTCAGATGTCTTCAATAGTAATGGGTTTATGCTTATTCAAAACTAAGTCTTCCTCTTCTGTGATCCCTGACTACAGCTCAGTAAAGCTGTCTTCGGACAGATAACTTCTGCCTCATTGTCAGTGAGCTCTTCATGCTTCATTGTGGAACTTCAGTCCATAAGAATATAACTAGATTGCCTATTAAAATAGTTAACTTATCTAACTGGATTCTAAGCTTTCTGGAAGGTAAAGCACCTCTTGCCTACATAAATTGTACAGTATCAATAGTCCACAGACTGAATTCCTGCCACCACTTGGAAAAAAGGAGGTGAAGAGTGAAATTACTATTTGCTAATGATAAAATAAAATAAAAAAATAATAAAAGCAGAATACTACACTATAAATCTCACTACAGAGAATTGAGGATCTTATCAAGCATAGTGACCAGGGGCAAAGATGGCAGATGAAAATGCATTTTCCACCACTGCAAAATACAGGGAACAGCACGGGTAAAACATGGGGAAAAGCAACGCTACTTAACATACAAAATGACTGGCTTGAAGTTAGCGACTAAGCCTGGTGTCACAGTTGGAAGCCCTCTAAAAAACAGCACTTCTTCACAGCTTTGTTCAGGAAAAGAAAAGAGGGGGTGTGGGGGAACACAGGAATACTTGTAAGTCACTGCATAAATCTATAACATACCTACATCTTTAATGCTATGTGCACTTCTACGTACAAAAAAGTTTGTTAGAACTAGAAGATGTATCTATAAAGTCTCCATGATGAGGCACTGAATGCTTTCCACATGAAGAGAGTCTAAACACACTTCAATCTTCAATTTTCAGTATAAATCACAGAGAAGAAATAAGATTAAAAATCATGTGAAGACAGATAGCACAGAGATGAGTAGAACTCCCAATACTTCCTACGATACAGGAATTTAAACAAACTTCAAATTCTTCAGCCATCAGGTTTCTAAACATCAAATAGCCAGTACTTCTTCCCTTAGATATGTGGAACCACATGCAGCAGGACGCTTCAGAGATGAAGGGAACATTAACGAGAGAAGTTACGCAACAATAACGCATCTCTTTTCAAGGACAAACTATTGTCCAGTTGCTACTCTGACTCAGGAACTCCATCAACAGCTAGCTCTTACAGGCTAGGATGGAATAACCAGGGATGAATCAACCCATACGTGTCCTCTTCGTTTTCAACTACTGTTGCAGAAAGAACACCAGATTTTTTTTTTTTTTTTTTTTTTTTTTTTTTTTTTTAACACCACTTTCCCCAGCATATGGGAGAAACTGGCTGCTCATGGCTTGGACGGGTATACTCTTTGCTGGGTAAAAAGCTGGCTGGATGGCTGGGCCCAAAGAGTTGTGGTGAACCAAGTTAAATCCAGTCACAAATGCGGTTCCCCAGGGGTCAGTATTGGGGCCAGTTCTCTTTAATATCTTTATCAATGATCTGGACAAGGGGATCGAGTGCACCCTGAGTCAGTTTACAGATGACACCAAGTTGGGCAGAAGTGTTGATCTGCTTGAATGTAGGATGTCTCTATGGAGGGATCTGGACAGGCTGGATCGATAGGCTGAGGCCAATTGTACAAGGTTAAAACAAGGCTACTTGCCAGGTCCTATGCTTGGGTCACAACCACCCCGTGCAATGCTACAGGCTTGGGGAAGAGTAGCTGGAAAGCTGCCTGGTGGAAAAGGACATGAGGTGTTGGTCGACAGCCAGCTGGATATGAGCCGGCAGTTTCCCCAGGCGGCCAAGGCGGCCAATGGCATCCTGGCTTGTATTAGAGATAGTGTGGCCAGCAGGACTAGGGAAGTGATTGCCCCCCTGTGCTTGGCACTGGTGAGGCCACACCTCGAATACTGTGTTTCAGTTTTGGGCCCCTCACTACAAGAAAGACATCGAGGTGCTGCAGCGTGTCCAAAGAAGAGCAACAAAGACAGTGAAGGGTCTGAAGCACAAGTCTTGTGAGGGGTGGCTGAGAGAAATGGGGTTGTTTAGCCTGGAGAAAAGGAGGCTGAGGGGAGACATCAGTCTCTACAACTATGTGAAAGGAGGCTGTAGCAAGGTTGGTGTCAGTCTCTTCTCCCACGTAACAAGCGACAGGACAAGAGGAAATGGCTTCAGATTGCACCAGGGGAGATTTAGACTGGGTATTAGGAAAATATCCTAGAATAAAAAAATATCCTGCCCAAAGAAGTGGTTGAGTCACCATCCCTGGAGGCATTTAAAAGACATGTAGATGTGGTGTTTAGGGACATGGTTTAATGGTAGACTTGTCAGTGCGAGGTTAACACTTGGACTTGAAGATCCTAAAGGTCTTTTCCAACCTAAACAATTCTATGAGTTTGTTATTAACTTTACCTGTAATCGCCATGTTTAATGTTTTCCAAGTTGCAGAAATCTTTGGATTTATGCAGACTTTGACATTTCATATATGTCATCAGATCAACTCACATTTCTGCTGAAGTCCTGTACTTGTTCTACCTAGAGCTACTTGACTGTCAAGGAGCTTCACCAAGCTTTTGGCATTCAGTTTCAAAATTTTCAGGCATCCTAGTGTTTGAGTGTAGGTTTAGGAGTCAAAGTTCCTTAAATATTGTCAGCAGAGGCACCTCCAAACACAATTCAGAACACCTCAGGGATGTACTCCTAGTCATAGTAAAGTTCTACTAAATCAAATTTATCGCAATATCCACAGATTTACAAATGTGTTTAGAAAGCATTTCCCAAGTCTAATTAAAACTTTCTCAACTTGCACATCTGTTAAAAGCAAAAATATACACACAAAAAAATCCCCCAAAACACAATAACAACAAACTACATGCTCTACTTCACAAAGCCAGATTTCATTCACAAATGTATCAGGTTTTATTCTCAACAGAAGATGACTCACTGCATGTTTGCTCCTTTCAGTCTTCAAACATTTTGTTAATATATGCAGGAAGCAAAGCTACAATAGTTTGCTCATGAAAAGGGAGGGTTTTTTTATAAACTAAGAGCTTGCAAAAGATGGAAGAATTCTACTTGTACAGAGAAGAATATTTAGTATACAGTAAAATATTTAGTAACAAAGACATATTTCATTGAGATTTATCCACATCTCACAGAATAACAGAGAAATAACAATGAGAAATTGTTACTACATGAAAGAGAATTTATCAAGTTTGGGCCAAATCTAGAGGGAAATATCAACCAATTATTGATAGCGATTGACCGAGATTACCATTTCATTTATGTAAGAAATGAACAGAAATAAACAACGTCACAAAAGCTTACTTTTACTCTGAATTTTATATATATATACACACACAATACACTACTCTTGGCCAAAATGTAATAGAGAAGGTGAAAATGCTGAAAACAGTAAAAACCAAAAATTACTCAGTCTTTCATCACAGTCTACTTCTATGTTATTTGACAGAAAGCCACCCTAGCAGCCCCTAAAAAGTAAGAATGTCACAAATCTTAGTTTTATTGCCCTTTTCATACAATGTTCTTCCACAGCTCATGTTCCATATGTCTTCTTACTCAAATTTTTTTTTTACTTTAATGTTAGCTTTTTAAACATACAGGTATTTTAAATTGCCTTTCTTGTTGTGTTCCCAGTTACACATAATAGCATCTAACCTCCCTTCCTTAATTCAGAATTCCTTCTACTCATTTTTATTTCTTAATGCAAGCCAAAAAAATGCCTCAATTACTTTTTAACTCCCCATTCTGTACATAGCAGAAATCTCTGATTTCGAATCAAAGGAAATAAAGACGGTTGTAAGAAACGAGGCAGCTTCTCGCAATAACAGAGAAAATGTATACAGAGATCTCTGTTTTTCTCAAAAGCACTCAAAGACCTATGATTTTTACCTCTTCTGGGGAAGAAATAAACTCTACAATTCCCTTAAATCAGGCCATAGGCTACAGCCTGTATTATCAATCATAACTATTACTCAAATCTAACTGATTCCAACATCCACAAACCTTCTCTTCAGGCACCGTTAGTAAAAGTATTTCAAACTGAAATACTATTTATATCTAACAGTAGCAGATAAGAGAGAGTGAATTAAAAATAAATAATATGAACAATACACTTGGACAATACATTATGTAGGTCCAATCATCCTGTGGTAACTGATAAGGCTACTCTTGTTTCCCCCAAATCTTCATCAAATTGAAAGTCTACTTCTGCTGGCTCAGAGTTGGCAAAAACAACTCATAAATGGGAGCATGGAGTTAATATGTTAAAACTCCAGCTTTTTTTGTAAGCAACCTCCACCATATTTTCCTGAAGGCTGCTTTTCTAGAGCTACTTGAGATACAATGGGAGACAGATTCCAGTTTACTCTTCCTCACCTCTTACTAAATGAGTTCATGATCATATTCCATTCCAATGTTCATTGGGGCAAAACCTGTATTCTATAAGATCTGTGTTTCCCCACCTCAAAAGCAGTCTCAGCTAAGGCAAAACATGGTAGATCATCTGCAAAACAGAGAACTTGATGTTTATTACCTTTAGAAGTTCTAATAGCCTGAATCAATTACTTGATCTTCACAGCCTCCAGGTTAACATTCTTTAAAAGATGCTGGTATTAAACCAAAACAAACAAAAAACCCTCTAAAAATTGGGGGGTTTATACTTCATCACATATGGATATTTGGCTGAAAGAAAATGATTGATATTTTCAAATAACATCTGTTTAAAATTGATCACAAGAGCTTACAATGTCCAGTAAGATTCTCTTCCCTTTTTTTCCTATTTAGCACTATATTACCATGGAAAAGGTACTTGTTACTGCTTGACCTCTAGATGCAAATTATTCAACAGTGCCTAATGCCAGTAAGTCTCAGAAAACTGGTCACTTGAGCGGCAGGCTCCCAGGTAATAAAAATCTGATTCCAAAGGGTTCTCGTTTCTATGCCTCCAGATTGCCTCAGTCTTTGAGACAGATGCCACACAACTCTTGAGAAAGAGACCTGCTGTGTTGTGGGGAAAGCTCAGTTTCTTCCCTAAAACCAGTTCAAACCATGTAATCATTTAAAAATAAATATTTAGCTGTTTCTGGTTTGTCACCTCTTGGATTTAAGTGAAAATAGAAAGGCTCTTTGATCATTACAGAATGTTTATGAAACTGCATGGAAATAATTCACAGTGCTGGACTGCGACAGCAAGCTGTTAGGAAATCAACAATAAAGGAGACAGTGATTTAATTTCAGACACACCTCAGTGAACTGTAGGTGGTTGCTACTAGAAAAAAGGAGAACCATCATTGCTGACAAGACTGCTTCAATCCCTAATCTAGGGTGCCGATTTTGGCAGAAGGGCTATAAAGCCCAGGACTTATGGATAAAGAGTGACATTCTTTCTAGAGGACAGGCAGCTGTTGCTTAGAAACTGTTTACAGACAGATCCTGCTGGAGTATCTCAAAAAAAAATTAGGTCATTCTTGGCTCTAGGTAAGAGAGATTTTTATCAATATAAAATCTTCTACATCTTCTCTTTATGTTTACTGTCAATAATTAACAATGCTTTAGGAAATCTGCTAGGATGCTCTTTTTACCAACGACTAAACATTCCCAATGGCAGAATCACCAATTTTGAAATAATCTGGTGGATAAACAGAGTGGATTCACATCACAGTTCACTTGGGGGGCTGAGCCCAGGCTCCAGGCTTAGGGACCATCTGAGAAGAGGACTGCCGTCAAAAGAGATATCAAAAGGGGGTGTGGGTGGTGTGAAAAGTACAGTTAATCTTCTCATCCATCTCTCAATTGTTGCGGGGGGGGGGGGGGAGGGAGGAGACAGGGACATAACAACAGACAAAAAATTAAGAAAAGAACATGCCCGTGCCACTGAACCAAGAAAAATCTCAGTTCTACTTTTAAAATGTATGATGAAAAGAGGTCTGCTAAAAATGAAAGGGGAAAGGCCATAACACTCTTTGAAGCCATGAGGGAACAAAGTTTGCCTTGAAGAACAGAAGGTGAGGTCTGATTCGGATCATTTTATCAAGGGAAATGGTACAAGAAGCTCTTAAGTCTCTAAAACAAAGTTGTGAGCGTATCAAGCACTCACTGTACAGAGAAAACAAATTAGTTCAGAGAAGATGAGAAAGAAAAATTATATCAATCCAGAGCCAGTTTTCTCCCCTGCATAAATAATCCATGCTTGAACAGTTTTTCCTCATATAAATAACTACATTTATAAGAAGCCTCAAGTAAGAAGGCTCTCATATCATTATTCACTTAAAAACCACTCCAAAAATTCAGACAAATCACTGCTTTCTAACTAAAAGAAAATAAAATGCACAGCTTGTGGTAATAAACAGCTCATTGTCATCATTCCAGGGAAAGTCATTTTTTTTCTCTTCACTTAAGAATAAATTTAGTACAGGCTTCTTCTCTTATATTAAGCAAATCACAAAAAATGAATACAAGAAGAATAAGTGCCACCACATGGCACCTAAGGTAGCGAAGGTCCAGATGTGATAGTGATAACCCCAAAAAACAAAGCCGGTGTTTTAGGACAAGTGCCTCTCTGGTTTAAACTTCAGGGGCAGATCTTGAATGCAGTTAACAAAGCACACATTCTCTGCGGTGTCAACATAAGGTCACCATACCGTTCTTTAGGCAGGAAAAATAAGGATCACGAAAGCATGCGTAATTTAATCACTGTTGCTTAATTCAAATGACAAACACAACCCTGTGTTCTGACGTGAGTGACAAAGAAGCTCTCTCAAGATGACTTGTGGAAACTGTAGGTGGAGTTAACATGTAAGATATGTTTGGGTTTCAAGGGTTATCACAATGTAACACAAGTTCACAGTCTGTGAAAATTATTAAAATTGCCTCATTCTTTATTATTAAAACTGCCTCATGGCTTCTCACAGAAGGAAGCTGGCTAATGGAATAAGACCCTACTCTCCCATGCCAGAAATACAAACAAAAACAACAAAAAAAGAAAAGCCTCCTAGGAATTGCAACTATTCTTATCCACAATTTAATCTAGAAATACACTTTTGATAAAAATAACTACACAGAGAATGTTAATTATTTACAAAATTGAAGATAACGTGGCCCATTTCCCAAAGGTTCATAAAGCCACGCAGGAGACTTCTGAAGCATGGAAGAGAGGCCAACCTGATTTTTATTCACGTATTTCTGTGCTTATCTACATGGAAAACAGAATTCTTTTCTATTTAGCCCTCTGTTACGTTTTGGGGATTTTAAAATACCCGTTAATGAAATCACAATCCTTCACCACAAAAAGCAGTAACAAAAAAAGCAATAGGCCAGCAAATATTGGACTGTAGCAACACTGAGCACGTGTGTAGCAAAAAAGCATCTCCTAACGTTCAGTTGTCTTGAAATAAAACACAAGGAATAATAGATTACGTTTTACTGAGGCCTAACTACAATGATAAGCATTTGCTAACAGTTTTCACTGAAATACAGTTCTTAAAAGCTATTTTTTTTTTCCTTTGGCTTAAGAACATAACTTAGAATAAAATAGTTCAGCCATGGAACTGTGCATTACGTTAACACATAAGATATCCAGAACTCACCCAAAGCATACATAATTTATTATAATGAAAATAAGGTCGTCTTTTTTTGTCTTTTTCACTGTATTCTGCAAAACTCAATTTTAACACATTTAAATGTTTTTAACTTTAAAAATCCAACACATAATTTTCATTAAATTAGTTAAAACTATATAGGCATACACCTTTTAGACTGCAGTTTAGGAATGACAATAGACAAATACTTTCTCTAACAGAAGTAAAAAGCAGTGGGTTTTTTTGTACTTTCAAATGAGAGAACCTTGATAAATAGTGCTAATAACCCAACGCTTTATTTAATGGTGATTAAACATGTGCAAGGATTGCACACAGTAGGATCACTATTGTAACAGAAGAAATCTAAGTGATTAGAAACCTTCATCAAACTGACCTATTATATTTAGTGGGATCCAAAAATGAAAATGCAATAGTCACTCTTCAGACACCAAAATTTCCTTGGAGAAACAAACAATGAAACCTTTTCAACATAGTGACTGCCACCACCATCCTTGACATATCTCGAATCTCCTCTTGTAATATTTTCCATAGTACTCTCTGCATTTAGAAACACAGGCCCACAACAAATTTAGATTTTTCATATAGGATGTTCTGCATGAGATACATACACCTATAATACACATAATTTTAAGACAATATTCATAATTGTCCCTATTTCCACTTATCCAAGGGATCTCCAAAATGTCACTACTCTCACCAAATTTCATAGTTATTTTACGTTCCTTGCCCCACTAAAGACTAACCATGAATTGTGGTTCCTCCCATGGCACTCTTACACACACACGAGCACCATTTGAGAGAAATACAATCAAACTCATCAAGTAACTCGGTGCTCTGATACATTTGGGTGGGGTTTTTTTGTCACCGAGGTGAGCTATAACCCAGGATGTTGTACAGAAGCAAGACAACAGTGACATATATGATAGAGGACCTGCATAAGACCCATAACCTAACTGAAGAGCAAGCTGAATACTGTCAGGTGCCTACAACAGTGTGCTACGAGCTCATGTTTAGGTAACTGAGTCCATCTGTAGTGCTATGTTCAACTGGCCCAACATGACAGAACAAGTTTCTCACTTCAGAGGAAAAGCTATCTTTAGATCAAAACAGGAACAAAAAATAGCTCATTAAAATAAAAGTTTGAGCAGTAAGTACTTTATATTTGCAGCAGATGAGAAATCACATGCAAAGAGGAGCTGATGTACTGGACGCTTATTGTTACTTTTTTTTTTTTTAAAATGTTGAAATGTTAAAAAGAAACCCTGCTTGCATAAATCATTTGCATTCTACTGCATGTAACAGATAAAATCAGTACTCACAACAGCTCTATAAGGTAACGCAGGTAACCGTTTAAATTTTCCAGGGATTTAGGCAACTTATTATGTATCGTAGTAATACCACACAGGACTGGCTCCTGCTACACTTAGAAGATATAGGCACGGTCCACAGCCAAAGGCATAGTCAGTCTTACCCAACCAGAAGCGTTGGGTAAGAAATTGTAACATTAAAGGAAATGCAGTAAGTACTTTTAAAGGATCAAGGATTTAATCTTGCATAACCTGAATACCTAAACTAGTCCCTTAGCTAAGATACCCAGAAACCCATCTGCAATGCTAGAAGAGGCCCCCAGTAAAATAAATCTTTCTACTTGGTCTTTCTCAAGTTTTGCACATTTCTTGAGATTGGAGACACATATTTCATATCAAGGCACTTAATTTACTTTAAAAGGAGTATTATATGAACACTAGAGCTAAGATTCAATGCGGGTGCTTTTTTTTTTTTTTTACGTGTAAAGGAAGTTCATCTGTTCAAGACACGGGATTTTTTTTTTAATTTTTTTTTTTTTTTAAACACACTTTCCCCTTATTTAAAGGGACTCTAAGTATTTGAAGCTGTTGAAAGTCTCCCAGCCATGTTTTGCCTGTCTTACACCCTAGCTGTAGTGGCCAAAAGGTGACTTCATTCTAAGCATTTTCAGTCATTTCTAATTAAAGCTAGATGGAAATTATAAAAACATATTTTTAAAAGACTGATTCCAAAATTCCTTCCTCACTTACATGATCTTAGCTTCACCCCAGTAGAAAAAATTTCTTAATGAAGAACAGCAATAAAAGAGCGTAGCCAAGAGCTGAACCAACAAGGCCACTCAAAACCTTGGAGATCCAGGTTCAAACTGTCCAATTCACACCACTAATTTCAAGCACACCTGAAGTGTTTAAACTCCAACATCTTATTTCTTTGAGGAGCATGGCTTTCAATCCTTCCTTAGAAGCTGTTCCCTTTGTGTAACCAAATGCTAATTGCTCTGATCCACCCGTGTCCTAATCATTACAGAGTCCATCTCGCTCATGCTCTGTTTCAAGAAATACTTAATTATTGTGGATTACCTCCCAGGGGTTGATCAGGAAAGGCTTTGGCCATCACAAGTCCTGCAACATCCTTAGCGTACAACAAATCTTTCTTCTGGATATCATGGCAACAGAATGGGCCTCACAACATCTCCAACACTTTTGTGGTGCAGAGAGAACGAAAATAAGAGATACAATTTTTATATCAGTATGAAAAACTAACAAAAAAAAAAAAAAAAAAAGAGAAATAGCCATCTCCAGTGTTTTCCCTTCCTCCTGACTGATCTTTTTATGGAAAACCAGCCAAGAAGCTGTTCCTGGGCTATGTAGGGGTTTTTTTGTTTCTTTTGGCCAACTGTCAACCACCCGGCAAAAATAAACTCATTAAGCTGACAGGAGACCTGAACACACTCATGTTGTCAGTGCATCTCAGCATCATTCTTGTGAACCCAAAAGCAATAAAACAATTAAAATAAAGATGACTCCACCGTTAGGATGCAACCAAGTTTGGAAGGATCTGTCAGTCCAAAGTCAGGCTCTCACAGCATCTGAGCTAGAGGGTACAACTTCAGCACCTGTCAAGCCAACACAGTTCTAAAACTAGTAGCAAACAAGGAGAACATGGAGTGCGGAGCCTCAAAATAAGCATTTGTGTCATCATTACAGCTCTCAACCTAATTTTATTTGCAAGCCTGCTATTTTTGCATCCAAATCACACTGCTTTTCATGTTTTGAATCTGTCCACACATCCATGATTTTTCTTTTGCTGCCACCAAATTTGTAGCTTGCTGAACAGATATCCAGCTTAAGGCTCACATGAAGGCTAGTAATCAGTGATGTTTCTACTTAAAAGCAAAAAAAAAAGTCACCATGGCTACAGTCACTCAGCTTTCTCAACGACTTTAAGACATTAATTCTGAAGGCTTTTTGGCTATGTTTGCACAAAATGTAGGCTTCCCTATTATTCTGTCATGTAAATTAGGTTATGCTGCAGTGTTTGAGATCACCTGGGACCATATGATACCTCTGGCTGGCATTCCAAGAAGACTCCGCAAGAAGCAAGGTGATAGTTTCTCTGATCACACTAAGGAAATTATAATTAAATACAATAAAAATTAATAATAAAATGCTGTTTCTTACTCTGCCAACTGAAGGTAAATATTTAACATAACCAGTATATTTTCTGTTTCTTAGGCTGAATTTGTAAACAAAAATACCGTCGGTAGTAAATATAGAATTAGAGCAAGGCAAGCCAAAAAGTATTTGTAAGGCTGTAGAAAATGCTCTGGAAGTGCACTTAAGTTATTCAGAAGATGAGGAAAGCACACAGGGGAATGATAAAATTTATATAAGGTTTGACGCTGGCTTTCACGCAAAAAGAGCACAAGTAGAAGATAATCCTGCTCAGGACTCGTGTCCCAACTGCTCCTTACCACCTGGAAAGCACCTGTACAGTTCCATTACTCTGACCTGCACTGACCCAATATTCCCTGGGCTCAGGCCTGAATGGAAGAGTTTGAATTTGAGTATAAAAGAAAAAGCTTTGTTCCAGGATGCGAGTCACCTAAAAACTTTTTAGAGTGAAAGAGAAGATGAAAGTATCCAGGGATCCAGTATGCTGGCTGTCTTAGCCATGAACTGAATCCTCCCCAAGCCATGCAAGTAAAATTAAATCGTAAGACAGCAACAATTTTTCTTTTTTTTTTTTTTAATGTTCTTCCTCTTGCTACATATCAGATGTGACTCAGAAACAATATTTAGCAAGTCCAAAAGTCAAAAACATTTTGTCAGATGAATGAAATAGGCTTGAATTTTACAGAAAGCACGGGCAGCCCACCCAAGTACAAGTGATACCTTTGCATACTGCTGAGGTCTCTGACTTCTTTCTGGGGCAAAGCGCTCCCAGCCAACGAGAACCTATTTATCACTATTCTACCCCCACACATCCTCATCCTCCTTCATTCACGGACTTCCTGAGAAATTATTTTTCTTCGAAGTATTTCTGCGTAGCATCTAAGCACTGGAAATGTAGATTACAGAGATAATAGATATGTTTAAAATTAGACTAAGCAGCTGTATTTCTGAATTTGCATTTCTGACTTGATTATAGTAAGCACTCAAGACCATTTTTATAAGAACTAGAAATGAGTTCACGTGCTGCAATAAAAATACACGGCTCTCTCACTTTGACCCCAATCAAAAAAACCCTAGGCAACAAATAGCAGTTGTTTCTTTCTAACCGGTAAGAAATGGTAGTTGTTTCTTTGCTATTCTGTAATTTCACTTTAAAGATTCAGCTGTGGATTTTAATTGCAATTAATTAGACCAACTATACTATATTTTACAAATGGAAGAACTATTCTCCTACTTACTCTGGATTTTTCTTGCTTCAAATTTTAGTTGTTATCTGTTTTATACCTTTCCTGGAAAGGCTGAACAGTCTTTTGTTATCTAAACATTCAACATTTGTAACCATTGGATAAGCATTTATGAAGGGTTTTGATAAATTCTCTATCAAAATCAAGCATAGATGACACAATTTATTTTACTTAAATATTCTGGCATAATAAAAAAAGCTATAACTCAATCCTTTTATATTTTGGTAAAAACTGAAAGAAACATTTTCATCATATGATTTTTTCAGAGATAAAAATAAAGTAATAAAAAGTAAATTCTAAGTTTCTCAATAAATGTGGTGGCATTTGTTAAAGCAACTGCAGCTTTTCCTTCCAGAAGTTTAAGCATGAGATCTAGTCATCTCAATAGGAAATATGTATTACACTTCCTTTATCTAACAAAATAATCAGCTGTTGTATTACACTACATTGGCTATAAACAAATTTCACCTGTGTGCATTAGCCCCATCTTGCTTACAGATGCAATATTGCATTCAGCGGGGGACTTACAACGGTACAGATATGAACTCACATGAAGAATTAACCGTGGGTAACTTATCACAGCTGATCATATTTTATATCAGAAAGAGAGACCATTCAATAAACATTCAAGGAAGATAATATTTAATGACAGAGGATATTACACCTATTCTCTATTTATTTATATTCATTCATTTACTTAATACTATTTATTTACAGAAACCCCTAAACTGACTCAAAAGTTACAGAGCAACTTGAAAAAGGATATTTTGCTATACCAAGAAGCAAACAACAAAATGTTTTTCCAGAGGCAGGGAAGGAGCAGAAAATATCTCATCAGATAAATATGTCTGCCTCATTATTTGAGTGAGTTAAAACTGCAAGTAATTGTTATGCTATTTTCAAGAGGTTCTATTCATGTTTGTTAACGTGGTTCCTCTGGAAAGGACACAACTCTTGCTACTAACATTATGATACTACAATAGTAATAAAACCAGTGCTTACTAAAATTTTGTAGTAGTATTCCATAACCGAACTTGAAAGTTAAGTTTTTAGGAAGAGGTCTTTCAGAGTTTCTTTTGTTGTTTGAAAAGATTCAGAGAACTGATAAAAGTGATTTCCTCAGCTCTGCAGAGTATGGACAGAGTTTCTGTATTTAAAATAAAAAGAATAAAATATTTCCAATTGATCCATTCCTTATAAGTAAAACTTAGAGAACTGAGAGACTTGGCTGCCCCTGCTGGGCTGAATGTGCTTTAATGGGGAATTTCCATAAAAACAGATTCAATGGAATGTAGAGGACTGGCTTTTGTTGGTAAATAATAGAGTATTAAAAATTAAGGTTGATTAGTTGTAGAAAAGGGCAAACTGATTAATCCTTTTACAAGAAGCTTTAAGTAACTTAAAAGCTTAAGCCCCATTTGCAGAAGTCACCTGGGCAACTGGGAGCCTAGCTGGACCAAAACCACTTCCACTTTCTGCTTATAAAAGTGTATTCAGAATTTAAGTTCCACTTACGTTTACATTGTCTTCTGTTCTAATATTCTTATCTATTTTAAGCATGATCTAACATATACTTGTTCTTAAAATACATAGCTTCAAAGAAAAAGTCAAGTACACTAGAAAAAAATGTCACATGATAATTATAACACTAGTGATAAAAACAGATTGGCATATCTATAAAAATACTTTAAAATACTCTGAATAGAGAGATTCTTTTGTATAAGGACAAAAAAATCTACTATTTTTCTTAACTCTCAAACGAAAACCCTATGAGATGTTCTTACTGTTACAGGATTCAGCTTCCCTTAACTAAGTAATGAGTTATTGAAGAAGCCTGAAAACTTGGGCAGTCTCTGCAGCAATGCTGAAAATGTTTCTTTACTGTTCTCAATACTAGAATACTAATGCAAGGGGTGATGTGACTGAAAAGTGTAGCTAGCCAAAAAATATTCCAAAGGGAAAAAAAAAAGCAACATGCTGTCAGAAATGCTGATTCAGCAGAGTATAAGTACTTCAAAAAAAGGTGTGCTTTGTCAACAAATCCAGTGCAAAACTAGTGAAAAGCTTTCCTCCTGCTCCCCGTAAAGTTGTAATGCTTTGTGTGATGACAGGGTATGAAATTTGAAACAAAATATGTATATCAGGGGTTGGTGGAGGGAGGCGATATTCCCACTTGGGGAAATAATTTTCATTTTGCTGGAAATTTTAAATTTCACCACCTTGTTACAATCCAAAATAAAACACTATTCCCAAAGACAAAGATTTTCCATAACATGAAAATCCTGATTTTCAACTAACTGTACTATTAAGTGAGGCTCACAAGTTCATTTCCTAGAGCAGCTGATGGTTTTTTATGTAAATATGACTTCAATCTATCTCACTGTTTGAAAACTTTCAAGAATGCCTTCTTGTATACAAGATGGTTTGGAACCAGATATCTTAATACTCACTCAATGGCTCATGTGTGATGTTGAGGAAACCAATCAGAAACCTGAGATGTAGAGCTTTTATCCAGAAACCCGAGACAAAATTCATTCACATACGCGAAGTGCTGAGCCTGCCCAACTGAAGACTCAATACAATAGTGTTATCACTCTTTGAGATATATTTAGATGCATTATGAATTCCCATAAGACAGTAAGAAGCTGGAATACAATAATAACTTCATTATTAACCACTTCTTTTAATAGGCCAAAACCTTGTTTCTGTTCTTTGTTGTCATGTCTTCAACTGATTTGTTACAGCAGTCTTAAACAGTTTTGTCTCTTTAATTTCCAACAATGCTCAAGGCATGCTAGACTTAGAAGCAGTTTGATCACAGTCAGGTTCACGGTGTTGTTGACACAGCTGGAGGACCTTACCCATCAATAATGGAGCTCCACAGAGGAACTAGAGCCTCAGCCACCTCTGCTTCCTGCAGAAGCCTGCTGTGTTGGAAGCCGTGCCTTGGGAAAGTTCTCACTGGTCAACTGATACACTTCATTGTTTATCTAATTCCTCAAGAAAGTTTATCCTAACAAACGTTGTGTTTATACAAAATAAACAAGTTTATTTCAGTCAAGCAGCAGCTCTTAGCTAGCCTCTGAAATACAACTTTCTTTTTTCCACTGTCATCTGTCACCTCCAGTTCTGTTCTTTTTATATCTTCTTTTTGCATCTTACCTCAAATTAACTTTAGGGGAACAATTTCTACAGACCTGAGCCACAAAAACTCCAATCAAGTTAGGTAATTACTATTAGGTTAATGTTGTTATTCTTTATTTCTGTATGCCTGCCCTTCATATTTCCAACTAAGTATTGCGTTATTTATTTCTGTATACTTGTCCTTTATATTTTCAATACCATTTGGTATTACATCTAAAACCAAAGTATGTCTTATGCATTGTACTGCCTATGAACAAAGTGTGGAGAAAATAAAAAAAGAGCTTAGCTTTCTTTAGCCAAGCCTTGAAATGTGCTGCATTAAAAGCAAAAGCCTACTCTGCTCTGAAATATAATAAATCGTATGGCTGTGTCATCATACACAGGAAAAAAAAATATCTCATACTCATGTGTTCAGACAGCATGTAATACCTAGAAGGCATTGTCATAACTACTACAATTTGGCAACAAAACAGATTTCAATAAATACTGCTATTAGAAGTAAAAAGCCGTACATAACAAGAAGAAAAGTATTAAGGGATAACATATTCCATACTTTTTGAAACCGTAAATGTAGAAAATTGATAGATGAGGATGGAGACATTCCTTGGCAACAGGAAAAAAAAAAAACAAAAAAAAAACAAAAAAAAACCCAACCACACAACAGTGGGGGATTTGTAAGAACAAAAGAAATCTTAACCCTCACACAGGTGTTCTACTAAAGAGGGACCCTGATCTACACTAATAGTGCATAAGGGCAGATGCATTCAATAAGTAATTCCGCATTTATGAAGAAGTGAGATGATTTGCTTGTACCTCGTAAGAACGATGAATTACTTCTTCAGTCCATTACAAGTGCAACATTAAAACAATATTAGTTTGCAACAAACATTTTTGGTCAGCAGGACCAAATATCACCATAGAAGAGGGTTCTCAAAGAAGTTTCTAAGGAGATGTCTATCCCATCAACATGAATTTTTAGCAATTCTGAAAGTACCAGGAAAATTTCAGAAGTCTGAATGAACACTAATGTTACAACTATACTCTAAAAGAGCTAGTGAGACAGTCTTTATAGCTATAGGAAGGTTAGAAAGATGGCAGTCCTGAGCAAAACAATAATTTAAAAAAGAAACTCACAAGATTCAACTGATGCATCAGAGCTATATAACAAAAAAATAGGAAGGAAAAGTAATGAAAACAGATCTTCTTAAATTAATCTGTTTTTATTCTTTGATACAGTTGATACTATCAATTGGTAAAAATATGCGTATTCATGTATAAACTTCTGTGGCACTTGGTGTAGTATTGTACGACAGCCTGATGACAAAATAGTACCAATGAAACAGGTTAAGAACTGGTTAAGTGACATCCCAAAAAGAAAGAAGCAGCTTTCGAGAAGAATGCATCACAACATAACTCAGATTAACATAGGAGTTCCCCAAAGGTGGAATCACTATCATCAAACGTTCTCAAGTATTTGTAAGTCTACACAATCAATTGTGACAAAATGTGCACAAGTTATAAATTGATAGAATGCTACATAACTGAGATAAATCAGTTACAAAAAGCAATCATGAGTGTTTGGTATATTCAACCTATGCTTGAAACAAAACATTCACAAAAAATGCCATGTACAAAGTTATAAAGCTACAATCAAGAAACACATGCTCGTCTATAGAACGATGAACTCCTGTGGAAAGAAACAGTCCTGCAAAGGTTTTGCCACAGTGAGTGTACCCAGTGAAAAGATCAAAATGTAGTTCTGCAGATGAAGGGTTAATATGTAAATGTGATGTATAAACAGAAGAGTAACACTAGAGAGGTAATACTGAAACTCACAAGACACTCCTGAGACAAGGCATTGGCATGCTGTATCCAGCTCATGTTTTCACAGAAATGCTGAAAAAGTTGATTTGGAAAAAAAGCCACAGAAACTGAGTTGTTAGGAAAATGTACGCAGTGACAAATTTAAAGAATTTTAGTCCACTTGTTTTTTTCATGTAGAAAAGAGAGGGAATACTAGGTTACACCAGATAAATACCTCCATGGTAAGAAAATACTTTGAGTTCTTTAGCATAGTGGAGAAAGGCACACCAGTAACCAGTGACTGGAAGCCAAAGCCGAATAACTTAATAAACAGCAGATTCCCCACCTCTTATTGTCTTCCCATCAAAATTCCATTTTTTCTGGAAAATATGTTTCAGCCAAATGCAAGTTATTGCACACACAAGTAACTCGATAAAATCCAACTGACTATTATAGTCAAAGGGTCGGAGCAGAAGATCTAATTGCTTCCTTTGGCTTTAAAGCCTCAGTCTTAATACTCTTGGGTTTCAGTGGTTCAAAGGCATTTCAGTAGGAGGATACATGCTCAACATTAATATTAAAAAATGAGCTTTTAGGGTTGCATTGCCATGTAAAGGCTCAAGTAACACTGGAGCTTTCCTATTGAGGCTTTTGTCATCAACAGAGCCCATTAATGGAATTACAGCTATCTTGTACACAGCTGAGGTGGTATTTCCGTAAACAATGATTTACACAATTGAGTGCAAAAGTTCATCCTTCAGGTCAGTACTTTTTGTCTTCTGGAAAGAATTTTGTTCAACTGGGAGTGTAAAAAGCCTGACACAATACATAATATCAATCAGAGACACTACAGGCAAAAAGGAGAACCAGCAGCATTGCAACAGCCACGAAGCCAGTAAGATCTGTTGTTTGCATCAGCAACATCATTTAAGACTACCCCTACTTACGCTACTTATCTACGTTATACTTCAAAACACACAGCATTTGCTGCATCTTGACAAGTTAACAGAATCAACATTTCTTAGGGAATACATGCCAACATAGCGTACAACATGTGTGTGTTTATATTATTCAGGCTGATAAGAGTTTTGCTATAGTATCTGCTGCTGTGGTATCTGTAGATTTCTAAAATAGTAGGGGTTTTGAAACATATTTATCCTGATGAAGTATAAACAAACTTCTAATTCAGCAAATGGAAGCTTAAAAAGGCTGAAATTGTCTGAAGCATGCTAACGATCAAATAAACGTTCTGCCACTACACAACTGATGAAGAGAAAAACACAACCACCAACTGATCGTTTCAACTGACAGAGCATCATCACCTTAAAAAGAAAACAGGCACCGCACACAACCGGTGAGACACAAGGGAGTACATTCACCCCTCTAATCTAGGGAGAAGCAGGTGCGTGCTACCTACTCCTTGCATTACACCCCACCGTAAATATGTAAAAGTTACTTTCCCGAACCCTCGGCGTATGGACGCTTTCCTAAGCACACGCATCCACAACATCAACTCCCAAATGGGCAAGGCAGCCAGGGAAGTCTTGCAGCAGCGACACCGCTTCCCACCACCACTACCACCATATCTAAGCAAAACTTCTTCCACTCCAGAAGCCACACAACGAGGCACTTTGGCCACTGCCTTTCAGCCAACATCCACGCAACACAGCTTTTCGCCATCCCCAGCGCGCTCCATGTAAAGACAAAGCCCCGTTTTAAACTTTCACTCTTTGCCACTGGAGCAAATCCTTTGATGGGAGCTGGCACCTTGCGGGCTGGATTCCGGATGGGGTACCAGGCAAGTGGTTCAAAAGGTCTCAGACCCTAGAAGAGGCCTGGAGGGAAGGGATGGAGGAAGCCGCTGTCTGCGGGTGCCCGCCACCCCCTCCCCAGCACACAGCACCGCTCCCCGCGCCCCTTCCCCGCCGGCGCCCGGCTGAGACAATCAGAGCAGCAGCAGCGACTGTAAATTACAGAGACGCACAAGGGACAGATAAGAGGGAGGAAGAAAGCTCTGATGCCTGAAGAAAGGAGAATAATTTAAAAAAATAATTAAAAAAAAAAAAAAAAAGGACTTAAAATAACACGGAGCTAGGTTTCACCTCGAAGTGATGTTAGGTAAATAGACGAATAAGTGAAACAACACACCTTTGACCCCTTCCTTTCTCCCCTAAATATAATCCCTCTCTTCCCATAATACACACACCACAAAATGACCATTAATTCAAATCCATTCTTTAAAGGAGAGGGGATTATCTCTGTGACCGACTCTGTCTTTTTCTCTCTCCCCTCTTTCACTGGGTAAGAATTAAAATTGCATTTAAAAAAAAAAAAAAGGAAAGGAAAACAAATAAATAAATAAAAGGAAGGCATAATTATTATTTCTAGTGGGTGCGAAATGTGGGTACGGGGAGAAGGAGTCTGGGGGATGGGGAGGAGTGGAGAAAGGTGGCTAAGGAGAGAAGAAAGGAACGGAGGACCAGGAAGCGCAGGGAAGGATGAGGGGAAGGCGAGATAAGGGGGAAGGAGGATAAGGAAAGAAGGATGAAAGGAAGGAACCCGGGGGTAGAGGGATGGGGGGGAAGGATGAAAGGGAGGAAGGGATGAGGGGAAGAAAGGAGGATGCTTTGCCCTGGCCTCACCTCAGCTCGGTGGGTGGGGGTGGGAGAATCTCTCGCCGCCGCCGCCGCCGCCTCCTCCTCCTCCTCCTCCCCAGCAGCGACGGTCACTGACGGGCTGGGTGTGCGGCGCGGCTCCCTCACACGGCGCCCGGCCGCGGCCCCAGCCTCGGCCCCCGCCTCCCGCCCGAGCCGCCCGCCTCCCGCTGCCGGCCCGAGCCGCTCTCGCCCAGGCTCTGAGGGGACCCGGGAGCTGCCGCCGCGGCCGCCGGCCTCCCCGCGGCAGCCACTAGGGGAGGAGGAGCCAGCGCGCCTGCGCCGCCGCCGCCGCCGGGAGCGGGGAGCTGCCCGCCGAGGGGGTGACGGGGCGAGGGGGGAGGCCTTTTACCGCCGTTGCCCGTCCCGGCGAAGCGGGTGCCCAGGCCGGCTGCGGGCTGCCTCAGTGCGCAGTTGCTGTGAGTATGGAAACGGCGTTACCAAGCGGCCGGGGGTGGGGGGGAGGGAGAGGGGCGGCGCGGCGGAGGCGGCGTGGGGCTGGGGGTGTGAGGGGAGGGAGGGAGGGGAGCGGGGGCTTGCGGGAGGCGCCCGAGGGGCCGGGAGGGAGAGGGCGGCGGCGGCTGTGTGGGCCGGGAGAGGGCAGGGGGGGAGCAGCGGCGGCAGGTGGAGAGCTGAGGTGAGGGCACCCCCGGCTGGGCGGGCGCTGTGGGGCCCGGCGGCGATGCGGGGCGGGGGGGAACCGGGCCGCGCTGGCCGCGGTCCGGCGGCCTGGAGAGCTGTACCGGGAGGAAAGCGATTCCGTAGCCGTGGCGTGTCCGCCTTGTGCGGGCGGTAAGGGCGGGGAGGCGGCGGGGAGGCTGCGGCCGGCGGCGGGGGCTCGGCGGGCTCGGGCGGGTGGCCGAGGGACAGCGCTGGAAGCCGTGACGGGAGGGGCCGGCGAACAAAGAGCTGGGAGAGGGTTGGTGTGGGTTTAGTCGCCTGATGATCTCTTGCGCCGCTTCAGATGCGGGGCAGGGGGACGGTAATTGCTCCGTGAGCGTATCGTTAGGACCGACTGCGAGAACTTGGGTTCTCCTGTTCCCTTAGCCATCAGCAAAGTTTTCGGAGTTTTTCTTGTTACTTAGGTGTTTTACAGCCCTACGCCTTCTGCACCAAATGTCAGGTTTTGTCCCTCTCTGCAAAGCCTTGCACTTCTCTTTTTTTTTTTTTTTTTCTGTTACTTCGCTTGTATTGCTAATCTTACTGAGCTTAGGGTTTTTTTCCCTACGCTGCAGCACCTTCTTCTACTGTTTCTTTTGGATGGAACATGCTGCTGCCATCCTGCTTCAAAATCACTGAGCTTGAAGTCCCGTAAGTGGCAGAGGATCCCTCTGGAGTAGATGTCGTTGAAAGGTCTTTGCCCTTTTGAGGCAGTGTGAATCCCACATACGTGCTGTTGTTCCATGTATCCTTTGCACTTCTTGCGGCATCCATCTGCTTCACCAGCTTCTACATAAACTCACAGGCAACAAGGAGGGGAGGGGGATGAGTCCTTCCACTCTTTTATCTTTTCTTGCCTATTTTAGCCTTGGAGGGGACTTGCCAAAACAACTTCCTTACCTCAGGCTGTAAGGGAATGATGTTAATAGTACAGGTATCTACCAGGCCTCAAGTAGAGGCAGTAGTTGCCAGTCTTTCTTTCCTCTTCCACAGCCTGAGAAAAATATTGTCAGGATCTCTACATTCATTTTTACAATGAATAAATAAGGAACAGACCTGAATCGGAACCTTAATTTCCTTTATCAAGGCACAACAACAAAGTCCAGGGGAGAGTTTGAAGCAGGGAAAATAATTTCTGAGGCGAGAACTCATTTAAATATGAATTTAAATGTGATCAGATTCATCATGGCACATGCTTTTCACAGCCATATAACAGAGGTAAGTAGTCACAGTCAGTAGTATACAGCAGTACTTTGAATTAATTTAACCTCACAGTATCACTTAGGACTAAAATGTGACCTATTCTGCAAGTGTAAACAGAGATCGTGCTAGGCTGGCCTGCCCTGTATGATGTTGTGTAAATTATCGCTGTACGGCAAACTAGGTATTTAGTTTGTGTGTTTAATAGGCTTTCACGCTACATCAAATTACTTTTCTAGTACTAGGTACTGGTACTGTCTTTTCCATCCTATTGAATGGAGTCATGTGATGTTAGGAAACCTTTACCTACAGACCTTCTGTTTCTTGCCTTCATTTCTGTACTCCCTATCTTTGGATTGCTAGTTCTTCTAGGTAGGGGCAGTGCCTTACTTTGTTGTAACTGGCTAGTCTATTGTGAATAATAATGGAAACAAGCAAGATTTCCAAATGGAACCTACCTACTTCTTTATCACAGTGCATTACATCACTAATTGAATGTCAGCTAAATTTTCTCCAGGCATTTGACTAAAATGAGCATAAGCTATAGTGTACATATAAGAACCACAAATAGTAAATAAGCATGATTATGAAAAATGATTTAACTTCTTCCCTTCACCAGTAACTAAGCTGCAAATACATCTCTTGTAAATTCAAACAAAAGGACTCATTCAACTAGCTGTGCATGTTTATGTTTAAAGTGTGTCAATTTAAGAAACAAATCAGATTACTTACCTAGTCGAGATTACTTTTATCTAAAACAGAAGACGTGGATTGCTGGGCTGTTGCTAAGAGGTCTGCCAAAATGCAATAAAGAAATCTGTAAATTTGGAAGAGCTGTATGAACTTATTTTTTTTCATGGTCCTGAAAGAGGGCTCTGTCCACTGTTCAGACATTTCTTTCTTTCCTTTAGGTTATTAACAAATTTTTGAAACTACTCTTATTTTTCATCGCTGTTAACAGTCTCAAAGAAAAGGAAGAAAACTGAATTTGTTACCACTGTTTGCTAAAAACTGAGGTAAGCTGCTCTGCAAATGAACGTACCTCTTACCAGCCAAGGGAGGCCAACTGATGGCTCCTAAAAAACGCTTGCAACTGCCATGGGATCTCCCACTGCCAACTTTATGCTACATATAGAAAAGAGACATCACCAAAGCATCAGGAATATTGGCCGGCAAGACAGACAAGAAGACTGTTCTGCTCAAGTGAAACATGCGTGGATGCTTTTTGTAAATACATGTTGGGGTTTTTTTAGTTCTGTGTCAACTGTGGAACTGTCACAACATAGAACCCAACTATTAAGCACACACGTGGAAAATAAGAATGATTAGAATAAGAACTACAGAAAAATACAAACAGGGTATGCTTCACTTTTATCAGTGAGCCTGGTGCCTTTTGGCTGTTTCGTCTTTACCTTTCCTTATATTTTCATGTTGAGTTCTGCAATATATAATTACTCAAAGGAGTAACTAGTGAGATACAAGTTGCATTCACTGTAGCTTTTGCTGGGAGCAGCTGATTGAAGTAGAAAGGAGATGTGCAGAATTTGAGGGAGAACACACACTCCGAGACTCATAAATACACATGGTCCTGGGAGAGTTAGGGTTAGAGTTAGGGTTGTTGAAGCAGCATCCCACAGCCTCAGCCCACCATGTGTTAGCTGAACCCTCTGTGCCCAATCACTTACCTCACATAAGTGGAGTCCTCATGTATATAAAAGGCCATTTAAGAAATGAGTGGAATCGCTGTTGAATGATGCCAGATCTATACGTGGCAGTGTGATCAACCAGAAGGTAGATGTACAGGAGAAGCCATGTTGTCTTGTGAGCTCTGTAGACAATATCCAGTATTTACATTGTGGAGACTGCATGGCAGAAAGAGCATTTAGTTTCTATAGGTGCAGTGTTCTTTGCTGCTTTTGAAGAACTCAAAGCTGTGTGATCCATGTGATAGAAAGTGAAAGAAATCAATGGGGTTTTAAGTTTCTCTGCTTAAGGTATTATATGTTAGCATTTGTGATTATATAGGCAGATTGTTTGTTCCAAGAGTATTTCATAGTAAATTTCAGCACATAGCAGTCCCAGTTTTCAAATACTGACCTATAGTTTACTGATGCCTGGACAGATCTGAACTTGACCTTCTAAATCATCTATTGAATATTTTTCTATCTTTTTTTTTGTTTGTTTTTATGACAACATTAGACAGCAGATACCTTGACATGATATAATGTACTTGAAATAATTTTCTTCTGCATAGCATTTAAATCTTTTTTTTTTTTTGTAATATAGCAATCAATTTATCTTTTTTCTTTCACCACATTTGTGTTAATTACTGGGCATTTAGGTTTTGCTATATCTGTCATGTCATTTAGCTCTTTTTCTCTATTTTCCTAGCATCCAAATACTTTATAATATCAACTTCTTCAGTGAGTCCCAATAATTGACATGTTTTCAGCCTTAAAATAGGTTAGTCCATTGAAATATTACAAAGTATGTTTTTATCTTTATATCTAGCGCTCATGAAAATATCATAGCAGGAATTACCGCCCTTACCCCAGCATAAAGTCTCAGCATTGTGTCTGCATACACAAAAAAAAACTTCCACACCTTTTGTTCATCTATTGTCATGTAGAACACTCTTCTACAAGAAGAGAAATTGTTGCTAAAAACAATCTTGATTGTTTGTTTCAAGAACATGAACTTATTTGAGTTCTTATCTCCTCTGTTATGATCTCAATACCTCTTTGTGTCTAGATGGACTTCATTTTTGTCACCACCTAATCCTGAATCCCTGTTCCTATTTGGACATTTGTGCTTTTCTGAAAAATAGTATTTCTGAGAACAGGAAAGCTGAGACTAGTGGGGTTTTTAGTTGAAAGAAACAGTTGACTAATACCTAAGTGAGAGAAATTGAGGAGGATCTGTGTCTCTTAGGCAACTCAAGCAGACTTTGAAAGCTGCAGGTGGAACTTAGAATGCTTTCAGCTTCTTTTAGGCTCAGTTGTCTTTAAAGACAAATCAACTAAGGTTGTTTCTTTAAAGTAGATTGTTGCCTGCCTATACTGAAGGGAGGCTGTCAGCAGCTCTGAAAGGTATTTCAGTGCCTTGTACTAATAAGACATTACCTTTCAGACTTGATTGTCTGAGTGCACATAAATATACAGAGATTGACTAAGATCATTCACTGTCTCTGAGCATATTTGGGTACCTTTTTGGATAGGTATTTTAGAGACCTGTATTTTGGTTTACACATGTCATTTTTGGCACATTTTCTTGAGCACTGGGTTGCAATATTTCTAGCTTCTCATCTGCAGTGAGACACATCCTGTGCTAGGTATTAGCATGAGCAGTGCAGTAAGCAACAGTAAAGCCTTCGCACCCTGCAGGTAATTTAAATTGGATATTGTATAAAGAGTCATGTGCAAGGTGGGTTCTGACACTGCCTACCATGCCCTCTGCCACCGCTTTGAACTGTGTTCTCTGGCTCAAAAGAATCTGCCAGTCAGAGCATCCAGGGATTTACCCTGATTTGTACCTCTGAAGTAACAAAAAGCAAGTAACAGATGCAGTTTGTTTGGAAAAAAACACGGGGGGTATGTCTATCAACCTTTTCATGCCAAAGAAGATGAGGCAACTACCTCCACTTCTTTCAGAAAGCTAACTTTAAAAATTCAAAAGAAATGCAAAGAAGACATCTACTCTTTGCTGTTGTCGGACTAATGTTGACTAGAATATTGCCATAGAAGACTATTATAAGGCCTTTTCCTTAAACAGTTACTTCTCAAAACCACAGGAATAGATTTTAAATTTTGTTAATTTTTTTCAGTTGATGCAGGGCAGGGGTGTGTGTTCATAGAAGTCATCTGTCATCCTTTAATTACAAGAAGGGCAATGCATGGTAGATTTACTGCACCTCCGTATTTTGAAAGATGGTAGAGAAAGAAGGGTTTAGAAATCTTGCATATATTCAGAGAATGTGCTGTAAACTTTTGAATATTCAATTCAAATGCCATAAAAATCTCTCTCTCACATATATAAAATGAATATCTGGACGGGGGTAGCAGCTAGGGAGAAAGAGTGGGACTCTGGAAAATGTAACTTCTCAGGTCTTCCTCAAGCGTCCTTGAATAACTGACTTGACTGCTTTAAAGTTACCTCAGTTTCTCTGCATCTAAGTTGTCTTAATTATACATATATCCAAAAAGTTATTTTTCATAACTCTCCTTAAACCTCTTTGCTCCTACAAAAACCTTAATCAGATAAGCAGCTCTTAAACAGAGATTGCTGCTTTTGATGTTGACCACCACCTTCTGGCTGTTTCCCATCTGTTGTTTGTAAACACTTCATGTCTTGTGCTGCTGATGTTGTTAGCTCCTTGGAAAACAAGCTCTATTTTCTTGTCTTTGCACACTGCATCAAAACAACAGGAAATCTCTCCATGACAGTGTATTCTACAACACAATGCCAGAATATAATTTTTTCTTCCTAGAGATCTCAATTAGTGAAACTTATAACAGGTAAGCAAACATCTGTGTTGTGACTTACAGCGCTGCAAGCTGTAAGGCAATGTAGTTCATATGTACAGAGAATATATGTTCAGGTAGTCTTGTCTATGGAGAAGAACAAGACAAGTGAGAAAGAGACCAAAGGAGGGAGCTGGGCTGAGTGTGTGAAAGAGGGGACAGGAGGTGGTACAGGAACTAGGCAGAAGGTGCACAGATTAAAAACTGCAGTATGTATTTTTGGCTCATGCTTTTGCAGAACTACTTGAAGTTCTCTTCTGGAACTGTTCCATCCCTAGGATTCCTTTCTTTTCCTAACAAAAGAAGGGCTTAGGAAGGAAGATTAACATCTGGATCCTAATAACTGTCACAGAGTAAGAATGACTCTCTTCAAAATTTTCAGTTTGAGGAACAGAAGGGTTTTCTGTGCTGCCGTGGCTCCAAATGCATTTCATTAGGTATTCCTCTGTTGGAGAAAACAGCCAATGGATTTGCTTCACTGTAGAGAAATTACTGTCCTCAACATTCTGCTTTTTCAATTATTACATCCTGTTGTGCTTTCTATACGTATGAGGTGGGATGGAAAGCTGTCTGGTACTTGCTTACCCACGTGAAAGTTGCTGGATTCATAGTACTTTTCTGCAACTTTATTTAAGAGTATTGGGCTAAACTTTGATCTTTTCTCAGGCCTTACTATACAAACTCCTGTTATATTCATAAGACTTTTAGTAGACAAAACGTGACAGGGAATATCCGTATCTGACATTACATCACGGTAATTTAGAGATAACTAGCTGTAGAACTTTCGGTCTACAAGAAAAAGAAATTAGTTTTTCTTTTTATTAACCTTTCTTTTTGTTTATCGTTTCTGGTTTGCACTACATTAAAGGTTCTCTATACTTAATTAGGGTTTAAAACAGACACTTGTGATATATTACTTGCTAAACATTTTTTTATCAGAAGAAATGCAGTTGCTTAAATATATTTTTCTATCTTGTGGGCACAAAGCAGTGGTGAGATAGAATCAAGATTTGGTTTAGACACAATAACGTTTACAGAAATTACCTCCCACATCTTGTAGAGCACAAAATTTCTAATGTCTTTTTTTTTTTTTTTTCTATTGACAGAAGCCCAAGATGATGCATCTTTCCATTAACATCTGTAAAAATGCACAAAAGACTTAAGTACAACATGGCTTGAAGAAAGTTAATGAGGTTGTTAGTAGTCTGCGTCACAAATGAAAAGACTATGGAGGATTCTGGTCTTTTCTTTCAGGCCTTGATGAATCATGAAAATGACAGAAAGTTGATCTTTCTAAAGGAGCAGCAGTTTTAAGTAAAAAAAGAGGACAAAAATCAAGAAAAAAAATAAATAAAGGAAAGCTGATGACAAGAACTAATACTGGTTGTGACCAGTCTGTTGCAAGCTGAAATTTCCTTGCATTCTAATGGACCTTTTGACCTAATTTACAGTCTTCCTTGATAATTAACTTTTTTAGAAAGGTCAAACCTTTTATTCTGCTAAGTATCATGTACTTCAACTAAGAAGTATCTTATCATCTACAGTAGCAATATAGCAACGTAAAATTCTGGGGGTTTGATTATGAACAAATTAATAAATGATGAGCAATAAGCCTGGAGTGTTTCACAGCCTTTTGCCCTGTCCTCACTTTTCATTGACACTTAAAGAATGATATAAAGAATTCCTTTTTGCCTTTGTTTGTCATGACCAGTGCAAATAATCACAAAGGCTTATGAAGGCAAACAGTTATCTAGCAGCAACCTCATCTGTTTCTAGTATGGAGATGGATGTAGTTTCAAGCAGAAAGAAAATGACATTCCGAAAACCAACATGAACTGGGTAAATGTGAGAGAAGTATGAGAAGTGTGAGAAGAATGCTCCATGTAAAATGAGCATGCCACATATAGATAATAATCTCAATTTCAGTGTCAAAAATGCAATGCACAGTCAAATTGAATTATGCAACGTATTGCTTCTGAAAATGGTTGCACCTCTTGATCGATCAGGTCAAGAGTTATGTAAGGCCTTACATAAAGCACACCTCCAATGGGAATGCAGGAATATTTACATTTTCAAAGCATTCTTCATATGTGAATGACAGCTGACTGTACCATCCCTTAAAAAAAAACCAAAAGAATGAAAACAGAGAATGCTTTTCATTAAATTAATGAAGCTGCTCGGAAATATTGAAGGAATGTCTAGCAAACTGTCATCATAGGACTTGCAATAGTATGTTTCAGGGGTGAGGGGGAAACTACCACTATCCTATTTTGGAAATTTCTCTGTCAGGGTACTAGGATCCATTCCATTTCATGATTTCTTCATGCGTACTACGTAAAATACTTTGTAAAAACAGTAATTTCCATAATAGAATTTTGGCAAATTAAATCAAAACAGGTTGCTATGACAGTTCTTAGAAATATTTCTATTTTATCTTTGTATTTATATTTGTATTATAAATATGTCAAGATGAAGCCATTCCTGTCAAAACAGAAATTTTTCCTCTTGGTAAAAATATCCAGGCATTTTTTCAATGCCCTAATTTTCAGTATTCGTCAAAGTCAAGATGAAGACTAATTTCAAATGCTGTAACTTAAATCTGCATAATCATAAACCCACGAGAACATAGCTTTGGTCTTATAAATGAGTAATGTTGTTAGATGCAGTATTGTTAGTTTAATTGACTTTGTTTACTGCTCTGTATAACAAGTGACTGAAAAATAAATGACACTTAACATTGGCTAAACTGTTTCTAGTGATTTCTGAAGTGGATTCTGAAGTGGAAGCCAATGGTATAAATACAGCCATTGCCAGAAAAAGTTAACAGTTCTGCTTTTTGTTCCAGTAGAAGAATGCCAAGTGAAATATAAGTGGATACAGGGAACTGCATCTAGTCCCCTGTAAATAAGAAACATAAGAAACTTATTTAATATTGGTGCCGGTGGACTACTGTAACTGTTAGCTGATAGTGCAAGTGAGGCTATATTTAAAAAAAAAAAAAAAGGTATCTTTCTGTGTCAATGCATTTACAACAGGATAAAGTTGGCTCAAAGTTTTTTATGGGGGATAGTATTTACCACGTTGAGAGTTGAGTCCTCACATTCAGGTATATAGAAAGGACTGGGTGTTTTCAGGTTTTAGATTTTTTTAACATCAGACTATAAGAAATGTAGGTTGGAGAAGGAGCTGCCAAACATAGAGTTTGCTAGTGTGGAGAAATAAAAAGTTGATAAATTTCTGTTAAAAATATGTCTTTAACTAAAATTCATAGATACTCTTCCTTGAAATTAACCCAGATGTGTTCTATACACATGCGTTAATCACGGGGTTCAAAGCAAAAGGGTTTTTTTAATTATCGATTGATTGCATCTCCTAAGAGTGACTGACATCTATGTTGGTTTATGCCACAGTTTCTCAAAATGTGATGCAAGAACTACATGGCACCAATACACGCTTGAATTCTGTCAAGAAGTAAGAAGTCATTTAAATAATGGCAACTTATTTCTGGTGCTCTGAGATTGCTAAGAAAGAAGGAAAAGGGAATGTCCTGAAGCAAGGAACAAGATAGCCAGAGATCATACTGAAAAAGAAGGGTGAGACAGGCAGAGGTTATAATATTCTGAAAAAGGAGGTAGATAAGAGCTGAGGAACTGTAGGAGTCAGTATTACCTGCATCTTTTAAGCACATGTTGAAAGGCATTGTGCTTGAAGGATTAGAACACAAACTTTTTCTCTTGTTCTTTTCTCCCCCAAGCCATGGAGTTGTCTCAGAGATGTTAAGTTGGGAATGGAGGAGAAAGATGGTCCATATAACTGCATATGAGATGTTATATAGTCCTATGAAAAATGATTGAAATGTTAGAGAAACTCCTGAGAGTTTGGGGTTTTTTTTATATTTAAATTCTAGCTATCTTCATTCTTCTCCCCTATTCTCCCCCAGCCCCGACACATGCTGATATTAGTAAGACTTTTGCAGTTGACTTGCAAGGAGTAAGATACATTTATTTTATGCTTTTATTTTAATGTTTCAATAGTTTCGTCCTGTTGGCAGGTTATAAATGCATATGGTTTGGGAGAGCTTGGAGTAATAGGAAGTAAAAAGGAAAGTGCTCCCAGGAAATTGGTTATTTGTATAAAGCTGATGAGAAAACAAGTGCTTTATGCGAGGGCTTTGACTCTGTTAAAGGACATTTGGCTCGAGGACAACATACTTGTTGGCACACACATTTAGGTGTGTCTGTTATTACACTATTTTGTACTGTGCACAGAAAACCAGCATGTATCAGACGCTTTTTATTATGTATCTTTGCTACACCTTTCAGCACATGTTGGGTATATACAGACTTCTGCTATCAGTCAGAGCTTTCATTCTGTAGTTGATAAAGAGGGAACTTGATTCTGACCCTCTTCTCTGCTCTGGTGAGACCCCACCTGGAGTGCTGCGTCCAGCTCTGGGATCCCCAGCGCAGGAAAGACACGGACCTGTTGGAGCGGGTCCAGAGGAAGGCCACAAAAATGATCAGAGAGATGGAACACCTCTCCTACAAGCACAGGCTGAGAGAGTTGGGGTTGTTCATCCTGGAGAAGAGAAGGGTCTAGGGAGACTTTATTGTGGCCTTTCAGCACTTAGGGGACATATAAGAAAGATGAGGACAAACTTTTTAGGAGGGCCTGTTGCAATAGGACAAGGGGGAATGGTTTTAAACTACAAGAGGGTAGATTCAGACTAGATATAAGGAAGAATTTTTTTTATGATGAAGGTGGTGAAACACTGCAATAGGTTGCCCAGAGAGGTGCCCAGTTCCTGGAAGCATTCAAGGTCAGGTTGGATGGGGCTCTGAGCAATCTGATCTAGTTGAAGATGTCCCTGTTCATTGCAGGGAGGTTGGACTACATGACCTTCCACCCCAAGCCATTCTATGATTCTATGCATTCACTCAGGTTCTAGACGTGGAGAAACCATGTAAAGCTGGGAGTCAGTGTGTATAACACAACTGGTTTAACGACTCAACAGGTATAAATTTATGTAGTTGTAAAAACAATATGAGAACTAAGAATATCTGTAATTGCTACACTAGCTACGAACATGTGTGAGGGAGAACAATCATAGAAGTACACCCATCATAAGAGCAAATGACAAAATAAAGGTGTTCAAGACAATGCAGAAAGGAAAAAAAAAAGGCTCACCATTCAGTATCTGATTTTCCAAAAGTAAATGGCCAATACAGGCTATCCCATGAAGAATAGTCAAGCTGTACATTAGTGATACTTTCTCAACTTACCTAACAGTAAAAAGCTGTTAGAGTAGTTATAATCTGTGATTTATTTGACTCTGTAGATGTTTTAAAAATCATGCTAATGATTCAAGAAAAAGACATGCGAACAATCATAAAAGATGAGCATAATTTAAAAAGAATGTGGTTGTGTTGCCTTGACTCATTTAGAATATTAAGAAGTATGCTGCATTAAAGTATTGAATATATATTTTCATTATTTATTGAGTGGCCCAAAATATCTTAAGTGCCTTTTGGGTAGTGTGCAATACCAACTATTTCCCAAAAGTGGGTCAAGGCTTACATAGCCTGCAGTTACAACGTGAGTCCCCTCTTTGAAAAAAAAATCCCAACCATACAGGAGAAGCTAACACAACGAAGGGTCCAAACCCTGTACGTCTTGAGCATCTCCTTTGAACTTGATATGCCTAAAATTAGAGCAGTATTCACAGGATTTGGTCTAGTATATGTTAGTGACAAATTACCTTGAATTCTTTCTGTCTTCAGTGCTGCAAAAGCACGACGATGATGTACACTGGCTCCTCGGTCTTCCTCCAGATGAAACTCCTTCTTTCACATTACAAGAACAACAGGGAGCCTCTGATGACAGGAGGGAGGCTACAGGTTACTGCCCACAACACAAGACTGTGGAAGAACAAAGGAGTAACACGATCTGAATTTGACATAATGGAGCACCTGATGCTTATAAGAGTGGTGAAAAGGGAAGGAGTGAGCAAAGGTTGTTATCACAAGGTCCTCCATTTGTTCACTTAAGACCTTAATTGTTGTACCTTTTATTAGTTGCAGGTAATTATAAAGATGTAAATTACAAGGTACTTTGATGAGTTATAGCTGCATGGACATCAGAGCTAAGCTGACACTGTAGAAGTAAGATATTGAGCAAATAAGCTTTATTACTATCGTACTATGCATCTCGCCTCTCCCTCCCAGAGTTTTTGGTAATGTTATTTCCAAACAGTATGCTTCAGGAAGAATGCTTTCTTAGTAAGCAGACTCTTTATTCCAATATATTCTAATATGCTGAGGACTTTTATTTTATAACAATCTTTCTTTTTCTTTATAAGGTGACAGTGCATATCTCTTGAAAAATTACCTAATCTCTCTCTGTTTTATCTCCAGATTGTCTCTGAAAACTGTATCATTATAAATTGTAATGAAACTCAAAAAGTGACCAGAATAGTAATTGAAAGAACATTTGGGATCTTCAAAATGAGACTCAGATGCTTAGATAAATGTGGTAGAACAGAACTGAACTGCCCTTCAAGAAAGTTCAGATCAGTCCTGCTCGGTGTATGTTATGTAATACAGCCATAAATATGGTTCATCTGTAAAGACAAAAAGGAAGCAGTTTAATGAGTCAATCCAAACTACTGAATTAAATGACCGTAATGATGTACACTTGGAAAATTATGTCGTGATAGGACAGAGCTAGCACCTTATTTTTAATTTCCTGTCTGGAACCAAAGTGTAAGCTGAAGTGAAATTGAACGCCTTTATTCTGAAGTAGTGCAATAGTAATAGCGCGCTTAGACACGGGGCTGCAGCACGGGAGAGGAGGTGCTGTTCCTGGCTTTTATGTGGACCTCCTGCATGTTGGCTCATATGCACCTTCTGAGCCTCCTATGTCTTTAAATTTCATGCTAGAGTCATTTTAGTGTCAGTAAAATGGAAAAAAGAAATACAGTCTTTCCAACACTAAAGGAAAGTGGATTACAGAACAGTAGACTACAGATTCATGCAATAAATGATTTCCAAGTTCTTTACTTCTTATGCCAAACAGCAGAACTGCTCTCCTTCCCCTCACCTCCTGCAGTCTACTCAGTGAACAAGAAGGCTCTAGCACATGCTACAAAACTAGGTTCCTGCTTTATTTTTTTCCTTTTTTTTTTTTCTTTTGTCTGCAAAATTCCCCAAATTATGTGTTTCTGTATGCCCAGGTTCAGCTACAGGAGGACAGGCAGTTCCAACAGCACTTCCAATGTTGTGCCCACCCCTTGAAAAAGCGGGTTTGAAATCCCTCAGACAGACTGGCCTCCAACCCATATCTTCCTCCCAGGCTCTTAAATAACAGGTTGGCTTGGCTCTGCCCCTTTTCTGAGCTTACCAAGGAAAACGGCTGATTCATTGCCGCTTCTCGTCCTACCCATCCTGTGCTGGACCACATCCATCAGCTCAGGTTCCTCAGGTGATCTGAAAGTACGTTTCTGAATTGCATGTAGCCTTGGGCTGCAAGTAGCCACTGATGCAACCAAGGTGGTCATGCTTTGTATGGTGTAGAAGAAATGTAGGTGATTTAGTAAGTTCTCTGGGGGGTTGGATGTGTGTACTTACAGATTCTTAGGGACCAAAGCAGTTAGGCTATAACAGTATCCCCCTTTAGGAACTGGGTCTTACATTCAAGTAAACACCTAAGGCACCCAAATTCTTCGTCATCTCTTATCTTGGCAAATTCTTCATGGTCCTATAGGGGCAAACACCCTTTCCCAGACAAAAACCTGTACTTATGTGAATGGGGCACATCATTTTTGCACTGCAAATTTAAATAGAGGGAAGGAAAAGTTTTCAGCCATAGACTGTTCTCTATTTATAAAAATCAACTCAAAATTATTTAACAGTTAAGTAACCTTAATATAGACCAGGTATTGCAGCTTTTCTAGGGAAACTCATGTTAAAAGGACCCCAATATTCAGTTATTTATGCATACAGTGCAATCAGCTCTTCCATGAATGGTGGTAAAACACTTATATTTCTGTGGATTTCTGTCCTATATTTTTTTATACATGCTCCTCAAAATCTTGAAGTATCCCCAGCTTTTATTGAGTCCTGGTTTTTCACTCCCTCACTGCAGGAAGCGGCACATGCTACGTAAAGCTTTGCATATGCCAATTATCCTGCTAATATACATATGCTGTCAGACCAGCTGGCTGTTGGCAAACAGCAGAGGTAAATGTCAAGTTCTTGCCTGTCCCCCTACTATGAGGGCAGCACAAAACTATTCTTCTGTAAACAGCACAGTATAATTTTAGTCCACCGACTCGGTTTGGTTGAGATAATTTACAATATTGCAGAAAGTAAACAGCAATAAAAGGGTCAGTCACAAATACAGAAAGAAGAAAGAGCACTGCACTTGATTTCTCATGAGAAATTTAAATTTTGTGGTTTTAATTAAATTTTCCCAACTTCATCCAGGTGGTGTTACACAAGAACTGATGAACAGTCTTCGGAGCTAATGTTTTTTTTCACTTTGTCTATAAAAATGTATTTATTTCTTGCTGATGGGAAACAAAGGGCCAAATCATCAAATGGGAGAAAGCTGAGTTACTCCATTCAACTAAAAAGAGATGATTTTGTACCATATTTATATCCGGCACTTGTGAGTTCTGGTCACCTCCACGTATAAGAGAAAAAGAAATCCTCCTACGTGACTTTGTCAGAACTCTCTTGTTAGGGATCAATTTGATCTCCTCCTCCACCATTGACATTTTGTAGTTTTCAGCCAAATCAAGGCCATGGCCCAAGTGAGAGGATTATGGAATAGTGGGGGACTTGTGCTCTGAGGTTTTAGGGGGTCGTACACAGCTGCAGGAAGAGCAAGGACAGATGTTACTGCAGGACCAATTGTGGTTTGTAAGCCTGGGATTGAAAATGTGTTGAAAATCTTTGTGAGGAACGTTCTTGCTCTGGTGGACTGGATGGGCTGTACAAGACATTCGGAATAAACGTGGCTGTTGAGCAGCTAGTGACACTACATGAAAAGAGCTTTAGCAGGGGAACAAAAGCAATACTGTTTTATCTTTACTGCTGATTAAAGCCTCTAAGTACTGTATCTACAAAATTATGCACATTTTAAACGAAAATCTGCAAGATGTCAGAAGCAAGGAAAACAAGTCACAGGGTGCAAGGCAAAGCTTTCCTCCAAGGCACTGATGTTTAATCAGTCTGCTGTCACTCTCTCTCTCTCACAGTGACTGCAGTGTCATCTGAGTTGCGGACTTACTGCGTTGTGCCAAACAGTTCCCATAATACAGCTGTTTAACACTTTCCTGTGCTCAGCTGAGCCACGATAAATATGAAGTCTGAAGTAGATAGAAGGTTTTTTAACGGATTACTACCTTCCAATGAAAGTTAGGTTCATCCCGAAATAACTCACTATACCCAACATCCCCTCCAAATATGAAAAAAACAAAAAATACAGAAGACCAGACATAAAAAAAGTGAAACAGGAATGGCATAGGAAAAATAATCAATGACATACTGTTAAAGAAAGTCACTCTGTGGAAAGGATTTAGTACAGCAAAAATCAGTCATAGTTTTAAACAGGGCAGTACATAACAGATAAGGAGATCTGGAGAAACTCTGGAGAGAGGTTTACTCAGTATTAAATGATGATGAAACATCTGTACATTCCATCCATCACTGATTATGTGAAAGAACATTTGATTCAGCAAATTATACAGAGGCCTAACCTTCCAGCTTTTACAGAGAAAAAAAAAAAAGGAACAGGTTATACAACCTTGAAAATATCCAATTTTTCTTCTGTGTACGCAGAAGCAAAACGATGTGCAGTTTTTTGTATACTGGGCTGTTTGTGAACAGCTATTCATTAAAAATATCACTTGTTTTCTCCTAGAATGAACAGTTTTCTAATATACCAAGAAAATTTGGTTTGTTTTTTTAAAATATATTTAATTAAAGATAAAACCACAGATTCCGATCCCTACATATAAAGGGCTTCAGATCTACATTGCCGATCCTGAACCTGTTCTTACAGTTGCGTTCCCAACTTCTATCCCAAACTATCTATTTTTCCTTCCTAATGTTCATGCAGAACCACGCATAACACTGACGCTTAGTGAGCTAATTTCTGTTCTCATGCATTTCATATTGCTCTCTTCATGTTTATTAACTCTTTTTTATGTAAGTCCTTTTCAAAAAGCATCTTTCTTTACTGGATGTCCAGCAAAGCAATTAGATTATGACATCTGGCGACAGAACCCCCACTAGAACAGGCAACTACAAAGTACCACCTAATTTTGTAAGTTTTCAGTCTCATTCACAAAACTGCCAGACCTTTGAACCTTAGCCAAAAGTTAGTCCTAGCCCAAAAATTGCTTTCCTTGGTCCAATCTGTAATGTAGTGTTCAGATCCAAGAGGAAGGCACTGAGTCTTACAAGGTATTGCATGACTTTTCTTCACGCGTGTGTCCTTGCCCTGTGAAAGAAGTAAGGCAGCACAGGTACGTTTGGTGCTCTTTCATTCTTGGATGGCTTAAGTCAAATTAACTTGCATTTGCTATGGACAGTAAACCACAATTCTGTCATACGTTGTTACATGCTAATAAGTTGGTAACTTCACCGTGAAGCTTTACTAGATGGCTAAGAAATGGAAAACTAATCAACAGACCATCTACCAAATGTGTCTGTGTAACATGCTTCCCTAAAGAGTATCTTCAAGATTGAAAATCTGATTAGTCTTTGCTCAATATCTGACAGGAAGCTGGGTTGCTTGAAATTGCTTTGTGATGTGAATAAAGGCTACGATACCCAAGCGATGTTGCAGCAAAGGCTTTTTGAGGGAACGTCAGAAAAGCATCACCTCAAAGGAGTTGCCAAGTATTTTTTCCACTTCTACAACGTACAAAGTTCAAATCAAAAGTTACCTTGAGAACTTGAATCAGGTTGTAACACTTCCAAAATGCATGGCTAAGCAAGAAATGTCATTCACTCAAGCCATCATCAAAATGTTTCTAATTACATCCCTGACTAATTACATTACCGTATACCTTTTAAGTACTGGTTTTAAAATTGCAACACTTGGCTCAAAATTGATTCCTTATTTTTAGGCAATTCTTCCTATCAGATTGAACCAACAGTGCTTAATCAGATGATAAGTTTTCACGTAGAAATGCTGATTATAGTCCCAAACCTGCAAAGTGATGCAGGATCAGGAAGGGGGGGGATGGGGGGGAGAGAAAAAATAAAAGAACAGGATCACTTCATTCTATTATAATTCAGCTAGGAATAATTAGTACACCTATTTTATGTGATATCCTAAGGATATACTGAAACTCTATGTCCTCTGTGTGATATCAGGAAAGGACACTGCAGATGATCCTAATTGAAAATAGGCCAGAAATTTGAGATCATTGCTCCCCACCAGCATTTCTGCCACTGAACGGGACATTCCTGTAGAGCTAGGAAGTCCTGAGTCTGCAGAACGTGTCATATACTTCAGCTGGGAGCGTAGGAGACAAATCTAATGCTGTGCCATTATCTTTTGTTTCTTAAATAGTCAATTTAGCTATGATGGCGTGAAGAAGCTATCCATCATTCCAGAAGCCTACGACAACCTTGCAGTATCTGGTTCCCATGTACAGCCCAGGAGTGGGTGCAGAGCACCAATGACTGGGTAGACATGACCTGTGAGAACAAGACCTGACTCAACAGGAGTATTGTCTTTCCAAATGCCAATAAATATATATATATATATATATATATATATATATGTACTCTAGCCATTTTTTATCTGACTGCACTGGATACCTAGATAGATACTGGGTTGGTCTTTGGTTGGATGTTTTGTTTTCTCTTCAACACACATTTCCCAACAACAGCTGTGTGCAGTCCACTCAATACTCCTCAAGTAATTGCACACTCGTGCCCGAGGGGGGTTGGCTTTGAAAGCCATTTAAAGCATACCAAAAGGTGAATTTTCCTGTCCATAGTTTCCCCAGCATGTTTCAGGCCTTTAAACTGATACCTTAACTAAATTTTCTGGTGTTGTCTTGCTAAAGGTTTAAACTAATGTGAATAGATAAATCCTTTAAGGAATACATAATCTCTTGCCCGCATTCCTGGCAAAATTTATGATGTTGTTAATAGTTTTGTACTTATACATTAAACGACCCTTAAGTGTTTCCACTTGGATACATAAATATGATTATTTTATTCATGTGAATATTTCTGTTCGGTGTATTTGTTGTGAAATACCTGATCTAAGTTTAAATCTGGAAAGGACAGGAACGGTAGGCAATTTCCATCCCTTACTGGCATTTGGTTTGGACTGTAAACAAAAAGGCCATACTGAAGTCCAGACTTTTTTGTGGCAGGTGTTGCACAAACACTAAATGGAGGCATCACTGGCCACAAACTTTAGAGATTAAGATACGAACACATGAAACAAGACACAAAGGTTGAATTTGTACGTAAAAGAGCATAGCAAAGAAGTATTACAATGTTTTCTGTTCCATTTATGTTTCTGAGTATCAGCTGAGTCATGTCAACCAAACTATGTGCGTACTATTTGAAAAAAGGAAAAAGCTAGAAAAAAATCATTTTAAAATAAAAATAATGTATCAAAAAATTGATTCCTTTGTAATAAAAAATGGAGCGTAAGAAACAATTTGAATTACTTTGTTTAGAGACAAAAAATACTTTTTCAATTCAAAATAATTTCATCTTTTCACTTTGCCAGACTGACTATAAATGAAAGTAAAATGAATTATCAAAAGAAAATATTGATTATTTTTTTTTCTATTTCAGTCAGCGGACAATAACAACAATGAAATCAGATATTCACGCATTTCTAGTATTTTTGTTGTTGCTAATGCAAGGGTAGAGGTTGGAAGTAAACAAGTAGCAAAAAAGGAAGACGTGCGTCGGTTACACGAGAGATATGAGCTGTAAATCAGGATTTGAAGAAAGGTAAGATAATGGATGTTTGGATTTTAGTATGCAGCTTTTCCTGTGATTGCAGAGCAGTACAAGGGAAAGCATGGATAGAAAGGATAAGCTGACAGCTGGTCAGTAAAGTCTGAGAATATTGGGAAAGGTCAGCGTCCTAACAGGTTAATGGGTCAAACAGGCTGGGGTTGGACTTTAAAGATGAGAAGCTATTATTTGATCTAAACATGCAAACAGAGCTTGTATCTGAGTTATTCTAATATTTGGCAAACCCCCTTATATAAGAAATGAAAATACAAAATGTCATGGATTTAAACGTGCCCCGTTTGTTTTCCTCAGTCCGATTTTGCTGCCAAAAACCCAGTGGCATTAGGCTACCCGGGTTGGTATATAAGGCGTACAGTTTTAACTGGCTTTTCAAAGTAGTTCTGATTTGCCAGAGGGGAGAAAATTCTAAAAAAACATATTTTCGGGGCTGTTTCTATGGTACTAGAAATGTACAGTGTAATATGGCTGTTATTTCCCATTGCCACCAAGGTCACACCTCTCTGGCAAAAAGCCTTCATTAGAGGCTATTTTACCTCACATATTTTAGCTGTTCAGAGTTAAACATTGTTTTGCTATTGTGTGGACAAAGATTATAGTGTTTAAAAATGATGCTCACCCCATACGATTTATTTGTCTTTATTACAGTAAATTTATGTATTGATCTTGACTACAGTAGCATCTAACATTACGTTTAGCATCCATACTCTATCGTACAGAGCTCTGCACAGCTATGAGAGAAGAATGCAGCCTATATAATATAGCATATAGGGATCAATACATTGATATGATTACATATAAAATTTAGAATTATATGTAATATATATAACATTATATATGTATGAAGGAGATTTTTCTGTGACCCCATTAACTGTAACACTTAGAAAATGCTTTCTTTGTTTGTTTGGTTTTTTTATTCCCTTTTGATAAGGATTTTTTTTTATCCTTAAATTATTTTGGGGGGCAAATTTTTCAGAATTTTTCTGCCTATTATACGCCTCTACAGTTTCCTTTTTTTTTTCTTTAATATTCTCACACTTCTTTGCATTTGGAAGGATATCAAAATACTAGAGCAGCCACGCTACTTTCATTGGCCCTTTCAATGAAGAAAAATATAGTCAGACATAATAAATAGACATAGAAGAAAAATTAAGTACTATTTCTCAGAAGCACATATAAAAAGTGAGCCTATATATATATATGCTCAAGTCATATATAAATGACTTGATGCATACTTTTATTTTAAGATTTGCAGGAAGATGGATCCCAGCCCATTAAAACTAAAATTTCCAGAAAGACAGGCACTCTGATGTATCATCTGTCAAGGTAAAGGTACTAAGAACCACTAGCTGACTGATATGATGGATTTGCACTTTTTTACTTGCTTTTAGAAGGAAGAAAGTGAGGAGCTGAACAGCTGGTAACATTTGCTAAAAGATTATGTGCTGAGATTCTGATTTAAATTTGACTTCTTGGCCGTAAACACATGAACAACACACGAAATGTTCTTATTCCTTAAAATATTTTCACTTGAGAAGAATTCCTTCAACTGCTTCCTATATAAAAACCATATAGGATTAACAAGCAAAGTGGTCTCCAACTGACAAAAAAACCATGTATTTCCTGTAAAAGAAAGTCATGTAAGAGGCACAAAGCTTTCTTTAGGGTAGCTGCTACCACCTTCTGTAAGACTGTTGAAACACATGTAAATGAGAAGAAAGATTTAAAAAAAAAAAAATTAAACCAAGTTTGGCAATATAGGAAGACTTTCCCTGAATTGTCTCCTTTAGGCATACAGCTACAAAAGCCTTTACTTGTACGCGTGACAGAGTAACCAAGTCAAAATATCTCTGACTACTTCACCGTCTGATGTAGCCTGGAAAAATTTTAGAAATGATGTGAAACTAGCCCATATGCTGTCACAAATACGGTTAGCACCTCTCATATGTGCAAGTAAAGAAAGTAGTCTGTGGTATTTGCAGCCTTTGACCAATTGGTATGTAAACTCTACCAGCTATTTTGGTAAATTTTAGAAGGAGATACTTGCTCACTAAATCTAGGCTGAGACCACCAAACCTATTTAATTAAAACCGAATAAATAAGTGAATCAAGTCACAGTGTTTTTCAAGCTTTGTCATCAGAAGTTGTCTATGAAAGCCACCCAGAAGTGAAAAGCCGAACCAGTATGTAGAACTGTAGAATAAATACCAGGAAGAATACTTTTGTGTTTTTCTGAGAGGAGTCTTTGCAAACATAATGTGGAAATACTGCATCAGAAATCCCTAAAAACCTAAATAAAATCCAGATCCTAACTGTACTGCACTGTAGATCTGGGGTAAGCGATCAGACAACATCTCTGCACTAATGATCAATGAGAGCTTTGAGTTAAAAGAAATAATTGCAATGAAGGGCTGATTTCACAGAGCATTCTGAATCATTTGATGAGGTGGCCTGATTTAAGCTACAGAAATTTGAATAAAACCAGGAAAATTCATACAAATAGAAGGAGAAAATACGTTAGATATTTCAGATAGGAAACCGCATCTTGCCAAGCAGACTCTAGAAGAGTGTTTGGATTTATAGAGGTCTGGAAACCCTTCTTTACAGTCAAAGACTAAACAAGATTGATTTATTTAGTTTATCTGAGAAAAGGTTATGATTAAGTCACCTTCTAATCTATAAGTAGGAACATGGAGAGAAGACTTCTGATAATGGAAAGCTCCTTAATCTGTCTGACAGAAGCACGACAAGAGCCAATGTACAAAATCGTTTAAATCATTTTGGAAATAAAACACACATTTTTAAACCACAGGGGCTCTGTGTAACAAATTACTAAAGCACGTTATTGATTCCCCATCATTTTAAGTCTTTATGTTGGGATGTTTTTCTAGGAGGAGGGTCCTAACGCTGCCAAAAATTATAGCCTTGATGTAAGAAGTGCTCAGTGAAAGTATATCTTATGAACTGTACCAAAGGTCAGCCTAGGTGAATATAATGATGTCTTCCGAGTTTATAATCTCCAAATCTTCAATATTAGGCCATGGTTAATGCACTTCTGTAGCTTCTGTGATAAGATGCATTGTCCTTTGGGGAAAATGAAAGTAGATAATTCTATTGTTTTCTTTTCTTTTTCATTTCATGGCATCTTCTAATCTAGCTTGTTTGGCTGCTGAAAAGACGGGCTGGTATCAGTTAGCACTTCACAAACATGTGGCATACGTTCCTGGGCTTCATTTTGTACGCTACAGCTCACTGGCTCTAAGAATTCATATCTCCTGTCCTTCATTCTCCCACGCACCTGATTTTTTCTTTTTTTGTTGCGGTGGTTGTTGTTGTCCCTGATATTTTGAAGAAAGCCAGAAATCTTCCTGCAGAGCAACTGCGCCTAAATACTCTTATAAGCTTCATTTCTGTGGTATGTTGGGTCGTCTCTGCATCTATTGCCTGCAGCCGAAGTTGTGGATGCGGTTTTAAAAGTCTTGAGTGGGTGAAATCTGTGTGGGAATATTAGAGGATGTTGCTAAGAGGAAATTTATCAACAGTCAGATCAGTTTCTTGAGCAGCAGGCAGGAATTTAACAGGGTTTGTTAATATCAGTAGTTTATAATAGTTTTCTTTAGTAAAGAAATTTAAAATAAGCTCTTTCCATACAGCAAAGCAAATATAGATATTCAGCTGTTAAGGGGGTGTGTGGAGGGTGTCTTAAATTAAGTTGTGCTCATCAAACATGGAAAGACTTTACTGAGCAGAGGTTTGGTAGCAGAAATCTTCAGAGAGGGTGAATTGGTGAGAAGTGATTTTTAACAAATAATGCAGGAACCAGCAGTAATTTTAAGAAACAGTTCTGCTGACGGGGACTGACTGACTCCAACACAGTTGGACTTTGTTGTTAGAAGTACCTTCGCACACATTAGGATCCTGACTACCTGAAATCATCCCAGATGTACTGACCCACTTTGAAGGAGCAGGAAGCATTAAGCAGATTGGCCAATCCAGGGCAAATAGCCATACTAAAATTTATTGAAAGCCTGTTCACCAAATAACATATCCTGCAGTTAAATTCAGTGGCTTTTGGTCTCCACGTACCTAGACTCCAGCCTGTGATTTCAACTCAGGAGCACGATTCTGTAAAATATGTCTCTGGAAGACCATAAAACTAGTAGACATTTTGGAGCAAGACTACATAAAGACAGAAGCAACAACAAAATTCGTGTTCTATAAAGAGGAGGGAGATCAGTACACTAAAAGTATGATTCATCCTCCTTAACTTTAGCCATCTAAAAGGTAGGTGTTGAATCAAAGTTAGTCATCCCTTTTTTGTCACTTGTGGAGGAAGATGTATCCTGCCTGCTTTAGACAGCTACTTTCGGAATTGCTCTTTAGAAAGACTTCCCTCTCTCTCCATTGCTGGTGGAGGACATGAGGGGAGCAGCCACTGGAAAGCTACATCTTCTTCCAACAGAAATCTGGACAAGAAGTCTCTTCTTAAGGTCTGCTCTGTGCTGAAACCGGGGATGCGGGGTCAATCTGTTCAAGGTACACATACAAGGGTATGTTGGTTTCAGTGCATGCACAAGTTTCAATTAAAATAACTAAATGGAAAAGAAAGCAAGGGAGAGCCAGAGGCAAAGTAAAAAATAAGTTAACCACAAACCTCAAGAATCATACTTGCCTCTTCAGCCTATAGCAAAAATAAGAACACGATCCTAATCTCAATGAACTGAGACAAAGAAAAAAAGTCCAAATGTGGTGATTCAACAAATATACTGTCCTAGCTTTGCTGAGGGTTCAGGAAAAAAAAAAAAAAAGAAGAAAACCAACAACAAAAAGAAGCAGCAGAGAAATTATAATAAAGCAGTGAAAGATAAGTTTGGACTGGCATTTCACTTTTTAACAGCTTTCTGCTTCAGAATGATTTACCGCAGGGTTTGTATTGATTTACAATCGTTAGACAGTTATTGTAATTTATGTTGATAAAGCAATAAGGGAGTACTGAAAATATTTATTAAATATGAGAAACTCTGTAGCGCTTGGGCATTAATCAAAGTTGATCATCTACAATATGTGTGCTAATAAACCACGAGTGAATATTTAACCTGCAAACACAATACAACAAGCTGATAGATTACCTCCTTCAGGACCAGACAGACTTCATGGGAATTTAGAATTATTTAGCTTGTGACACCGCACAGGATTTAAGAGTGGGAAGCAATTTCACCATGTGATTTTCTTTTTTAGTGTCTGAGTTCCTTAAGAAAAGAGTGCTAGAACTAATTTTGTTTCTTGTTGATTTAAACATTAGCAATCCTGGGGTTTGCAAAAACCTTAAATATATTTATAAGGGGGAGTCAAATACTCTGTTGTATAATGCAGTCAGGCGGCCCTCTGATTTCAATGCAGAAAGCATAATAAACCTCGGGTATGAGAACAACTGCGTGAGAAAAGCCCAAAGGAACTAAGGCTTCTCAGCGTTTTGTTGCAGGTGTCAGAGAAAGAAGTATTAGGGGTCAGCTTAGCACTTGTGTAAGCGTCCTCATTAATCAGAGATTAAATAATCATTTGTTCGGCAAGTGGCGTAAACGACTGGACATACTTTTCTGACCAGCTGAGCTATTCTCTCGCTAGGCAGATCTCCAGGTTAGGGGACAAGTTTTCGTGCTCACCCTGTCCTCGGAAGGGTGGGGGGGTGCTGGAAGGGACACTGCCTGGAAAGGAGTTAATCCATTAACACCTCCTGGTTGATTCATTTTCAGCTTCAACTCATTTTAATTCTCATTCTGCTGACTGTTTCCTTTCAGGAAGGGCATTTGTAAAAAGGTTATCAGCTGCTTGGAAGGACACGCCAAAGCAGCCAGGCACCAACCGGGCCCGCTTTTCCAAATGAAGTGAGCTGCAGACAGCTGCGGACAGATCCTGGCTTCATTCATGTGAATGTGAGTTCGCCCGTCAATGAAGACCAGAATTTGGCCCTAAGCAAAATGTTTCAGCTCTGAGTGACACGCATATTACAAGCATTAAAGAATGGTAGCTTTTAAATTAGGAATAGGGAAAGAAGGAAATGGGCTATTACAAGCCATACGCAGTAACGGTGGGCCATATAACGAGAAGCCAACAGTAGCAGCAAACTGCTGTTGCCGCGGGAGCACACTACGGGATGTGAAACATTAAGCTTTATAGATACATAGACTCACTACACAGAAGTCAGAGTTATAATTACCAGAGGAAATGATAACGTTATGGCAGATACTGAGGACACGTATGAAGCATTTATGAGAAAGAAATTAGTACAAATTGCAAAGGTTTCACTTGAAGTATCTTAACGTAAGGTCTTTCAAAACTTCCATTAACACCTCCTTTAGATAGGCTGAAAAAGTTCACCGCGCATTGAAAATTTCTTTTGCAAAGTTTCAGTCTGTGAACCATTAATATTTACTTTAATTTAGCTTGTGTGGTATTTCCGAATGAGGATTGACTGCCTATGTAAGCGGCGCTGTTGCAGGTAGTTATTCCATTGTACGGCGTGATTGCTTTTGTTATTCTCCACCACCCCCCCAGTTAAAACTGCCAGACTATGCTGCTTACTCACAGGAATCTTTACTTACTTCACGAGGATTTTTATTTCCCAGACACAACATTGATACAAAATATATTCAATTCTTAGTAGGTATTCATGGCACACACTGTAACAGTCCATCTGTTACTAACACCCTGCTACGCCTAATGTTTAAACTGTGGCTTAGGGGTAAGAATAGATGGGATTATTTTTTTTTAAACCATACCTGTCATTTGCTTAGCACAGCGGCCATGGGAGGAAGGAGAAGCTAGCTTGGCTGATGCGTAGGTACTGCTGAAGTGTGTGTTTCAATGTTATCAACGTGAGGTGCCATAGCAGTACACATAATAATAATACAATCAAGCATAGCTATAGATTAGTGGGACTGTTAGCAGAGATCTGGTCATAAAATGCTTAAAATTCAGAGTTTCCATAGTTTCTCTGAGGAATCTGCTCATAGATGTAATTGGCGATAGAGATGTAGCCTGTCTGTATTATTATATACTGTGTATAGTAACAGCAGCATCAATAATTCCCAAGCCTTTTCCCATACAATGTTTATGTCCGTGATTCCTCTCACTGTCTCACTTTGGCATTCACAAGTCTACTTCTGTAGTTCAATGTAAAGATGTCGAGAGGGAGATGTCAATACCCAATAAGGGATGAAAACTTATTTTATGCTATTTAGTAATTAAATTTATAACCCAATACAAAGCTGCAAAAGATTTTTTTTCCCCCCGGAAGAACAGCATATCCAGAGCTTCCATTTACATCTCTAGATATGCTGGGGGACGGTGGAGAGAAAAGACCTTGTAGGTACACCCAGTGGTTTTCTCTATGGTGGCATTTAAAAAAGGAAATAAGAAAGTAATTCCAACACATGCCTCAACGTGGTAAATCTAGACACAAATACTGCTTGCCCCCAATGTTTTTATGAGCTCCAGGTGGAAGTTCTATGGCCTGAATGATTCAGCAATATCTGGAGATAGTGCAAGCCCATCAGAGGTGCAGGAATGATCCCAATCCTTACTTTCTGTTGCCAGTAGAATATGCGGCTAGCGATTCCCAAAGCCTCCCTCCGGCATTTCTCTGTTGGATTCACATAACACGTCAAAGAAATGATTTTTCTCTTTGATTACCGTAGTGAAATAAAAAGCACTGAAAAAGCAACATCTCAAAAACTTACATCGCAGTTACATGAAAAAATCCAGCTCCCTGTACAAAAGCATAATAGCTACAGAGTCGCAGTTGTTACTCCTTGTTACAGCACTTTATTATTACAATGCCATTTTGAGACCCTTACAGAATGAAGGTACGAAAGGGCAAGTCACCAATCAACTCCATAGGCCAGTGGACTAAGATACATCAACTCCAGCTGTAGTGCATTTGGGCTCTGCAGAAGTTCTCTGTGTTGGCTGAACTGCAGAGGCCGGAGGAGAACAACATTTTTCCATCCCGTCGGCTTTTTCTACCTCTCTCCATCTGGCAGTGGCACTTAATAATTAAAGCAGGAAATGGCCTTCTGGTTCTAAAGGTCTAAGATTTAGTTGTTGTCTTAAGTAATCATAGACAAAAATACATATTTATACAGCTTTAAGTGTATTTAGGTCCTTAAGTTTTACAACAGCAATTTGGAATTAAGCAACTAAATAACTTTCAGAAGCTTACGGATCCCTTTCAAGTTCTGGTGCTGCCCTTTTTTCCCTTCCTTTAAATTTCTAAGACAAGAAGAAACATCTGCGTTAGTGGCTTTATTTTCAGCATTGCCAATTATGTGCTCTTCTAATTAGAGTCAAGGGGAGGTGTGGGCTTTTACTTCCCCTGTAAAAACATTATCAAACGAAAAAGTGCACTTTATTCCAGTCCTCTCACTTGATTCGGCACATCACAGGTGCGGGGTGGTGAAGATGTGAACGCACTTTTTGAAGACCGGAGAACGAGGAAAGCAAGGGGACAAGATCTCATCCTTTAAGAATGGTGCTACAGCTGTTTGATTACTCCGGTTTTACAGCAGGACTAAGGTAAAGGTGGAACAAGCACATGCCAAGCCCAGAGAGCGAGCTGACCTTCTGGACAGTGCAGGCTCGGCTATGCAAAACCGTAATTGCAAACAAAAGCCCTTAAAGGACTCAAGAGAACCTCAGCCCACATTTCCATTATTATAAATAATAATAATGCGACAACTTTGTCATTGGCGTGATGTTGTCAATACAGAAGGACATTTGAGGTCAAGATCTCAGTATCCCCTCTTCAGCGCTTGCAGCTACCATTGTTGCTGCTAGACTCGGCTGGCTCCACACCACACTGAACTGGCAATTTTTTCCTTTTTGCACTGAACATCAAATTCAACAAACAGCCATGTGTATCATGGATAAAAAAGCAGGGAGGGGATTTAAATCAGCTGGGAAATTCCGAGACTGGAAATGCTTGTTTGTACCAAAGGGAAACTAATGGATCTTGCTGAGTAGAACAATGTTCACCTCTGCTTTCTCACCCCTGTTACCCATCAAACAGGACGGCAGTTACATATTTATCTGGGGAAGGATAATGAAGAAACTGTGAGTAGAAAACAAAGCGCTTGTTACAAGTCAAAGATTAGTCTATGTTGTAGCCCAGACATCTCCCCGCAAGCAATATAGTCAGCCGAGCATAAAACTATGTTTTACTGTTCAAGGTGCATTCAAATACTGTAGCAACAGCAGAAAAATACACAGCTTTCAACAAGACAGTAGAATAACTTAGTTTTCTTGTTTGGATAGGAAATTAATTTACCCACAGCCACAGTTTGCCTGATATTCAGAAGAAAAGCAGATTCCTCCAGAGAGTTTTGTCCCATCAAAACCCAACAGACTGAACTGTCTTTGGGAGGTAATCCTCATTTACCTAGATGAGTAGTTTGTGTACCAGATGCCTGGTTCTGAGACTGATGATTAGCTTGAGGAAATACAGCACGTTTTATTTTGAAAGAATAGTGAAGTTACAAATGGAAAAAGATCATCCTACAAAATGCCACAAATCTAAGCCACCAATAGTGTATGCAGTTAAGGTTTGGCACAGAGTGTCAGTGGAAGAGAGTATCTGATAAAACATCATTCAGGATATGACAGAATTTGTTGATTCTTTATGGCTTTGGGATGCTTTCTAATTAATTATTTGAAAAAAAAGGAAGAACAAAACTGCTGTTTCCCATTGGAAATACAGAACAAAGTTATTTAATGAGCCACCATAAAACATAAACAAGTTCAGTTGGCATTATGCAGATAAACTCAAAGAACTTTTAAAAGATAATAGTTTAAAAGAAGGGACATCCTTCAGAAGTTATAATAACATTACCTCACAGTCCAGCTGTTTACATTGTACTTTCAGCTTCTTTGAAATGATGCCAAAATAAAGTGAATTTGAATATTATCTGTAGAGTTCTCTATGGAATAATCACCAGAATGCTTTTCATTATAACACAATTATATCATCAGCTTCTAATGATCAGAATGCAGAGCAGCTGATTGTTTTCATAATGCAATTACTTCATAACGTTTTAGAAAACTCAGCTGCATGTAAAAAGTTCTCTCCAAATAACTCATGTGTCTGATTAATCATATGATAGGGACTCCCCTCTCTTGCCCCCTTCTAAACGCTCACCTGTTTTCACAGTGCTTCTGAGCTGACTTGGTCATTACATTAATAAACAGTCGAGAGGAAGATGGGTTGTTTCTCAAAATATACAGACTGATCCTAGTGGGCAGATTTTCAAAGTGAGGTGAATGCAATTGTTCACAGATATTTGCCCTTGCCATTTTCTATGTGTGCAAACCCCAAGGTATGCATATAAATCAGGTATGTGTGCACGGGTTGTATTAGCTTACAAATGCAGATAGCTGATGTGATGCTCCATTGTATACACACCCAAGTACTTGATGTGCCTAGTGGGTATTTTTACATACAGACATTTCTAAATAGCTGACTTTAACCCTCTAGTCCTCACTGTCAATATGAATCTCTAAGGCTTTTGCTAATAACTGCCGTCTTTCATGTATATTTTAGAAGAACTGTAATCCTAGTGGAACTAACCACTTAAAATATAAAAGGCTGCAGTATTTGATTGTTCAGCAAGATCATTTATACATAGATACTGAAATAAAAATAATTAGCGTTTCTAGGGGCTTTCAGCTGAAGATCTGAAACCGTTTTTTTTTTGTGAAAAATGAGTTAGTCTTACATTTAGTGCATTCCTTTTGCAAATTTCACTGACTTAAATAGAGAAGATGCATGTGGGCCATTATCCTGTTTCACTATTGAGGCTTTTTTTATTTTTATTTTTTAAGGTTCTTTGCTAAAGTTCACAAGTCTTAAATAAGAGGGCCAAGAATAGGACTACATCTCCAGACTCCTAATCCTTTTCCCAGATAGATAACCATGTTACCTCTAAGGATCAATAACATTCTCAGAAGGTGAGAACTTATGAAAGAAAAGATTTCAGGCAAGCCTCCTGAAGCTTAGACATAATAAGCATGATATTTACTTGAAGAGGAATCTCAATTAAATGCACATATGAGAAACAGACTTATGAGATTTTGAAAAGAAAATTATTGTAACAATTATAATGGTAATATCAATGCTATTAGAGATAAGACTCCTATTGTAAATGCCCGTGTCATTTTGGGTGAATAATTTATTCATTTTCATTTCCTTAGACTGAAAGTACGCAGATTATCAGCTTTACTCAAAAGAGTTTCTTCATAATTTGGAAGAGGGACAAATTTGTGAAATTGCAGCTACTTAAACTTCAAATCTAATTACGGTTAGAGAATACCCTCTGCCTAACGTTTTATTTCATGTTGGTCCAAGTCACATATTCCACACCTGGATTTCTCTACAGCTATTAGCACCTCTGCATTTTAATTTTGCTAGTGATGAAAGGCAAGTCTAGGCTAGTTTTTTAAATAGAACCTTACACTCTCTGCATTTTTGCTATTTTATACTGAAGAAAGAAAGCAAGCCAGTGATAAATATTCCTGCCTGCGCTTTATTCTGAGAAGTAGGGACCTCACTTAGGAAAAATTATTTGTTTTAAAACAGCTTCCACCTCCTCCCTGAACATTTCTGAAAAAAAAAAAAACAAAAAAAAACAAAAAAACCAACTTGTCAATACTAGTACAGATTTTCCCCTCATCCCACAAAATCCCCTTCAATATGTGACACATGATACTGCGCAGTGGGGGACATTACATCAGGAACATATAAACGAATAAGCAGCATGATTTATCTGCTGCTCGGATCTCAATCCAGTGCATTAAACTAGTTGAACTGTGTCTTTACGTGATGCCGTTATAGATTGGAAGAACCTCTGTACAAGGTTTTACTTAAAGCCAATGTAATTGGGAAAAAAAATGGCAAAAGAGAAGAAAAAAAATGAAAGGCAAATAGAGTTCAGAGGGAGCTTTTGTCTGTGCAGTACGAGGATATGTACATCCTTGCTGGGTGGCTTTTAATGAGTTATTAGGATGCAGGAAAGCATTTTAGGGAGCTTTAGCTAAAGCTGGGGATGCTTGTGACTTGATGTGTGGAAGCTACTACCCTTTTGTCCTCAGTGTGTCTGCTGCTGGGTTTCAGGAGTACATCAGGAGCCTTGCATAGGGAAAACACATCCTGTTGAATCAGTAGGACACAAACGTCTTGCTAAACCTGGAGCCAAGCTGCCTCTGACCGAGCAGTAGGCAAGATGCTGCCTTTTCCCTCTGTGTACTGGCAAGCAGACTTGGTAAATACAGAAATAAATGCTTCAGGATTCTCCTTCTTGGGGTTCTCCTCCTCATCTGCTCTCATTCCTAGCAGCTCTGGGAGGCTGCTAGTTGAACGACTTCCCATTTTCTTCAGCACTTTAAATCAAGCCATTTTCAGTTAGTCATTTTTTACACTGTTTTTTAAACACATTGTCACCAGAAGAGTGGCTGAATTTGTAACAGAAAATCTACGTTTGTGGCAGATAAAGAATTTAGTCATTCTGGAAATGTCTAAATATAAAAATACCTATTTATGAATAGTTTGAAGGACACTAAATTTTCATAACTTTCATAACTTTCATAATTTTTTGTTCCTTAGATGGGAACAAAAAAAGTCTTTTAGACCTACCCACAATAGCACGGGAAACACTTTGATGTAATGTAGTAACTTCACATCCTACATGGCAGGCCAACATAAAAAAGTATCTGTATCCTTCATTAGGTGCTGCATGTGCATGTTGTTTAATGAAGCATGTCACTGCTAGCGTACAAGGGAAACAGTACCCTGCGCAAATCTGTCTTTTCACTCAACTGGACTTTTGCCACTGGTTTCAAAGACAGCATGTTATCTCATAATTAGAGAAAGCCAAGCAAAAAAAAATAAATAACAAACGAAAAATAGGTCATCATGTTCAAAACAACTATGATTTGATGCTCCTGGCCAGTTATTTTCATACACTGTGATTAATTTAAATTAATTTAATTTAGCTTGTTTTAATAATTGCATAACTTTTATCCGGATGCCCATGCCAGATGGCTCAACCAGCCTGAAAGCAGGAAGATGCTGTAATTGTGGCAGCGTAATAACATTTATTTACTACAAGTCCGACTGTCTCTGATGCTCATCAGAGCTCTGCAATATTGTGCTTTGCAGTATATTGCTTCACTGCATTTCACTGTTATCCATACAATCTTTTTCCTCTCCAAAATTGAGTAAATTAGGTTTTTTAATGCACTTTTCTCTTTCTTGCTTCTTGCGGGAACTCCACCAGGTCTCCCAGTTCTGGGTTCTCCCTCCATGCCACTGCAAATCATTGGTGTTACTTCAAGGTTAAACTGGTGTCAGGCTCAATTTCTGGACTAATTGTTGCCTGGATGACTTCTCTCATAAGGCTAGGATGATTAACGTATCTTCAGGTTGTTAATTCCCTGATTTAAAATTTTGGAAATATTCTACCTCTAAGTTGTTACGAAAAATCTTTCCTTCTTACAGTTGGAAAATCAGGAACTTTCTGCTTCCAACTGAGGAGCATTTCCCCTGGCTTGTTTCTGCTTATTTAATTCACATTTGCACACAGTAGGAAGCAAAAGTAATTTTTAACTTCAGATTTAGCATTAGTGATTTCCAATGTGCCTCCTCCCAAACATGGGAGTGTGAATCTCATTTGCCCACGTGCACCCCAAAATTCATGCAAAAACTCTTGCGTGATTTTTCCGACACTGAGCAGTGATGTAAGAAAGGTGGAAATATTACTGAATTAGCTTGTTTGAAGGAAGACCTCTGAATTTTGGGGCGACTTTCGTGGATTCAGGTTAGTTTCTCTTCGTTACTACTTTGCAGTTACTACACTGCAGATCATCTGCCCTGGCAGTTTGCTAACCCACCTGGATGCTCTTAGGCAGAGGGGGGATGGGCATCTGCCAAGTGCACTCCTCTCCCAAACTTACATGTTTGTGCAAATTGCCAATGGCTCCGGCCTTGAAGGCAGTCATATATCCGTTCTTTGCGGGCAACGCAGACATACATGCTATTCGTGCCCTCAAAGAGGTCACGAGCAAAGCTCTTGACAGCTTCAGCTGGAACTGGACCAGGAGCCCACTACTCTGAACAAAAAACGCTGACTCTATCAAGCCACCTACAAAATTTATGGATTTTCCAGGAAAACCAAATGCTGCTGCTGGTTTGCTATACTCATGGAGAAAGATATAGTTGTAAATACACATCTTTGAGTATGTTGATGCAAAAATTTTGTTTAAATAAAATAAACCCATCAATATGCACTTTTTTGAGACATTTGATGCTGTCACGTCCATCTGTGTTGTGCTGCCAGAGATCCAAGTACTTTTGTCAAACACACATCAACAGGTCCTGTAGAACCATCTCTTTTTCTCACTACTTCTGTGAATAATTTTAATGAAGCTTTTTAGGTAATGGGGGCAGGTTTTATTGCTGAAATAAACCAAATACTTTCCTTAGGAGAACTGAAATCAATTGATTTGAGGAGAGAAGTCATTAACATGGACCAAAACTTATTTTCACTGAAATCAGATCAGTGGCAAATTTGCTGTGCATGATCAGGGCTCCACATTTTAATTACAATTAATCAGTTATCCGGTGTATTTGGCTGCTCTTTTTCTGTTCGCAAATAATTTGCGAATCACACTGATTTTCTTGCATACTTATTTCTTGTTTGTAATTGTTCAATGACTAATTTAAACAAACACATTTCGGCTCATGATGTGTTCATGCACTATTTGTTTAGATTTCAGTGTTTTTTTCCTGTTTCTGAATGAGACGTGCTGCTCTTCTTCCATTGAATAGATGTCTGAAAATTTCAAAGTGGGGACGATTTAAAAAGAAATTATCATAATTCATTTGTAACACTCGTTTTGTTTATTCACCAAACAAAATGTATCCAGGTTTTCCTTATTATCTATTAAAAGTCACCAGGGAAAAAAAGATAGGGAAAAATAAAGGAGAAAAGAGCCAAAAATACTGGTGTGTCTTTTTTTTTTTTTTTTCTGTTTGAAAAACCAGTTGCTGCAAAATGCTGGGAAAAGCAAAAAATAAGACTCCTTGAGAAATGGCAGTTTTGTAAAAAAAAAAATAAATCAGTGGTGTCTCATAGGAGGATAACAAAAAATGAATGGCAAAAACCAATGATATAATATTGTGCACTTAAGAATATAGGTGCAAAACATCTGTTCATTGAGCAAATACCTGATTATACAATTTTCAGGAGAGAGGCTTGGCTGAACTGAACAGCCATTCAGAGTCTAAATGAATGTATTTCTTTGAATGCTGATTTTACAGCAGTTAGGCAGCTCTAGACTTGATTTCTTGGGAATGGACAAATTAGGATATAATCCAATGCCCATTGCATGTCAATGGAAAAATTCCCCTTGATAAGAATGAACTTTGTGTCAAGAAAGGAAATAATGAAATGTAAAATGAAACGAATTAGTAGTATGGGAAGCAACTGTTGGAGTGAGTAAAGCCAGTCCATAGATGGGGTCTTGTTTATATATGCATAAGCCCCAATTTTCTAAACACCACTCTGAATAGGTGTCAATGCTGGGAGATTGGCATCCTGTGAACACTTTGCAGGGTACGAAGCAAAGATGTTTGGGCTTAACATGTTAATAAGGCTAAATTCTCTAACTGCCTCCAGTTTACTATATGTAGCATGTAATTTAATACATCACCTTCATTCTTGGCAGTTTCACTGTTTTTATTTAAGTCATTCCAGAAAATTTACAAATGAAACTTTTCAAACATGTTATACCAGATACCCTGTTTAATTTGTCTTTATGGTGTCCCAGACTGATTAATTATCTTCTGTAAGTGCTACGTGTATCTCAGACTTCTGTTTTACTGAATTTTTAGTGTTACCTCTTTGTTGCCTGAGAGTGCACCTGGTTCTAATTATATGCAGATGATATACAATTACATCTTTAGACGGATTCAAATGATAATGTTTCCATGACTTTTAGTGCTGCCTTTCTGACATAAAACTCTGGTTTAGTACAGGTATTAACAAAGCTAAAATCAATTAATCATATGCCTTGGAATACCTTGGCTTAGGCATTGCGAATGAGAAAGATTGAGAGCTGGGGCTCTTAATTATGAGTTTGGCAAGTATCAGGGGAAGATTGTATGGATATTTTAATTTTAAGTGCTTTTAAATCACTATGGTATTTTCTTTTCAATAATTCCCGTTCTCACAGACAACTGTACCATCAGAATTTTGGAAATCAACTTAGAAATGTAACGGTCTCATTAGGAACCTAATTCTATGATTTACAGTCATCTAAAAAGTGATTTTAAGCATATAAAATTATGTCTTTGAGCATCACTGAGTTTTTGAATACAGAATCATTACGATCAAATGTTGACTAATGAGCCATAAAAAATATTCAACAAATCATGTTTTCCAAAGAAATCATAACATGGATAATTCAAGAAACAGAAATAGGTAGAATTAAGAAAAGACTTTTTTTTTTTTTTACTTAACTCTAATTATCATTTCAGTAGATAGCTAAGTATTTTATGCATGTTGTTGGCATGTATAGAGCTAGGACATGCCAAAACGCATGAGTGTACAGAGGGATTTACTCATTGCATACTGTATTACCACTGCTACTTTCAAAGCAGAAATGCATCAGTCCTAAAAATACCTCCCAATTCTCTTCTCCTGCCAGGTGTCTTCATCTACATGCTGCCAGATCTGCAGGCGTGTTGCCAGGATGACGTGTCATGCCAAGAAATACTGCATTTCCACTAGCTGTCTCAGTCTCGACAAGTAGAGATTAACGGATGCTTCAAGTCACTTTTTGATTTACATAAACCATTTTGGAATGACATGATTAAAGATGGCAGTTTAGCCAAAACTGCAAATATGTATTTGTTATTTAACAGCTCTGCAGTATCCTTAGTAACAATAAAAAATAATATTGTGAAGACCTTATGCAGATTGGCAAAAAGCATCCATTCCTGGTAGAAAAAAAAATACTGAGAAAGCAAAAATACCTGCTGTACTGATTTTGGCATCATTTATTTATACCTTCTCTATTAGCTAAGACAGAAAGATAATTGTCTTTCCCAGCTATCCTAAATGTGAGACAGGGATTCCTCTCCTACATTCAAATCAAACAGGAATATTTATCTACATGGTCTCATAGCTCAAACAGACACTACTGGATTGACAGAAAAATTCTGCGTAAGGGTCTTGTCTTCAAGTGGAAGGCGGTTGATGAAATCAGGTACAATAGTTATAGCTTAGTGGACCACTGATAGCTAATTTTGTGCTGGTTTACATTAATACTTATGATTTATTCTACTTAGCTGGGAAACGCATGCATAGACCTGTGTTTTAGGAGTATCTGGCTTGAATGAAAGAGGGAAACGGTTGTTTCGTTATATGGTGGCTTTCATCTTTTCTTGCCAGTTGGTAAAAATGCTTGCAAACCTCTGGGCTGAGTGATTCCTAAATTATAATTTCCACATCTGCCCTTCTGTTACACTCTCTGTCCATCTTGTCCGCTTGTCACAGAGTGTAACTGAGGCTTTGGAGCTATTTATTATCATTTTCAGTGGAACGCAATTGACTTCCTGTTTGTAGAAAAATTCTTTTGACCCATCCACTTTAAAGAAAAAAACACCTCCAATCAGTCTATAATGGTGAAACAGGGGGAGCAATATAATGGTATTGGTGAAATGGATGTAAGAATAATTAGGCTGCATTTTAATTCAGTCATGGTGCAGTTTGCATTTAATAAAATTCCTCTCAGGAGATTTTTTAAGCTGACCTCCTCAAAGTAAATCACAGCATGATTCACTGTAAGCCACACAGCCAGTTTTCATAATCACAGTCGGTGAGATGAAGTAAAACTGCAGTGAGGCATGCAACTAGAGGACAATTGCGAGCCATGATCCCACTAAGAATGAGCAGAGAAATTCAATTAATGTTCCACTTTTTAAGAAGAATTGGTGAGGATGCATTGTATTTGTTCACAATAGGAGATGGCATTCAGGATTTCAGCATTCAGGTCCTAGCACTGCTACCATCCCTCTAGAGGTGATTTTGCTAATGAAAAGACCACAGTTCCTCTTCCGTTGTGGTGTTCTGTGATGGCCTGTGCCAATTTCCGCATTGCCAAATGATGTGATATTATAAGAACAGATCTATAGGGTGAGATAGTCAGTGCTGAGCACCCAGTGTCCACGCTGCATGTGTTTCACATGGTTTCATGGTGGAGTGACATTAGTCCTCCAAACATAATCATAGAATCATAGAATCAGTGAGGTTGGAAGGGACCTTTAAGATCATCAAGTCCAACCATTAACCTACCCTGATAAAAACACCACCACTCCTAAACCATGTCCCTAAGCACCTCATCTACCCTTTTCTTAAACACCTCCAGGGATGGTGAATCCACCACCTCTCTGGGCAGCTTATTCCAATGTTTAATAACCCTTTCAGTGAAAAAATGCTTCCTAATATCCAATCTAAACCTGCCCTGACATAACTTGAACCCATTTCCTCTTGTCCTATCACTTGTCGCCAGGGAGAAGAGGTCAGCTCCCATCTCTCTAAAACCTCCTTTCAGGTAGTTGTAGAGGGTGATAAGGTCTCCCCTCAGCCTCCTCTTCTCCAGGCTAAACAACCCCAGATCCCTCAGTCGTTCCTCATAAGGTTTGTCCTCCAGACCCTTCACCAGCTTTGTAGCCCTTCTCTGGACACGCTCCAACACCTCAATGTCCTTCTTGTAGTGAGCAGGTCCCTCACCATTTCCCTTTGGATTACAGGGGCTTCATTCTGCTCCCCATCCCTGTATTCTAGCTCAGGGGTCGGGGAACTCGAGGAACAACTGGTCCTACTGCTGAAGACTGAGGCAAAGACGGCATTAAGTACCTCAGCCTTTTCCTCATCCTTAGTTACTACGTTACCAGCCCCATCTACTAGAGGACAGATATTATCCTTGGTCCTCTTTTTATCGCTAATATATTTATAGAAACTTTTTTTGTTGTCCTTGACAACAGAAGCCAGGTTTAGCTCTAGCTGAGCTTTGGCCCTTCTGATTTTTTTCCCTACATCGCTTCACTACCTCTTTGTAATCCTCCTGGGTGGCCTGCCCTTCCTTCCAAAGGCCATATATCCTCTTTTTTTCCCTAAGCTGCAACACTAGCTCCCTGCTTAGCCAGGCCAGTCTTTTTCCCCGACGGCTTGTCTTACGGCACACGGGGACAGCCTGCTCCTGCGCCTTTAGGACTTCCGTCTTGAAAGACATCCAGGCTTCCTGGGCTCCTTTGCCCTGGAGGATTGCCTCCCAGGGGACTTTGTCAACCAGGCTCCTGAAGAGCCCAAAGTCCGCTTTCCGGAAGTCCAAGGTGGCAGTTCTGCTGACCCCCTTCCTTGCTTCTCCCAGAATTGAGAACTCTATCATTTCGTGGTCACTGTTGCCAAGACGGCCTCCGACCATCACATCCCCCACAAGACCTTCCCTGTTTACAAACAACAGATCCAGCAGGGCACCTTCCCTAGTTGGCTCTTTCACTAGTTGTGTTAAGAAGTTATCCCCAGTACCTTCCAGGAACTTTCTAGACTGTTCCCTCCCTGCTGTATTGTATTCCCAGCAGATGTCCAGCAAATTGAAGTCTCCCACGAGGACTAGAGCTCGCGATCTTGAGACTTCTCCCAGCTGTTTATAGAATATTTCATCTGCCTCCTCATCCTGGTTGGGCGGTCTATAACAGACTCCTACTACAATATCTGCCTTGTTAGCCCTCCCTCTGATCCTTACCCATAAACACTCAATCTCATTATCACCATCATTTAGTTCAAGACATTCATAACACTCCCTGACATACAGGGCCACCCCCCCGCCTCTCCTCGCTTGCCTATCCTTCCTGAAGAGTCTATAGCCATCCATGGCAGCACTATAGCTATGCGAGTCATCCCACCATGTTTCTGTGATGGCAACTACATCGTAATTACCCTGGTGTACAATGGCTTCCAGCTCCTCCTGTTTGTTGCCCATGCTACGTGCATTAGTGTATAAGCACTTCAGCTGGGCTATTGGTCCTTTCTCCTTTTTACTGGAGGGAGCTGAAATTCTGCCATCCCCAGACATCTTCCTAAGGAGCCCGGTTACGCCCCCTGTCTTTTCCAAGCCTAGTGCCAGCACCCCACTTTCAGGCTTTTTGCTAGCAACCTTGGATCTATCCCCATCCCCCTTCAAACCTAGTTTAAAGCCCTGTCAACGAGCCCCGCCAACTCCTGCCCTAAGACCCTTTTCCCCCTCTGAGACAGGCTTTTGCCGTCTGTTGCCAGAAGGCCTGGTGTCCTGAAAAGCAGCCCATGATGAAAGAACCCAAAATCCTGCCGACGACACCAGTCTCTGAGCCAGGCATTGATCAGCTGATATTTCCTGTTAATCTTCCCATCCATCTGTGCAATTGTTGGGATGGAAGCAAACACTACTTGTGCTCCTGATCCCCTAACTAGCCGTCCCAGGGCCCTGAAGTCTCTCTTCATTGCCCTCAGGCTCCTTCCTGGAATTTCATCATTACCTAACTGAAAGATCAATAAAGGGTAGTAGTCAGTAGGCCTGACTAGGCTAGGGAGTTTCCTCCGGATATCCTTAACTCTGGCCCCAGGAAGACAGCAGACCTCCCTACAGATTGGGTCCGGTCTACATATGGGACCGTCCACTCCCTTCAGAATCGAGTCCCTTACTACAAGGACCCGTCTTTCTTTCCTAAATGATGATGTCGTTATATGAGGTGTAATCTGTCTTGGCTTCAGTGGCAACTCAATGTTTGGCAAGCCACAGTTATAGTCATCCTCCTCTTCCCTTTCAAGAACATCATATCTGTTCTGTAACAGCACCTGGGATGGCGTGGGGGTTACCTGGGAGGCACGCCTGTCACGACGAGTGGGGACTTGTTGCCACTGGCCCCTGTCTTCTGAATCTCCACATTCAGACACAATGCTAGAGGGTGTGGGGTTCATTGTATGCGGAGCTCGGTCTCCCTGGGGTGCTTCTCTCAGGGAAGACAGAGTGTGACTCCAGTTATCTATCTCCTCTTCACTTTCCCTTATACTTCTGAAGCGGCTTACCTCCTCACGGAGCTCCATCACTAGCTGAAGGAGTTCCTCTACTTGGGCACACCGCCCACAGGCCTGCTCACCGTCACTATTCAACACCGGCGCAAGAGAAGGGCACTCCCTACAGCCCGACCCCTGGGTGGCAGCGTGTTGCCGCGCTAGCTCTGTCTGGGTGGCCACCTCAGAGCTGCTCGGTGCAGAGCTCAGGAAAGCCATGGTTTTCTGCCGAGTTCTTACCATGACGTTCTGGCCGGGTCAAGAGTTTTTTAGTAACTTACCGTTAGAAGAGCTATAGCGCCCTGTTTGCCCACTCACACCTCTGTGACGCCCGGGGTGACGCCCACCAGCTGCCCGCGTGCTGGGTGCGCAGCGGCCAGCCCCTACTCCTGGGCAGCCCGTTGAGAACTGCCGCGTGTGACGCTGGCTCCGCCCCTGCCGCGTCAGCAGCCCGCCCCCGAGCTGCCGGCTCCGGCACAAGCACGCGCCAGCCGCTTTTCCCGGCTACAAGAGCCCTCAAAAGAGCCCTTTGCCAGCCCGATCCGCCGCGCTCCCCTTCCCCAGTGAGGCCTTACCTTCACTGGAGCTGATCTCCTCGGCAGTTAATGTGCAGTAACTGCTCCAAAGTCAGTCCGTGATGTGCACTGATGTGCTAAGTGGAGATAGTTCAGCTCCAAATCAAGTAGTTACCCAAACTAGACACACAGCCTCTTTTGGCCTGACCTGAGAGAGTAAGCAGACACCGTCCACGGATTACGAAACTTCCCCTCACATGGAAATACTTAAATGATGTAAAAAGTACCCTTTTTGGTTCTGTAAACTGTGGGTGAATTCCACACTGGTGATCTGAGAAGACACGAGTTTCAATGCTGAGTTTTACACTAAGATGATTTGCAATAAAACCACTTCAAAGAAGAAACAGCTTTAAAATCCTTCTTAACTTAAGCTCTTCTTCCTTTTCCACAGACTTAACACAGTTTTATTTACTTTTTAGATAGGGATCCACTTATAGGAGGGTATTGGATGGTTGCCTCAGACAGGCTCTGTTGAAACTCTATTTGCTTACTGCATATGGCATGTTATGAGGCTTAAGATAACTTTTAAAGGAAGAAAAATCAACTGCAGTTGCTGGTATTTTCAACCGTATGGTCCTAATTTCCTCAGATTCAGGGATCAAAATGCAGAGGGAGACAATGCTGAAATAGCAGACTCATTTATAAATTTTATAACAGCAAATATGAGATAGAAAACAGACCCTTCCCCAGTAGTGGCTTGAGTGCAGGCAAGGCAAGTAAACAGAAGTTGAATACATTTTTTTTTTTCTAGTGAAATTGCGTAGGCAAAAGGAAAGGAGAAGACACAGATCCTTCCCTTCCTCACATCACTCAGTCCTTACCCAGGTATGACTCCAACCTTGATGGGAATGGCTGAATCCTGTTTCTTGCAAGGAAAAGAACATCGTTGTCTCCTTACTGGGTAGCTGGAATTGATTGCAACTGGGGCTTTTGGCACACACCAGTTTTCTTCATATTAAAATCAGACTTTTTTCCACTGAGACACTGTGGGAAACACACATACGGGCCTGTGGGAATACAGTCAAACTCCAGAAAAAGAAACGAAAACATCATAGTTATTTATAGGGAAGATGCTGATGAGTCTTGAGTCATGAGTTGGACTGAATCACTTGTATTTTTTTCACGTCTTTGCTTAAGTTCCTGCTGCCTTATGTCCAGTTATCTACATCTGTGGCAGATGGTAAAGATGCTTGATTTGACCTTGTGCAATTTACTCTATTAGCACATGTACATTTTACAGTCTGTTTAAACACTGAGAGGGTGGGCAGTGGCGAAGAGGGCTGCTGTTCCTTTTCTGATGACAGCTGAACATGTCCAGACTGGAGAAATAGGATGGAGCTGTGACAGATAGAGACTAAACTGCAATTACGGGCAGACTGAAAGACCTATGGGAGGTATGAAGATTTTTTTGTAAGGGACCCAAACTTATCCTTTGCAGATGGTGAGAGAAGGAAGACTCCCAAGAGGACAGTTTTTCAAAGCAGGTAAAAAAGCAAAGCTGGGAATCAGTACTGGAGGAAGGGACCTATCCTGCAAGGACATAAGCAGCAAGCAATTTTACAGTCTTCACTGTTATCTGTCTCACCTTTGCAGCTTTGAGATTTCCCTATGTACAGAGTTCTCTTGTAATAGTTTAGTGGTTTCGTGTTACAATTAAACATAGTGGTAGCACTTATAAACATTTGGAGTCTCTTGTAAATGAGCATGATGAAAGTGCACTTATGTATTTGTAAAAGCAACTGAGAGCAGAGATGAGTTTCAGCTCAGACTATAACTTTGTAGATAGCCCTCGCAACCCCCTTGGAAAGGAGGACGTCATCCTTCCAATTTGTTTGAGCTGCCTTCTCTTCCTTTCAAGATAACAACTGCAAAAGACACAAAACAAGGGAGAATCAATATCCTTTGCCATTTTTTCTTACTCGTTTTGCTTGTAGTTTGGTTGCATTCCTGTCTTTTCAGTTTGACTTCAAAGTACTTTCTCAGAATGATTCCAGAAAATGAAAATCTGGCCTTAAGTTACTAGATTTCTGCTGACTTCAGAGGAGCCATAATTTTGCAAGTGTCACACGTGGTCTTCTGGTCGTAGATTCTGTTAACGCTGTGTGAGAGTGAGATGGGACTTCTACCTATTGTCAGACTCCTTACTCCTGAGAAGATAAAACACAGCACCACAGTAAGGTCAGCCACCTCTGTACTTATCTGCTCAAAAGGCATTTTATTCCCAGGTGTTTCAACAGCGGTATCAGTTAACGGCCAGGCAATTTGTAGCTTTTCCATAGCAGCCAGTGGCATGAGATAGAAGAACTTAGAAGACAAACAGAATGGGAAACACAAGAAAATATGCTGTCACAGGAAGAAATCCTGATCTGCACAGGTGATTCATCATAACACAAACATTCTCCCACAGGAAAATCAGGGAATGCAAAATGAAGGAAGGAAAATCCACAGACACACCTGCACGCGTACACTTCCAGATTCATTTACTCTCATGAAATGTGTGGATTAAATGTTAGCAAGCCAGAATGGCTGCCTGAGTCACCCTTGCAAAGGTGCCTAGTTTGACCATCCTCATATTCTACCAATTTCACTCTCTTATTGATTCCCTCTTGACGTGGAAGACACTCACAGCACTGTTGATACCTTGCAAAATTATAACAATGTCAAGGCTGCCCCAGAACCAACAGCTGGAAAAAATGACCTTGCTGCTTTAAAGTGAGTTTTCATATGAAAATAATTCTTCACAGGAAAAAGAAAAATCATGACAAATATAAGAAGCCACTATAACATCCAACACTTTGATACTGCAATTTGTAGTACTACATGCTCATAGGGACCCTTAAACATTTCAGATTATTTGGCTTGTGCTTATTCTTGTCAAAGCAGTTGTGCATAACTCAGCTTTCATTAAGAGCAGAATTTCTTCCATCATGAGCTTTTTAACACTTTAACTTTGAATTTGGAAATCTTTAAATGCAATCAGCACAGAACCCATTTTTACCAAGGCTTTCTTATCACTAATACTTCTTTGTATTCTTCTTCGTTGTGATGGTTATGTGTCTCAAAAGAACAGCGTGATGAATGCTCAGCTGCCGCTAGCTGTGATTGTGTTTCAGGCGGTAATGGTTAGCATGAAGAACTTCATTCAGTGCAGCAAATAAATAAATTCCCCCATGCATTTCAGTGCCTGCCAGAAATCATCTTTCCATTTACAACTAAATGACCTGAATCACCTTTTTACATGTACAGATGAACTAAGACTCTGTAGGTAATCAAAAGACCATTGCAGAATTTTAGTTGCTGATACGTGAAGAAGAATGGCAAGAAGTCCAGAGCTGTGTTTAGTGGAAAATTCAGGTTTCAAAATATATTTTCCAGTCTGTTGCAAAACAGAACTGAAGTTTTTCAAATGTGTTTTCAGTTACATATACAAAACAACTCCTTGCCTTCCCCAGGATGCACTGACAGTCTGGTACCTAGAGCCCTACTCTGAAGTGTGGGATGACTGCATTCAAACTCGTCATCTGCTCAAATGGGTTAGGAAGAAATCATCCTGGATATTCACTTTCTCAGAGTCTGCTGGATTATTCTGTTATTATCCTATATTGGGCATTTTCTTGCGAAATACAAAGAAAGATTGCATTTGGGTGGAGGAATTTTTCCACTAAAGTAAATGCACTCTTTGGGAAAGTTTTCATTTGGATGAATGATTTCAAGTCTTGCGTGTATGTGTCTGTGAAGGTGCCTCTTTTCTCTTCTCCTTTGTGCATGCACTCTGTTCTTTGCTAACCCAGTGTGAGTATCACTTTGGGCTTCTGCTGGCACAGTGGCACATCCTTCTTTCGACAGAGGCACCAGTGTGGCAAACCACTTACACACGGGGCTCACTAACAACTACAGCCCCTGTGGCTTCACGAGATGTGTCTCTGAGCTTGAGAAGCGCTCATTAAAAATTCAGGTGTCCACCACATAACTGTTATTATCTGCAAATTCCCCAACCAGCTCCATTCTGACATTTGATATCACATAATGCAAAATGCATATTTATTCTTTATCTAAAATTTTTGTTATGGCATGTTGACTCCCATCATCAGGCCATACTCTGGAATTGATGAGATTGCACCTGGTTGTGGCATGCATCACCTAAATTTTATAGAGTGCCTTCCACTCTTGATTTTCAATTGCAACAACACACTTAAGATGTGCTGTTTCACAGCTTAAGGCTCTAATCCACAGGAGTTAAAGTGCATATTGGAAGACTAAATTGTAGGTTTTTTTTTTACTTTAAGTTGAACGAAAGTTTGGGTAGAGAAGAAAAAATAAATCTGCTTTCTGGAACAAATAGCAGCTCTCATGGTTTCCAGCAATAAAATCAGGAAGAAAGGCCTAAAGACATGAACATATAAACAAACAAGTTGAAGATCTTAAAGAAGAAATGACAGTGGGAGCTTGGAAAACCATTGCCAACTTTCCAAGAAAGCCTCTTTTGTTTGTTTGGGTTGTTTTTGTACAGGAAGGAGGTAGGGGGAGAGAAGGTATTTTAAATAAGGGTTTCCTAACCACATGAGTTGAGGTGGGAGACTCTGCTTTCACACAGGTTGCATGCAGAGAAATAGTTATTTTAAAATTTTAAAAGGGGAAGCTGTTAAAAAATAAACAGGGGGCAGAAAAACAGAGAGCAATAACAACGTAACAGCAAAGCCTCTGAAATTTGAAGCTTCGGGTAAGAGTAAATAACCAAAAATATGTCACTGGTAGAAGTTTCCCTACCATAAGAAAAGTTCAGGAAGAGGACGTCACCCAAATCTCTAATTCATGCCTTCTGTACTCCTTGGTGTCCAGAGACCCATCTATATCCACAGATGTATCTGCATTTCCCCTCTGAGCAACATGAGCTTTGGTTCCTGGAATCTGTGCTTTATAACCTGCAGTGTATCTCCTTCCATACGCCTGTGATAGCCAAAAACCCACATGCAACCTTTTGTCTTGGATGTAGGTCTGCCTTCCTAAGTTAAATGCTTGAGGAAGGAAAGTATAACTATATTATAGGTTCTTTTTTGCCTCTCTTTCTTTCTTTGTTTCATTTATGACTCTTTCGCAAGTCTATGCCAAACCTTCATCCGACAGAGGTTCAACAGAGACATCTCTGTTAGAGACAGGGCATGCCACAAGACTGAAAACACTCCCTAAATATGTTACTTATTTTTCACATCTGAAGTATTCTCTTAAAATCTCTGCACTTTATTTGGAAGCTGAGCAAAATGGACCAGGCTCCACTGTAATATTTCATTAACTTTGGTGGAGTGACACCACTCCTTTGGTGTGCTACGTTATTTAATACTTAACCACAGACTCCACTGTCAAATGCCAGCATTCTTTCTAGAAAAAAAACACTATTCATGTTAAGAATTCACATCACAATTTAATTATTAATTGTCCTTTAATTGGCTGTCATAAATTCATTTGCCTTTTTATCTGCAGCAATGATTCTTTGGAATTGTTATGACTGCCTGCAAGCATGAGTAATGAGGTTGACTTCAATGCAATGATGTTAGAACAGTGTTGCTGTTACAGCTGAGGTGACTGAAGGAAGACGAGTTGTGGAGGTAGTTGGAGGGTGGAGAAGTTGCAGTCTTCCAGCATTTCAAAGCATGATTATTTCATACACCAGAGAACAGCTCGGTGTAGACCAGCCAGTCAGGATAGTGACTGCAGTCTACACAAACGTCGGTTCGTGTAAATGAAAATTAACATAAACCAATAATAATAATAAAAAGAACAAAGGGGCTAATAGGTGCTGCCCATAAAAAAGACTGGCCAAGTTAACTGACAGGTCAGGTAAACTGGGAGGTTGTTGGGCATAGTCGAATTCTCAGGTTGAGCCACAAATTTGAGATGGCTTAATGTAATTTGATACCAATACACAATATATAACTGTCAGGTAATGTTTTGTAAAAGCTGCATATTTTCTGAGTGTATGGCCACAGCACACTGGAGTTGATGAGAAGAGGTCTTCAGAAAGTTGTTCTGGAAGAGATGCTCTGTGCTTAGGGTCCAGTTCCCCAAGCACGGGCGGTCTGACAACAGATTCATAAGCCCAGCAAAGTCTCACATCCGTTCCTGCCACTCCCACACATCACAAGACACAAACTCCTCCGCAAAACACCCTATAACAAACATGGATACTTGCACAAAATGCCCAAAGCCACAAAACTACATGGAGGTGCATAAAAATAAATCTTTTTAGTTCTGTCATGGTTTGGGCCAGACTGGCTCTAACATATAGCTGTATATGTATATAAAGTCTGTAAAAGAATATATTATTCTCTGATTTCTCTAATAAGTTCTCCACTGCAAAATGCATGCAATGAACATAATAATGTGTCCCAGGCCAGTACTAGAACCAGCTGCTGATTTCTGTAAGAGCAAGTTGGCAGCAGATTTGATCCAGGTCAGTAGTTAGAGCGAGAACATCCAATTGAATTACATAACTTGGCAAACTCCTTCCTTTTCCAATCTCCTGCATATTCAATGTACCTTACTCCTAGCAATGTGAAAGTACAGGCTTTGGGGAAAGATTTAGCTTTAACTTTGGGTTTTCTACATCCTGCTCTGAAATGACCTCACCTCCTATCATCATGTCCTACACGTTCACTTGAAAGAAGCTCCTCTTTTACACTGCAGACTATTTGCTGTCTTGGATCTAACCAAATGGAGGGCCAGCTGATACCTGGCTCCGTTTGCAAGAAGACAACTTCCCGTCATGCTTTCTGCTACAGACATTGCTCTCCATCTCCAAGGAAACAGGCAGGGACAGATGCTTTCATTCCCCAGCTGGTTTCCAGAGATGCCCAGGAAGGATGGGGGCCCTCTCTCTAGGGCAACACAATGGGATTTTCACATTCTTTCACCTCTCTTGCTTCCAAGCTGTTGTGTGACCTTGGGGTGAGTCTTTTCCCCCTCTCACTTTTTGGCATTTCTAGTTTTTAACTCACTCAGAAAACGTGCTTCCTGCCTTTTCTTTTTCTTTTTCTTTTCTTTTTTTTTTTTAAATTACATTTTTTAAAAAAATTCAAAACACTGATATTTTATGGCATTCTGAAGTTCTGCTACTGCGTCTCACAAAGTGAAAATGTCTGTCATGGGCGTCTTCAAAAAGCATCCCAGGTGTCCTCAGGGAATGAATAGATCTAAATGCCAGAGGAATTCGAAAAAGGAATGAAACTCCACCCTGCTACGGGATTTCTCTTTTTTGAAACAAACACTAGTGAAGAAGTTCTCAATTTCTTTATGCATCTGTGTGTGTTAGGGGTGGGGGAGGATTGTTTTTAGTTTACTCTTTAAATGTCAGCCTGACATGGAAAAGATTTGGATTTTTTCCTCCCAAGACATCTTATCCCGTGCGTTAGGCAGCTTCTGCCTCCAGCCCACCCACCCACCTACCTGCCTGGCACCCTGCCATGCACTCAAACAAACAACGCTCACCACTTTCACACCTCCAAGTGTCGAGAGGCTTCTCTCTTGGCAATGTCAGAGCAAGGAATTTATGTCTGAACACTGCTGAATGATAGGAAGACAGAAAAACCCCACAGAAACACAAATAAAGAAGCAGCAAGGAATCCCCCTCTGATGCTAATCTGTTGTTCCAGTCCCATGAGGAAAGCAAGAGATGTCAGACAGCCCAAATCTCCTATTTCTGGCTTGCGGCCTCACCTTTGAAAACCTTGATTCTCCACGCAGAAGATGGAGATGGTCCTCAGATCAAGGGGATGCAAAGAGAATTAATTAGTGTTTGAGAGGTGATTGCAAGAGTGCCAAATATTTGGAGTAATGAAAAAATAAATACAAGATGGACGACATTTGGCGAGGGGATACTGAATTCATCAAGTAAAATTGTCAACATCTTTTGGGGTAGCTCTTCTTCTTTAGTCCTTTCCCCTTTTGTACTTCTCAATGTTGCATTGATTTTGTGGGAATCCATTTTCACATGTCCCCACCAATTATAACTGCCTCAGTTTTTGGGCACCCATTGCCTTTACTGGGTTGTGAATATCTGCAGACTTCACTGATTTCAATCAAATTTGTTGGCATTGAGTACCTTTGGAAACTGGCAGCCTTGTCAGTGTTTCATAGCATCCAGAAACAAGAGGTTTTTCCTGGATTTTTACAGATTTAATGATTTGGTCAAGGAAACATAGAAATGATGTTATCATAAAGCAGGAAAAAGAATCCAGAGTTCAAGTTCCCTGATTTAAATGCAGAAAAGTGCTTTTTTTTCTGAGGTATTTCTAGGGAAATGGTACATTTTCTATTTTATTTAAAGGAGAGACAGCATATTTTCATTACCAGTAGTAAAACTTTTCAAATGAAAAAGAAGCCATGAATGCACATCCTTCTTCCCAAAAAACTCCCTTCATTTAATGCAAGTTTTACATAACGTGACTTTCCTATACCACTGATATCAGACTTTATTCTTCAGTAATTACTGGAAGTGCACACAGTCATTAAGCATTAGTGCTTTTTCATCTCTCTGAAGGATTGAAATTTCCATGTCTAGGATAAGTGGTATTCTTTGCCTTTGATTCATTTAAACTCAAAGTGTTTTGCAGTCTGAGCAAGTGCAATAATTTAAACAAAGTGCTTTTTCTCAGCAAAGTCTCAGAGTCGGTAGCAGTGACGGCCTCAGAAATGTGCACTGTCTCGAGCACTTGTGATGGCACCAGCTCATATTAGCATCCAGTGGTCAGTCACATTTGCTTGCACTGTGGTCTCTATAATTTAGCCTTAAATCACCTCCTCATGGGAGCCTATGGGTGAGCTTGGCTGCACGTTGCCCATCAGCATCTGAAAGCTATTCATCTCCATCAAAACCTCCACCCTACTTAAACTTTGTCTTTCTGGAGAGGTGGAGAATGGGAAGACGTGATCCACATAATGAAAAAATGGGGATTCCTATAGTTGTGCAAATGAATTTGAGTTTACATTGGTTTATTTGTGGTTTGTCTTTACATCGTGTCAAGCTTCCTTTGAGTGAAAAACGTAATTTTTGTCACTTCTCTTTAGGCCAGATATAGCTGCTCTCATTCCCATCACTACATATGTTTGTGACTGATTTTAGGGGATTGATTTCCAGAATAAAACACCACTCGCTGTGGGGAAGAGGGGCTGAATGACACCTGCCCATGTTCACTCATGTAAACCCTGCATCGTTCCATCAGTAGATGGAAAGCCGCAGGGGCAGTACTGTAAGCCTCAGTGCTGTCTCTGCCAGCTGCGGATTTTCCAGCCTTAAACAGATTTGTGGCAATCAGCAGTTCCCAGTTTCCAGAGGGACGCAGCTACATATTCCTGGATCATGGTTAGTTTTTTTTTTCATCTGAAAGCTCTTCCCCACCAAAAAGAAAAAAAGAAAAAGAAAAAAGAAAAAAAAAAAAAAGAAGAAAAAAAAACAGGGCAAAACCTTACATGCTTCAAGAGCTCCCTCTTTCCTCAGGTTCCCCTGAGCCTACCCAGTGCCCATCAGCCTGTTATCACGGCTGCCCAGCATGATGGGCCCTCTCTGAAAAGGAAGACCAAAACCAGACAAATTAAAGCATAGGGAAAAGAAAAAAAAAAAAAAAAAAAAAAAGAACAGAGTGATTATCCCTTCAAAAAAAGTGATGTTCCAGAATTTTAATACAAGAGAAGGTTAAATATTCCAAAAGCTTTACAACAGACCTGGTTTGTATTCTTTTTTTTCTTCCTTATTCATATAACATCTTTATTGAAAAACTGTTGGTTTAAAAATAAACACTTCTGAGGAAAAAAAAACCAACCCTTTGAAATTATTGACTTTTGAAATATGGCCTATATTTTTAGTGCAAATATTTTTAGTGCAAATACAAGGCTAACTTATTACAGCAAAATGCATGGCACTGCAAACACATAAGGATGTGAGAAGGAAAAAAAAAAGTATGTGTTTATTCCGCACAACAAAATGGAAACTATTTCAATTTTCAGGAAAATAATTTCCCTGTGGTTTTACTTGTTACAGTTAGGTATATCGAACGATTGTAACATGTAAGTTCTGACATATTTTTGGAATTACAAAGCCTAATCAGAAGTCTGAGCTGCCAGGTTGTGTAATGCAGGAACGGGAGCAATCGGGGTCAGGCAAAGTCTGATGCTTGTACAACATTAAGATTATCCAAATAACAACAACACTTCTGAATTGTTCGTTTTTAATAGTCCTGGAGTATACATGGTGACAGAACAAGTGTATTCAAGAAGAAATAATAAACTCCCTAAAGTAGCTGACAGAACATAAACGACAAAAGAAAATATTCTCTCTTACCGGTATTTAAAGTCAGAAGCATTAGTTGGAGCTTGATTTGACTTGCAGATAGAAAGAAAATCTGTGAATCCTAAATGTGCACAGATACACATAGAAAAAAAAAATCGCAGATATGCTACAGAAATGTCATTGAAGCCTTTTCCACTTCAGCCATTTCAACTAATTGATCACTACTGCCTTTTGGCAAACCTGACACCCCCATGCAGTGTGCAGTGACTGGCACAAGAGGTGGGAGACCCTGGTGATGATGACTCCTGATACAGATGATGGATGGCAGGTCCCAACAAAGGATAGAAACTCAGAGAAGAATTTGTGTAAAATTAAAGAACATAGCTCACAAATTATGATCTATACAATCCCTGGCTCTACTTCTATCTCTGCCTAAAAGCATCTCAAACATACATGTCCTCTTAAAGGTCCATCTGTCCTGTAATATGAATTTTAACATCTGGTTCTAACTTAAGCTGGAATAGAGTCCAGGAGTGTTGAGGAGCCCCAACTAAGAAACATCTTCATAGGATACCCAAGATAGATATGACTGTGATCTTTGCCTTAAAATATAGTAACTTGGTGAACAGTACATTCATCCAAGAGGCGTGGGTCCTGAGCTAAAATCCATCCTCAGCCTGAGAGCTTTCAGTCTCCTCTCTTCCATCTCACAGAAGAAGACAATAATTAACGGCTGATGTATATGGATCATATATGGGGTCATGCAGGAATATCGCAGGTGATGTACTTGCCATTATCCTGTTTTGAAGCTGCTACTCTTTGCAGCCAAGAATGCAGAAATCAGGGGGCCAGGAAAGATAATCATGTAAAAAGAGGTGACTGAAAATTTTTGCTGACAGATCACAGGAAAAAGTAAGTCTGGGTTCTCTACATCTTATTTGGGCAGTTTAAGCATGTTGCATGATGACTGTTAAGTCACAGAAACTGTCCCAGGAAAGCAACTGCAAAACAGGGCCTCCCATGTCAAATGAAGCACCAGGCTAGAGAGACACATTTACGCCATTTTCCTCTCCTGCACACGTGTACGGAGTAGCAGCATTAAGAAGTGAAGTACAAAGTACCCAGAATAGCCCAAAGTTGAAAAAGATTAAACTCCCTGGCGACAAGTGATAGGACAAGAGGAAATGGGTTCAAGTTATGTCAGGGCAGGTTTAGATTGGATATTAGGAAGCATTTTTTCACTGAAAGGGTTATTAAACATTGGAATAGGCTGCCCAGAGAGGTGGTGGATTCACCATCCATGGAGGTGTTTAAGAAAAGGGGAGATGAGGTGCTTAGGGACATGGTTTAGGAGTGGTGGTGTTTTTATCAGGGTAGGTTAATGGTTGGACTTGATGATCTTAAAGGTCCCTTCCAACCTCACTGATTCTATGATTCTATGATTCTGTTCTGTGAGGTGAAGGATGTGGGCTGAAACCCTTCAATACTGAAAGGGGCAGTGAACTAAGTCTTCTGCTTTCACGTTGAGTTCTTCCGCCACCACTAAACAACGCGAAAGGTGAGTAGTGCCACAGTGCAGTTTTTGAAAGACAGCAGTGAGGTCTGATCATAGTTTTCAAAGAGAGGGAAGCTATTTCGGTAGACTCCTTTTATGCAGGGACGGGTTAAATATTTGTACATTCTTAATGCAAGGACTCGGCATACACATCTCACTCTGGCATTTGTAGAGGGGGTAATCCTTCCATGCATCAGGTTTACTCTGTCTCTTTACAAGTGTGTACAAACTGAGGCACCTGAGGCGAACTGACTCCCCAAGGCTGAACTGAATGTGAAGAAGACAGTGAAAGGAGCAATGGAAGAGGTTTTAGAGAGAACCAAACCCACATTTAAAATGTAGCAGAAATACAACCGTGGGCTAGCTCGTCATTCGTGAAACAGCTTTGAAGACAGACAAGTAATGCATTAAGCTTAGTGCTGCCAGGTAACCTGTTCGCTGGGCACAGTCATCTCTCTGTGGTCCCCCCTTCCTCTAAACTGCAGGGAATTTACACAAGACTGACGTGACTTGCAAGACCAAAAAAGTGCCAAATGCTAGAAAACAGGATCCCGTTTTCTGTCTCTCTGCCCTGGAGCAGGCAGAAGCTGAGCTCTGGGATCCTTGGTGCTGCTGAATAGCAACAGCTGGATCATGAGCACCCACGCTTGGGCACCTCTACTGCTGCATCAACTGTTCAACACCCCCTCTACCTGCAACGGTGTATGGAACAACTCCTATGTGGTCACACTTCAGCTCTGATGCCAACCTCGCAGGTGAGAACCGGAGCTTTCCAGAGTTTTAAGGATGGTGGGACGCTTTTGTTGAAGATCCTGTCCCTAAGAGAGAGTTTCACTGGCTTATTTTTGTCAAAGACACTCTATATTTAAGGGTACTCACGTTTAATCTCAGCAAGTTTAATTTTGTTTTGATAATTGTGGTATAACTCCGAAGTGAATTTCAAAGAGCATATTTATTTTTTATTTTGTGTTACGCCTCTTCTTCTGTGTAGTGTTCATAGCATAATTGTTTTGCCCATTTGCCATGCTCAGGTGGTTGGTACAATTTTGCTGGCTCTCAGTGCGTCCATTTGTTTAACATTTCTTATGCTGAAAAAACCTAATATTGTATAAGACGTAGTTCTGTGGCAGGTTCACTAGGTCAGTAGTGGGACATTATTATATCAGATTGCAATATAATACTGAACTGCTTTTGCTTAATCATGTTCTATCTTCCAAGGGGCAAATGCTCCCATTTTCTCCACATTTTTCCAAGTATAACAGGCTCAAAAAACATCAAATTAACTCTGCTCTGAAAATACAGGTAAACATAATGTTCCATTTCAGAAGTACAAGGTAATAAATAAGGTTTTTGCCCCAGAAAAATGGCTACAAGAAATACACAGAATAAATGAAACCAATGACGATATGCATTTATTTCTAAAGCAGTTTCACTGGAGCACTTTGTGCAACAATAATTAATAGCAGCATTGTGCAACAGAGTGGGAGAAATAGCAGAAAAGTATTTTGAGCATTTATGCAAGCAAAAGACTGATCAATTTGTTGCTGAGATATCTGTAACTCAGTTTTGTTCAAGAACATTCAGGTGGATGCACTGATATTTATCACAATGCGGGCAGAAAACAAAAGCTTCCCAGATACTGTGAGCGTGCCAGAATAGTCTCAATGGGACTGCTCTCACAAACATTTTGGGAAGCTCTCTTTTCAAAAAAATCACTTTGCTGGTGGATTATATCTTGTTGTGGCCATGCCCCATCCTTGCGTGTGATTAGATTTAGTGGGTCAGTGAAAATGATTTCAGGACACAGAGAAGTTGTGCCCTGTCTGCACCATGACGGATGGTCAAAGGGGGAGTAGAGGAAAATATAATGGTAATCTGAGAATGATTACACAGGATCACTCATTTATACTCTTAATGCTAAGTACTGGGGACCTCCAAAGTCTGGTGCCTTTATTCAGTTTGCAAAAACCAGCTGATTCATACCAGATAAGGAAACTGGGAGGGAGGGGTGTGGAGGAAAAAAAGAAAGGATTTTCTTGTTCTAGATACATGCCATACAAGGATGGTGATATACTTTATATAGATAGGTCATGGAAAATCTGCTATGTTCTCCTTAAGAAGATAGGTCTGGAAATAGAAAAACTTCCTACTAAAGCTAGTTTGGTATCAGAGCAGGGAAGAATATAGATTCCTCAACAGTACATACTTTAAAGAAGTGGTTAAACCAGTCTTTGTCAGGGACAGTTAAAAAACATTGTATTTGTTCTCAAAACATTGATTTACCTCTGTGATTGGATTCTGTAGCAAGATCCATATAGCATTTTCCAAACAGGATTTCAATATACAGGAGATGTGAGGGGATTCAGAAGGGAATGGGAGCATGGCTTTCAAGCTGAACCAAGACAGACAGTGTAACATAATTGCCTTTTGATTATGCAGTGCTTGTGCCATCTCTGAATGCCTGATGGAGCAGATATCGCACAGAAAGCTTCTCTCATCCACTTCATTATAGCTGTATGGTAGCTTGGTGGATGTCACATCTTAAGAGCAAGAACGGAGGTATCTACAAATAGATGACTGTAAGCATGTTTCTCAATTTGAAATGATACCCAAAGGTGTGAGGGTTGTTTTCAAAAACAACGTGATTTATCTTGATCACTTGGTCAGGAAGACATGCCTGCTGATAAAAAGGGACATATTTAAGAATTTAAGGAACTTGCTTACTCCTGTTGTAACAAATTTGTTGGTTACTCTCCAAGCTAGCAGGACTATTGCACAGTGATTAATGAATAAAAGTAAATAATTATCTCTACCAACCAACATCATAGCTAGATCAGATAACACATGTGGATATCATTCAAACTTACTGTTCCATTTATGTAAGTACTTACAGTAATATTCATGATTCATAATGTTTTAGAAAAAAAAAAGTAATTGCAATCAAGAAAGCTCAAGCTATAAACTGATTAGCAGCCTCCATTATTCCCTTCCTTCTTTCTTTCCTCTGCCTTTTGTATGACAAAAGGCAATGGAAAATAAATCCCACTAAGCCAGCACTAAGAGGTGCTACGTGCATCATTAATGGCAGTTGTCTGTTTTGTCACACTAATAAGCCAGAGGGTAGAGAAGTATCTCCAGGTTACTAGAGATTGGGAAGAGAAAGAAAAGGTGCAAAGTTTAATAAAGTATAGTCCATATGTTTTATGACTCATATGTTATCAAAATAGTAGGAGGAGAACAGTTTTCCAGCCATATAACTTTGAAAATGTCCTTACACAGCAAAGCCTTTACTTCCTGTTTAATGGTGTTATTCAAAACATTATTTATGTCCTTTTAAGCACTCATTGTGTGTAGTGATGAGGTAACCACTGCTGTCAACAGCTGCTCCTGACTTGGGGTGCAGGACACCCTGGTGTGACTCCTTCACTCTCACACTCACCTTGAGATGAAAGATGGTACAAATGATGGATGGAAGTTGGACAAATTAAAAATGCAAAATTTCAGAGGAAAAAAATCATAAAAACTCATAATTTTTCTGTTTTATATACTACCAGCTGAAAAGTTCTGTGTTCTTTACACTGTATGCTAACAGGTGAGCGCCAAACCCAATGCCAAAGGGTAATGTCTGTTTTATTAAGCCTCTTGGAAAGTAGTGCTTTGACTGTGATGCAACTAATTTTTTTTTTAATTAGTCAACTTCTTGAACTGTCTGGGCAAACATTCAGTCTTGAAGACAGTCAATTTGTATCAGTTTTCAGTGATGCATAATAAAATTACCCCCCAAAAGTCGAACTCAAGGTATGGGTAAACAACCACCTGTAGCTGTTTCACCATGAGTTATAGACCGTTCTCTCAACAACAGTCACTGCCTGTAAAATCACCCTGTTTGGAGGAGACCTCAGGAGATCTCTAGCCCAACCTCCTGCTCAGAGCAAGGTCAGCTCAGAGATCAGACCAGATTGCTCAAGGCTTTGTCCATTCAGCAATTCAAGGACAGTGCGTACCCATATTCAGGCTCTGTATCTGTTGCAAGTATGAAATAAAATGTGTTCATTTAAATCAAGATGCTTTCAGTTAACTTGGTTTATCTTGTAATTGCAATGGGATAAGAGGATGCAAAAGACCAGTGAGTGTAGTTTAGCTGATAAATGTCACTGCTTTAACCACATTAACGTCAATGCTTGCAATATTTCTATAGGGACTTACCTGTACAAACAATATTTAACTGAAGAGACTGTTGACCCAGCTTACGGCTTCTAGATGCTACTGGAAAAATAGGAAATGAACACTACAATAATTGAAGTAAATAAACAAGCATCCTTTGGGCTAGAATCACGTTCTTACACAGTAGCCTTAATAAATTTAGTTCTGCCTGACTTTAAGCGTGGTTGCAGAGTAGCTTTGATTTATGCTACCACATATTTAGTACAAAATAGATTTTATTGGTGACAGCAGTCCCTTTTTTGCAGGAAGGTGGTCTCATGACTATTGAATGCACCGAAATATAGCTCTACTACTTAGCTATATGTACAGCAGCAGCTACCATGTGGACGTGGAGAGATTATGTGTCTGAAAGAAGAGCTGGATAGCAGCGTGTTCCTATAGTGTGTACATTTTTAAGGTGTGGTAGGTCCCTCTAAAGAAAGAAAATAAAGTATTACCCAGGACTGTTTGGGGCATTTCTAAGAAATTGCCTTTCCTATGATAAAATGCAGTTTCATCAAAACCTTTCCTTTTTTTTTTTTTCTTAAAGTAAACTAGATATAGTTTTCTGAGAAAATGCATTTGGGTGCAGGCAGAATTTCTTGTCAAACTGAAGAAGAATGGGGATAAGGGGCACAGAGACACTGTCAGCTATTCCATTCGCCATTAGTTCGGTGGAAAAGAGATACCGGGCACTGCATCTTGTATTGCTAAGACAAGTAGTCAAATTTGTGTCATCCACATGCTATAAATTAGTAACATGCAACACCACTTGGTTTCCTCTGTCTATATTTTTCGTTTGTACCAGGTTTTCTAAAGGGAGTTCAAGAGGAACCTGAGCTCCAGCCATCTCCCCTTGAGAAAGTGTCTTAACCACTCAGGTATTGATATCATGAAATCTTTCTGAAATCTGATGGATTTACTTTACATAAAAATGAGTGAACGTTTGTTAGAACATATTAGGAATTGTCTTTCAGTCTGTTCCTTTCCAATCTCCTAACCAGCAGACTTGCCTGGGAGATAAGTCTTTCTTTCTTTCTTTCTTTCTTTCTTTCTTTCTTTCTTTCTTTCTTTCTTTCTTTCTTTCTTTCTTTCCTTCTTTCTTTCTTTCTTTCCTTCTTTCCTTTCTTTCTTTCTTTCTTTCTTCCTTCTTTCTTTCTTTCTTTCTTCCTTTCTTTCTTTCTTCCTTTCTTTTCTTTCTTTCTTTCTTTCTTTCTTTCTTTCTTTCTTTCTTCTTTCTTTCTCTTTCTTTCTTTCTTTCTTTCTTTCTTTCTTTCTTTCTTTTCTTCTTTCTTTCTTTCTTTCTTTTCTTTCTTTCTTTCTTTCTTTCTTTCTTTCTTTCTTTCTTTCTTTCTCTTCTTTCTTCTTTCTTTCTTTCTTTCTTTCTTTCTTTCTTTCTTTCTTTCTTTCTTTCTTTCTTTCTTTCTTTCTTTCTTTCTCTTTTCTTTCTTTCTTTCTTTCTTTCTTTCCTTCCTTCCTTCCTTCCTTCCTTCCTTCCTTCTTTCTAATTTTTCATGATTAATGTGGTTTTGAAATTCGTCTCTATGCACACAGGTACTATTCTTCAAATCGCATGCATTTTTGCAAAGGCAGAAAAAGTGCTTCCTGCCCTGCTGTGATATTAACTGGCTGGTACCTCAGTTTTGATCCCATTGTTGCTCTCTGCACATAAATCTTGTTTACTCAATAGGATTTGCCTGCCTGAAGGAGTGCATGATCAACTGCATAGAGAAGCACAAAATAGATTTTTGTGCCTCAGATCCTTAAAATGTTTTTGTCTGGAAATAATTCTCAAAGCTGTATTGGGCTAATGTTTCTTTTCCTTCACTGAACTTTTTTCTTATACTTTTTGCTTACTGAAGGATATGAAATTTCATCTCATTTATCAAGTCATTTGGTCTCAATTTTACCTTTTCTTCTATATTCTGAATTTGCTGCATTTTAACACTTATTTTGACATCTTTATTTTAACATTTTGGCACGATGCATTCTCTTGCAAGGGGTTTGCATAGAGTAATGCTAATTCACCAAACATTGATACAGGCAGGTTATTCTAAAATAATCCAGAACAAAAACACAACGGCACATTGAAGCAACCTCACAATAGGCCAAAAACTTTAACGTAAAGGAATACAGTAGTGATGTATAATGGCTAACAGTGCAAAAAACTTGTTAGCATGCTCTGCCAGTGATGCACCTCTACGTGCGCTAGCTATGATACATCTGCACATGTGATACACCCGTTCCAAATGGCATGAAATTCTCTGGGATATACCAGGCAAATTGGAGAATCTGCAGTGTGAAAACCAGGGAGGTCTTTAATGCGTATGAAAGATACTCAATGACCTGGCCAGAGGAGATGTTTCCTTCAAATATCCTTATCTGCCTTATCGGTCCCTTCTTAGTGATACCTACCTCTAAGTTTGAATGTTATCGACTGTTATTTTTGAAAGTGGTTAAGGTCTTGAACTGAGTTTTTGTAGGAGTAGATTGCACATGTTAATTATAAAAAAATTCTCAAAAACTTACCTTTACGTGTCCATCATTTAGACAGGGGCTAAGCCCATAATGTGTGCTGCAGGAGAGGGGAAACTGAGCTTTTAAATTCATATGTTTGTGTTGCTTATTTTAATGTTACCCTCACGACTTCTTTTTCTGAATCCTTTCTCTTTCCAATAAATTACTTCTGAAGGGGGTGACCACAATTGGTCACAATGTTCAAGGTGACTGCACACCAGTGAATTAGGCCATGGCATTATAATACTTCAAGTCTTAAACCCTAACCCTCTCTTAATACATCTTGGCATTTTGTTCGCTTCTTGATCACTGCTGTGTACTGAGCAGATGTTTTCATGGAGTTGTCTACAGTGACAGCAAGATCTTTTTCTTGAATGATTACAGTTAATTTATAACTCAACTATGCGTATGATCAGTTGAATTGTCCTTTCCAGCACGTATCACCTTGAATTTATCTGCAGTGAATGTCGTCTGTCATGAACGTAGTGCAGATAGACTAAAGTCTGGCCATCTAGAATTCTCCAAAGTCTTATTTAGTCTTGGCTGATCTAAATTATGTCACATAAAATACGCTTTTCCTGGCAAAAAAATATTTTTCTGCTAAAGGCCTTGTTCCAGATTATTAACAATATTTATTGCTATTTGTCTCAGCTACTGCCTGCACTAAGCAAGATATTTTCCAAGTCGAAAAGAAAGCAAGCGCTATCCTCCAAGGAGTTCAGGTATTAAACACAGTTTCAAGGCAAAGGATCCACATCGTGACTGGAATATTCAGGATGATCATTGGCTATGCCTTGGTAAAAAGAAAAAAACAAAACCAACTCCAAACCCCCAAAGAAACACAAGCTATAATTTCTAATAACTTTTGAGAAAAAAACCAACTGTTCCCAGATACACTTCAGGCTACTCAGTGTACATAGCTAGTATCCCCGTAGGCAACATTACAGAGTTTCATTCCTGTTGTGGATTCCTGTGACAATCGCCCTTCTGTGATGAAATGTGACTATCAAGTCTGACCCCTTTTTATCTTTTTACCAGTTTTTAACCCTGGGCAAAACTTAACCCCATGATAGATTAGTTTCTTAAGCAGCTTTTTGTAAGGAATGCTGTTAAAAGCTTTTTAATAAATAATGTTAACTGCATCTCCTCTAACCCCTATTTTAACAACGTCCTCAGGCTCAGATTCAGCAGTCAATCCATATTTAGCAGAATACTTCATTACAAGCTAAAAACCAAAGACATGCCATAGCACTTTGCTGAAGATAGTTGGACTTAAGCATGTTTCCAGCTTTGCTGAACAGGGGAATTATGGAGTAGACTAAGCAGAAGCTGAGAAGAGACTTTCACCTTCAAAGTAATCTTTATATTGTTATCTTAATCTCTCGGCCTTTGTCTTTTTTTTTTTTTTTTTTTTTTGCATCACAGCCACATGCTGTGAATGTAACACATTGTTTGTAATCCTTCTGGGACATTGACTGCTTTGCTTTGCTACCTGCCTGCCTGACACCTAGCTCAAGAAAACACTCCTTCCCACTTGGGTTTTCTAGATGAAACGTTGCAGATATCTATAGTACTACTGCTAATAACCTAGCAGCTAGTAGTCTTTCCAGTAATTTGGAAAGGCAGAGGACCCACTTGTGTGCTTGATTACTCTTTGTAAGTGTAATATCTTCACAGAAGTGGGATTGCTGCACTCCACTCTTGTATAGCCTGGGTGGAGAAGTGGCTACCCATTTTGTTTGAAAACAAGATAAAAAGTGTTTATTCTTCTGTCGCTAATTCCCAGTGAGAGAAAGTTGCAATATGTCACTGGTGCCTGCAGAAGTCTAACATTCACGGTAGCCCACAGATCACCCAAACAGCTTCCAGATGTAGTTCTGTTTCTTCCTTCTTTCCCCAATTTATGCGATAGCAATATTCTGCAAATTATTTCAATGTCTGGCAACACAGAAGATTGATGTAGATCAGGATTCTCAATTTCCCCCATCACCAACTTGGCAACGATAGCCAAACAGAGGAGCCTTTTACAGCACTGAATGAAGAATAAATCTATAAAAATTTAATTAACCTCTGCAGAGCTTATTGAATCCTAACCGAGTTTAATCACAGTTTTTCTAAGTTAGGAAATGCTTGGCATATTTTTGACTCTTGTACAATAGTTTTGAATTGGCTATATATAAAAAACAAATTTGTAAAATGAAATTAATAGATGCTGTTATTAGGATTTACTGGCGTCAGAATTGCCACCTACGTGTACAAGCAAAAAAAAAAACAAACCATTTCTGCTATAAATACAGCTTTTATTTATTTTCTTAAAATACAGATTACTGAAGGACAAGAAAAACAAAATAAGTGACATGAATCAATGCATGGAAACAAAATAGCAATATACTTTATTTTCTACTGACTGGGCTTAACATGGCTTGTACTTTTTTGGTCCCATAGATGTCATTGTGAGTTATGTCAGTTCATGCTGAAAGAATGGATTGAAAATGAGTTGGTCTGAATTGATCCATCCCCCTCCTCTGTTTCAAGAGGATTAAGTTAAACACTTTTACTCCAGAACTAAAGACCTATCAAAGCTACCTTTGTTACTTATAGCTTTTTAAGGCTGTCACATCTCCATCTCAGCGTCATTGACCAAGACTCCATTGAGCAGGGCGACGTGTATAAAGCGGAGTGGGGGAGAAGATGTTTTGGCATTGAGAGATTAGCTCTGAGAACTGAAGACAATTGAGTCAGAGGGAAGTATGAGGAAGGAATGAAACAGTGCTGATGAGCCTGGCAGTGTGGGCAGCATGGCTCTACAGGGCTTCTGGAAAGGAGTCAGGAGTCAGACACGTATAGGCATAGATAGACAAGTCTTCTTTTCTACATGTATTCTGAGCCCTTCACCCAAGCTATAAGTGGAATACAACTACTTCTCATGCATTGGTGCCTCTTTTTAACAAAGTGGAAAGAAGTTCTTGGACCTGCTTTTCTTCCTTTACGATTAAATCCTTGTCCAAGTGTTTTTCTCCTTTTCTAGAAGCCCACAGGAAGAATTCTAGCCTGCCCCACACTGCTGACATAAGATCTTAAAGTCAGACAACAAAGTCTCATGCTTTAAAGAAATCTCATGAAGAAGCCACACGCGACAATCAAAGAACTGTCAGTTTAAAAGGGATCTCAGGTGAGTGTTTAGTCTGTTGTCCTCTCTTGGTGCCGACCAAAAGCCTGGCTTTCTGCAAGAAGAAGGATGTCTGTAGAATGACTGTAGAATAGCAGTGCAAGAACCACAGAGGGAATCAGTCAGTCATCGCCCATTCAGTATTGTCATCCCCAGGGAAAAAGCAAGACATTTTTCCATTAAAAAACATTGGGCAACATAATTGTCCTTCCCCTTCTCAGAGGTTTGAGGGAGCAAAGTATTTATACTTTTGAAGGTGGTCTGAGGGGACCAACCCCTGAATGAAAATCTGGCCCAGAGGCTCTCATACACACTTTCTGGATCTGATACCCCCCTTTCTCATCTCTCTCTTCTCTCTTTTTCTCACTTTCTCTCTTATGATGTATTTCTTTCTTTTTTTTTTTTTTTTTTTTTTTTCTGCAGACGTTTTGGCTTCTCTTCCTGATTTCTTTGAGTAGGTTTTTAAGACTAAAATAAGGATATATGAAAGCTGTCATTTTCCACATTTGCACCATTAAGAAGACTACGCTTTTTGTCTTTTTAAATGAATTCCACTTTTTTGACTAAGATAGATTCATCTATTTTTTTTTATTTGTTTAAAGAAAAAATAAGACATATTTTTTCCATTCATGTTATCTGCAAGACTTAGGTTGTAGGCTCTGAGTATCTATAAAGACCATGTAAATCTTCAGAGTAAATATCATGGCCAAAAAGTTCATTTCTTTGCCACACTATAACTTTCTTCAATATAACAAAAGGTCAGATGTGCAGTAAATTCACAGAGGCCAGGACACTATTCTTGTAAATCTTAACATCTTCATGTCAAAATGCCAGATACTTGCTTTTTTTTCCTATTTTTTCACTCCTCTATAAAAATATATCAATTTATTAAAAGACACCCAGCCTCCACGTACCCTAATTAATAATATCCTAAAAAATAAAAACAAAATCACTTTGCTGCACATGCTTGTCTTGCTACAGAGACAAGAGAAAAAAAAATGTGACAAATGATACTATGTTGCTCAGTGTGGTATTAGAAAGTGTTCTGATGTTATGGAATTGATCTCAGCACGTATATAAAAGACTCCAGAATGGAAGTAAAGTGGTCTTGGAGCAGTCCTGAAATGTCAAGTCTACTTGTGAAACACAGATAACATTTTTTTCCACATTCTAACTTCGAAATATGTATTTCAAGACCTGCTGTTCACATCATGCAGGGTTTCTCTTCTCTGTCTAACCAGAAATGGAAGACTTTCAATGCTGAAATATCTTATTTCAGATCATCAGCTGGCAAAGATCATCCATTCTCCATTACATACCGATTTACACCAGCTGAGGTTCTGACCACAGATGTTTTCCTGCCAGTGAGTGGGAAATGAGCATTCATGTGAAGCAATAGGAGTAACCTGAAGGCTAGAGAGCTCTCTATAAACTATTCATGACTAGAACAAAAGAAATGCTGTATGTTCCTGTTCTCAGAAGCTCTTAACTTTTGGACAACTTTATAACACATGGAAGAGGTGAGCAGGACTGTCCATACTTGCAGTACTCCGTTACTCGTGATTAGGGATAACAGATTAAATGTGGCTCAGAGCTTTTAGTGACTCATTTTTCATTCCATATGTGCAGTCATGTGCTTCAGCTACTGTTAGTCCAGCTAGAAAGGAGGAAGAGATAGGAGAAATCTAAGCTAATGCTTCAAAACCCTTTAATGTAAAACAAGCTAAACCAGTGTTTTCTGTAATTGGAGGACAACATACATTACATGTCATAGTTTGGGATCTAGGGGCAAATGCTGGACCTTTTATGGAGCTTTTATGTCAAAATTCCTCTACTTGCTTAGAGACTCTGTGTATTATAAGAGACTTGATTTTTCACTTACATAGAAACACTATTGTTGATTCTGCATCCAAGTGAGAGCACCCTAATCTCAGGCAAGAAAAATTCCACGTTTAGGCAAAATGGAGAAAAAGCTCCTGAAGCTTTACATGGTTATGTTAAAAATAATACAGTGGCTGCTTGAAACCATTCAGAGATTTTGAAAGCTGGAGGGAACTCAGGGAGAGAAATAGACTAAAGGGTACAGTGCAGGTGAGGAAGGCATGAAAATGCAATTTATCACCCGCTTATGAAGTTTACTTCATGAATATCAACACCAGGTCGGTTTTTAAATGAGGCATGCATATATTCCTCGGCCTTTCCAGCAAAACATCATCAACCTTCATAGTAGTTTAGTGCTGGATGCAAGTGCATTAGAATACAGAATGCTGGCACTTTTCAGTATATCAAATATATATACTCACAATTTGCAGTAATGGTCATAACCATGGGCTATAGGACAAATAGGTTTCAATGGGTCTTTTAAAATTCCATTTTAAATACTGCCAGGAAATGACGAATGTGCTATCTAGTTGCAGGGAGAGCTTGGGAAAGGAAAATCTATTATCCAAATGTGCATTTAGCTCAGAAAGGGCACTGAATATTCCTAACGCTTGTGAGCAATACCATGAGATTAGCTCACCACAGGCTGTAAAGGACTTGTCAATTTATAATGTTTAATTATATATATCTTATGTTATAATTACACCTCGTTAGTAGCTTTGGTTGTTCTATTGTCAAGGCATTCTAATGATTCCCATTTCCAGATAAACCATAACCAAATAAAAATTACCTATTAAGATCATTATCTTTGCCAGTAGAAAACAACTTAGCCCAAATTATTTTTTTAAAGAGTTGCTAATTATTTATTCTTTCTGCTTAATTTAACAGAGCTTTTTTTCTGAGAGTAAACATATTTTCTATTCTGGCTCTTAGCCAAAGAAAAGAAAATTTTGGAGGATAAAAGGAGAGAGAACCTTGGTCATCGATCTGTAGCCTTCATGAGCATAAAAGCATAATAGTTATCTATCACTTTGTTCTGCATCCCCCAGGAAGGAAAAATGGCCATTACTAAGAACAAGGATAGCAATACCTGGTGATACATGTCAAGCATAACCATTGTTGTCAGTTGGCTTTCATTACAAAGAACAGGGTTTCTTTCCAAGCCAAATTTAATTTCATTTTCCATACTTTGGAACTTTTCCCAATTTCCTTTTATTACTCAAAGCACCATGACTCGGGATTCATAAGTTGCCTTCTATTGCTTCTTAGTCGCTTTTTATGGAGAAAGACACTTTTACTATTAGATGCTTTATTTAGGAATTGAGTGTTTAGTCTTCATTCCATATGTGAGTGATGGATAGAGGCAGATAGCTAGCTTGGATGCTCTGCCCTTTGGAGTCCCCATGGGCCATAAACTATGCATTAGTACTTAAGTTAAGAGGAGTAAATTTCTTTTTTATAAGGGCTTATCAAAAAGTCCCGTTTAAGATCAGGGTCTTGCTAAGCTAAGTATGCTATAAACACTCAGGAGGAGATGGGCCTTGCTTACCCAAAGAAGAAACAGAGGTACAGAAATCTGAAATGACATTGCCGTTTTTTGACAAAACCTTTTGCTTGGATCTTAAGACTGTCCTCTTTCTGCCCTCCTTGGCTTTTCTTTACACGTCATTGTAGGGAAAAGAAGAATAGAGTTGATAAGCATACCCATTGGCACCAAGAGGAGATGCCAAATCCTGCTCTGTGACCTCCAGAAGTAAACTGTCTTAGTAGAAAAGTAAAATAAACTGTCCACCAAAATGTAGGAAATTATTAGTCAGTGCTCTTTGTTTATATTTATGGTGGTCCTTTAGATGTATTAGGCCCTATGTAAACACACAGAGACTTTGATCAGGTCTTCAGATAGTGGAAGTTATAGCTTTCAATGGTTCTTGGGTCTTTATTTCACAGGAATCACACAAGTTGACACCAGATGCAGATGCCATCCTTTTTCTAGCTGACGTTCTTGTCTGGAAGTATCTCATACCTGTTCAAACACTTCCGAGGGCCTAAAATAGATGCACTGAGGTCACATCTGTTCTGCACGCGGAAAAGATGGGGTGGAAACTTCAAAGCAATATGAATAAAAAAGGATTTGTCAGTATTGTTGTGGCTATCAGTGGGAACTTTGCCTGTCAGCATAGCATCACAGTCAAAAAAACCTTCCCTATATGAGAGATTATCATGGGTTTAGCTAACCCAGGTTCTTAGAGAGGAGTCATGAATGAAGAAGTGGAAATTAAGAATGACAGCATTTTGGCTGCATCATTTGAGCTTTTGGGAGGCTTTACTGCATTATTTTTAAAGGTAGTAAAGTGCAGCTCCTCTAGTTGACTGGAACTTTTCCACGGGTAAGACTGTGACTGGGAGCCAGCAGTGCTGAGTGACTGGGAGTCAGAAGTTCAAAACTGTGATGGGGAGGAGGGAAAATTTTAAGTGAACCCTCAGATGGGGTCATTGTATGGCTTTTGTGGGGGGTTTAAATATATAGAATATGACTGGGAACTACGCCATAGCAAGCGTAAGGTGAGACAGCAGAAGAAGGAATAGTGCTTGAGGATTGTTTTAATTGTATCCTCCCTGCTTGCTTATATAGCAGAGTTTTGGACATGAAGAAATAAGCTCAGTCTCTGTAGAGATGTTGGAAGACCCAACTGAGGGGGCTAGTAGAAGAGAGAGGTATCTCTATCTCTGTACAAAATGATCCTTATTGCACTACTCCCCTCCTTTACACACTGTAAGAGCACAGTCAGATCTTCCTCGGGATAAATTCTTTTAATTTAGGCCCCAAAGTCATAGAAATTAAGATGCAACTGGGGCACGCATATGTTCTTAGTTAAGTTGGGTCGCAGCCTGTCCCCAAGGCCAGACAACGTTTTCAGAAGCAGGGATGTGGCACAGGCCATAACTTCTTTTGGGGAAGCCTGTACACGTCAGTGTCCACTCAGTCTCTCACCCGTGTGCTCTGGATGCCCTGCAGCTCACCAGCAACTAGTGATTAATGGGACCGCAGGCATAAGGGGTCTCTTCTGAACCCACGTTACAACCAGGTAGCTCTTGCGCCTCAGGTCTTAGTGTGCCTTTGCTGTCCTTCCCTTAGCTCCTGTAACACCGGGGGTCCAGAGCAAAGCCCTCATTTACCAGGAGGCAAAATATCATCAGATATGATAGAGAAGGACAAGCCCTCAGAAAGCTGGAGAGCGACAGAGAACAGCAGGATAAAACTGGGGGCAGCACGGGCCTGCTTTGCCAACAAGCAGCCACTGCTTATGATACAGTCTCCTATTAAATAATGATGACTCACTCTCCAGACAGTAATTTATTTATATGCCTTCTTTAATGTTTTGCAAATCACTGCTTTAAATAATGCCCAGCTGGAAGACAGGAAGGCTTGGGAGACAGAGAATCAGCTTGATAGAGAATCAGATTAAATAAAAATGACATGGAATTTGACAGCGAGCGCACGTGGTTGGAAATAAAAAACACAACCATCCCCCAAGCAGAAATGCAGCCTCATTGCTGGGACTGGTTGTTGTAGCTTGAGAGACCAAGCTTTTACTGTACGTAGTGAAACAAAAAATTGGAAAAGATAGGAAGAGGAAAAGAGACTTTGGTTTATATTTAGTGACAGCATTTCCTCCAGTCTGAAACACCGACGAGCTTACATTTTTTCAAGCCAGAAGGGACTACTTTGATATCATAGTCTGAGTTTTGAAAACTATGGCTATACCTTGTAAGGAAAGAACAGTGGAACCAGTAAGAGACAGAAGAAGCTTTTAAAGCGTAACTAATGTCTCAGAAATGTGTATAGCTTACAGATAGAAAATTAGCATATGGACCACAAGGGAGGCTTCATTGCATGTTGTAGCAGGTACAATGGTCTGGGTTTGGTATCTGGATCAGCAATATGGGAAGGACAAGAGGATGAGACAAGGCTAAAATTTCTATTTATATATAAATATTCCTATTTCTAATTCTGCCACCAAGCATTTCTCATGCCTGTGTGCCTCGATTCCCCTAAGAGTGTGTGGAGGGTAGTGCCTTCCTTTGTAACGTGCATTCAGCTTCACAGGTATAAACTGTTTCATAAAGGATCAAAGTGGGGATTTCTAAGGGACTGACTCTGTTTCAAAGGCAATGGGGCTGAGCATCAAACACACTATCGGTGATTTTGAAAATCTCCCCTAACTGCAATTAATATTAAGACACTTCAGCTGATGCTCTCCGTCACTGTCCTAGGCGGTTCCCCCATTCCCTTCATGCCTATGACTTGCTGGAAGTTACTCTAGTAGCTGTGCAGCCTGGAACAGCTCATCTCCTCTTGGCAGTTTGCTTTGTGATGAATATTAACTTTAATATATCCTGCTTTTATTAGCACTACTTCCATATCTATCCACCTGCCTTTACCCATGCCTGTATGCACAACCCGCAATCTGAGCCTCTCTCACTGTTCAGAGCTGGTGCTTAAAACCCAGACAGGGATTTTATTGTTTGCTGGACAGCAAGAACTCGGCCAACTGCATTCAGTCTCTTTATAAGCTAAATTACAGTTGCTCCGACAACATGGCCAAACAACAGGACTGTCTATTGTCCCTTTTTAAAAGGGGTCAGATGCTTCATTGCAGATTTAAACGTAACCAAGGTCATGTCTGCATGGGTGGTGCAGACAGTCCCAGCCTCCTCTGCCCAAGCTCTTAGCTGGCTGGATATGAGCCAGCACCTGTCAGGAAACCATAAAGATCACAAGTCTTACATAGTTAGTCTTCTCCAAAAGTACTAATGTGCTAATGTCGTTATGCAACTTCTGGATGGAAGCGCAATGAGAGAAACTCAGGTCTTGGTGCATGTTGATATAGTAATGCTTTCTCCTCAAATGTTCACATACCGTTGCTTCACTTTTAATTTGTGCTTTCCAGAAAGCCACTAAGAAAATCTGAACCCCTATATTTTATCCCCCCTCTGACACTGAGATCCCTGTTGCTCTAGTTCACGTTCTCCGCACATACTTTTTTTTAGGGGTATTCTGAGCTCATCTGAAGATTCAGAGGTCCTTTGGGTGGAGGCCAAAGGCAAGTGGAAACGATGACTCATCATCAGAATTCTCTTAATTCCGGGATAATTAAGGAGCATAGAATGGTGTATTTTCATGTTAAATTAATATTTTCCATGTTGTTTTAGTAATCAGGAGGGCACAGTGATAAACCTGTTAAAAAACTTTTTTGGACAAATCCAGACGTGGAATAATCAAATGATTTTCTGGATTTGTTCCACAACCTGTTCTTAGGTGACCTGCTTGTCCATGGGTGAGTGGTTGTCCTAGATGGAAATCTCATTGCCTACCTTTAACCTTTGCAAAATTTGTCACCTTAACTTAGGAAGGCATGCGTTTTTAACGATAAAATGAATGCACCTCTGGAATTTCCTAACGCTCTCCATTGGCTATAGAAGGGGCACAGCTACTTGGCTTTCTCTAAACACTTAGCTTAAATATCTATGAAGTGACTTTGAGCATTAGACTTTGTCGGGCATTGGTAACATTAGCTACTGGACACAGATGTGACATGGTACTCGGATGTGCCACTTGAATTCAGCCTTTTTTTACCATCAACATTTATTTGAGCACTGTTGTTTGAAAATATAATTAACCACAAAATTAGGAGGAAAACACACAGTAGCCAATGCTCTTCTCACATCAGTTCTTTGCTCCTGTGACTCTGAGTTTGTTGCTCTTTTTGTGCTGAGCTTTTGCTGTGAACTTCAGTGACAGAGAAACATTCACTGTGGTAACTACTGCACAAAGCCTGTAGTTCCTTTTACACATTGGGATAGGTCAGACCTCCTCCAGGTCTGTGCTTTTTGTATGCAGTGATCTATCCCAGATCACAGCAAAATTCAATTAATGCTGCATTTCTGTTTATTGTGTCCACCAGAAATTCACATCAAACCTGTTCCATCAGTTGGCTGCAAAATGCTCGTCGATAAATCCTAGCCTAGTGGCTGCTTTAAAAAGTAGAAAAATGTCTGGATTTGGGACTCAATTGTATGTTTAAGCCACCACCTATGGAAGGCAGAGAGGTATGTGGAAGCACAGCACCATACGGGTTCAAGTTATGTCAGGGCAGGTTTAGATTGGATATTAGGAAGCATTTTTTCATTGAAAGGGTTATTAAACATTGGAATAGGCTGCCCAGAGAGGTGGTGGATTCACCATCCCTGGAGGTGTTTAAGAAAAGGGTAGATGAGGTGCTTAGGGACATGGTTTAGAAGTGGTGGTGTTTTTATCAGGGTAGGTTAATGGTTGGACTTGATGATCTTAAAGGTCCCTTCCAACCTCACTAATTCTATGATTCTATGATTCTATGATTCTGTAAGGGAAGGCTGTGTCCGCTCTAGCTGACAGTGAGATTCCCCCAGGAGGTCTGGGATAGCATAGGTGACAGTGCCCTTGGGAACTGCAAGCACGGATAGAGACAGGGGGGTGTGTAAGGAGGGGGTGGGTCCTGCCATCTGGCTTTTTGTGCAAATACACACATCCAGGACCCACATGGGATCCAAGTAAATGTGACCTTTCAAGGTGCAATTCAATTGCTCTCATTATGATTATTGCATCGGGTGCTGTTATCCTCAATTTGTCTGCTTTTCTGCTTGTTACCATCTTTTCATTTTTTCCCCGCTGTTCTTCTCTTTGGCTAGATGGCTGTTGAGAGCATTCAGTTCCACTTAGTTTTGATTTCAGTGAAATACTTCTTGACGTACAGAAAAAGCTAGCTTGGGGATTTTATGCTCTGTCCTTTTTCTGAGGTATGTGCATTTGCTCATATACTATTGTGTGGACTATATACAGGCTTTGCTCCTCAAAAGAGAGGGAGGAATATTGTTTAGATCACCAGACACTTTGCAATGTCATAATCTCTTTGTGCAACACATTCAAAATTTAACGGTAAGAAATGTTAGAATATGTGTAGGATGGGCTATACACCACCACTCTTTGGTGGATATCTGCTAATGTGTTCATGGTATATGTCTCAGAATTGTGCACAAAATATGATGTAGGTTAAAAAAATGGCTTGTCAATAAATTAACTGGTCTCCAGTCTTCTACCTTTGGAAGGAGCTGTTTTTAAAAAGGTAAAAATTAGATTGTGGATTCTGTTGCAATGGAAAATGGTCAAGAAAAGACCCGAGTTATAAAAAGCACAGCATATCAGCACAGACTGCTCCTGTTGCGAAGGTATTCTTGACCTGATATCTATAATTACTGCAACAATCAGTAGAAACTTACCTTCCCTCATCTCCCTCTGAGCAAATTAAAAGTATTATTTCCGTCTACACCTATGCAGAGCTGTTTTGTCTTTTTTTTTTCCACTTTAATAGATATTTTTTGCTGTTCACTGGTCTTGGCCTTGTTCAAATGCAATCTAATAAAACCCAGAATGGCCAGGTAGATTCTTCTTTGATTTAACAAAGCCCATCTGGCAAGCTTTAGATCAGGTCACTTACTTGCTTTCAGTCCCCGCCTTAATCTCCAGCTTCCTCATTATCTACCTAGAGTCCTCTGTGCGTAAAACTTGATTTTAAAAACACGCAATTCCAGCCACAAGGATTATGCCACTTTTATCACCTGTTCTATCAGTCCAATCCTCATCTTGAGCCCAGTAACACCATCAGCAATTTAGAACAGGTCTTTTTCCATATCTTTATGTATTCTCAGTTATCGCTTACCAAGAAAGGACAGAAAACACTGTGGGAAAATGGAAAAGAAACTAATTTCCAAGATTTCACAGACCATCTTGTCTTGTTAGGAAAAAAGTATAACTTGGGTTTACCGGGAAATAAAACAGAAGTCTCAGCAGGGTATGTAGTTTTGATAATCTGAAGCTGTTCGGCATTGTGGGATTTAACTCCTTTAGCCAACCATTATATGTTTTTTTTTTTTTTTGGCAAAGGGTACATTAGTTGACACCATAACAGGAGAAATTTTTCTTTGTTCTCTGTTTGACCAGTCCCACACTGGCTCTTGCAGGCTGGCTGGAAGCATGCTCTGTCCCCAGCATGTGCAAGGTTGCAGACCCCATGGTTTTGGTGGCGAATTGGCTTCATTTCAACCCATTGCTGCTGAGGAAAGGATATGTCTATGCTTGTCGTACTGATCGGAGCTCTCTTTTAACATCAGATGAACTTATAGAAAAAAACCACATTTTATTCCAAGAAAACAAAGATTATTTTTTCCATTAGAATATTGGTTGTATACATAACATTTATAATAATATTAAAGAAGGAACACTAACGAAGTGCAATTTTAGATTGTGCTTTCTTAGCTTCTCTAATACATAAGAAATGTGAAGCCTGTCTGTCTGCTTCCCCCTAGTCCAAATTTTCTTTAGTCTTACACTATATCACGAGTCAAAGTAGAATCTCTCTTACTCTTTTTCATCTCATTTTCATTTCCTTCTTCTACCAAACAAGAATGTAATATTAAAAGTTTTTATATCTTTATTGATCAAAAGTAGTCAGAACTGTATGCACAAATCCAGATGAGAAAAGAGTGTTGCCTTGGAAAATGCAATTAATACTTCCTTGTATCTATTTGAAGTATTAAACATGGTATCCCTTAGGTTCACATTTGTCTTTTCCATGGCTAAACTATGTTGGTGGGTCACAGCCATACTCTGATGGACCAATATACCATGTTATATTTTTTTTATCAGCTGTTTGCACAGTAAAGCTTGAAGCTTTAGTAGATAAATTGTTCCTAGTCTCCAAGTGTGTGACCTTATATCTTCAAAGTATTAAATTTCATCCCATGTCTGTTATTTCAGTTCCCATTCAATTATTTCAGTAGATTGCACTCCTCTGTGTCAGTGATGTCTCCCAGTTGTTGTCATCCATTTAATTAACATACTCCTAATTTTGCCAAGTTTATTAGTGAAAGCATTAAACAAGATCATTGCCAGCACCCAATGCTTGAAAGTCGCCTCAGAAAACCTCTTTCCTTCTCCCCAGTCCACTGACATCCTCTAATTGCCTCTCATCCTCTAACTTAGCTTGTAGCTACTGTTCTTTCCTTGTTCTTCCACTGAACTAAACACTTTCTTTGGAACATCTTACTAAAAAATTCACTTATATTTAAATGAACTAATCTAACATCTAAATCAGCAGTTTCCAGAGGATGAATGTATGTGACAACAAAGAACTCTTTTCCGTATCGGTGACAAAGGAGAAAATGCTTTTCCCTTTATGATATCAAAGTTCATATCTAATGACAGATGACATGCAGTGCTCTATCTCCTTGGAAAGACGACATATGCTTTGAGTAAGAGGTTGGACTACATAAATCTCTGAGGTTCCATTCAAAAGGAACAGTTTCTGTGATAAAAAATCAGACTTGAGAGACAAGGAGAGGAGCATAGATCTGCTGCTTGGTCATGCGAACAGGCTTCCCAGATGGGCTGCACAGTCTCCAGCCTCTCTCCAGGCTGGACAAATCCCTGTGTAACTTGGTCTGATCTCAGAGCTGATCCTGCTTTGAGCAGAGACTCTTGATGGTCCCTCCAACCTGAATTTTCCTATGATCCTATGAACACACATCTTACTTTACTTCATCTAGCCAAAAATGATACACCTAGGCTCCAGGTTAACCACATCATCTACAGAGGGAAAGATTTCTCCAAAGGCAAAGCTTACTAGATATACATGCTCAGTTGGATGTATTGTCTATCACTCTTGACTAACTCCAGAGAGAAAACTTATAAAAGCCCAGCTTAGATTAGCTGTGCCTTTACACGATTAAGGTTGGTCAAATGAATCCTGTGTCAGTGTAGTCCACTGTACCATATACTTCACAAGTTGCTGAGTTCAGATTACAATTACCTCCATGTAAGTTTTCACTAGGGTGACCCAACTAACTTTTTTTTGGATGGATATATTTTTTTTACGTCCAGAACTGACAATGTGAACAAAGGGAAAGGTTTCTGAAAAACTTCCATTGTTTTTTGGGGGGGTTGTTTGGTGTTTTTTTCTTTTCTTTCCCAATATCATTCTATATGAAAGTCCTGTTTCACCCCTCTGTCTAGAATTGCTGTGAAAAAGCTTTCTGCATTAAAGTGTTCAGAGAACATAAAATAAAGCCCCCTGAATTGATAGGAACAAACCTCATGTTCCTCACATATACACAAAACAAACCACCAAGTGCGTATAACATACCACACTGTCTGCACTCTCTCCCAGCCTATAAATAGTGACTGTGGAGGGAAAATGTAGTAAAGTATTGCCTAGGGATAGAGGGTTACTGAGATTGTGATGCAATGCCTGGAGCTTACAGCTGAAATTTCTTCATGTAAGACTGAGGCAGGGATTTTTCTGTCCTGAGGGCAATATTTCACTCTGCAGTTCCTCAAAACAAAAGGCTAAAGAAATACTACAAAGATTCCTGCTGCGATTTTTTTGCCACACAAACATGCATAGCCCACGTGGTTTTATTCCATTTCCTTTCAAACACCAGCTATTAATGAATAATGTGCAGGTTAAATGTGTTTCATATATGTAACAGAAAATAACTAGAAGAACAAAAAGCTCAGGCTGTAAAGTCCAATAAGTAAAACTCAGGAAATGCCACAGTTAAGGTTGTTCGTGCAAGTTGACCTTGACTCTCTTGTGGCTCTGCCCTGGGTTGCAGTTATTGCATGTTATTTTCCAAAGGCACATGTCGCACTTATGCTATTTCAATCTGCTTCTTTGTGGCCCCGCTGAAAAGTATCACATTTCCAAAAGAGCTCCTACTCCACATCCTGCTTATTTTCACTTTGGGTCTTCAAACCTTCTGTCCCTCTTGTCCTCAACTTCCGTCCTTCCTGAAAAATAATGTAAGACAAAATAAATGAATAAACCAACCAATGAAAGTAGGGCTAAACTATGCCTTGCAGGTTTTTTTTACCATAAAATTAGGAGACCCAGGGGTATTGTTTCCTTTAGCATTATTTTGGCCCTTGTGCGAGAAAGTTCTGTTTAAAATTAAGTGGAAGGTGGCAGTAGAAATCTTTACATCCTTCCACAGGTCCCCTTGAAAAGAGCAATGTTTTCCATTGGATTACTGGGGGCTGGTGCTGCTTTGAGGTATTCAGAGCTCCAGTAATGACTGCTGTTTCTATAGTCTATAGAAAAGTAACCCCCAAGGTTACAACGGGTGTTTGCCATCATAGATATAGGAAGGGAACAAGGCATTGAATAACAGCTCAACACCTTAATTGCAGGACCATTCTGCCAGTTATCCCATACTTTTTTCCTTCTTAATTCCTACATCAAACACTAGGATTACCATAGGGATGAGCATGGTACAAATGCCCTGACAAAACATCTTACGTGGCTCATAAGAGAGTTTCTGAATCTTCTGAAACTACCTCTCATAGATTTTTGAAAACTACATTTCTCTCTCTATTAGTTTTCTTCCTTAGTCTTGTAAACACATATGGAGCGAATTAATTTTACACAGTTATTGTCTGTCAGTTATTACTGTATGCATCATGAGGTTTATTTGGAAAAGAAAATTAGGGTGCTGCTCCTTCAAGCATTAAGCAGATGTTCAGTGCTAGCAGTGAAGCAGCCCCCCTGAAATCAATTAAATTATTTGTATGTGGGAGGCTAAACAAACCTGCCTGCATTTGCAGGAACGGGGACCTCTTAGTTAAAAATAATACATGTATTGGGTAAATGTCCAAGATTTTCAGTTAAGACAGCTGGTCCAGAACTAGTCATAGAGATCCTGCTCGCTCTGTTTTTTTTTCCCCCACTGACCTGCTTATTAAATGTATACTGGAAAAAGGGCAGCAGATAGACCTAGACACAGAAATAGCAATGTTTTATTGTATTTGTCTGTGTACGTTCAGATACCACCAGCATATGGTGGCTCCCCCTCCACAGCCAACCTTCTCCTCCCCCAATCTAATTAAAATTGACTGAGAAGGGAGCTATGAATCTTTCTTCTTTTTTTGGTATCACATATTAAAAGGTGACAGAACTATCATATCATAGCAGCAAACCTTTGCCTGATGCCTGAGTCATTCTACATTTCTCCAGGCAGAGAGACCTGTTATTATTCTTACACTTTTGAACACATGTGGCCACGTTGCATAGCACATCATTGCTGCTCTAATATGTTTAGGAATTTGTGCAGCCTGTACTTTGTTTATGTAATTTTAGAGCTATTTCCATGTTGAGTTCCTTAGAATGGACTGTAGACCCATTTCAACTGTTCATATTAATGCCTACCTGTAATTTTCAGATTCCTAAACCATATAAATATTTGCTGTTTTTTTATTAATTCTTTAAATATCTAAAGAAAGAAACTTTATGCTTTTTTTTTTAAATACCATATTTGGTTCTCCATTCTTTTAAATAACAGTTAATATAACATTTATTTTCTTTCTGATAGGAAAGAAAATGGAAATGGTGGAAATGGAGCAGACTCCAAATTCTGCTCCATAACGAGAATCAAACCATATCATTTCAGCACCTTGTGCCTCTGTTTCCTCATTTGCAAAGTAGAAATACTAATGATATTGGTTTGGAGACATGGCCCATATTAAAGTGATGCCCAAATTTCTATTAGTACAGGAGAGGAGACTTGCTTAACTCCATCTCTGACCAAATATTCTGAGGGGAGTGGTGACGAGAGCATGTATCCTTCCCTCCCCAGTTTAGGAAGAGCACAGCACACCGATCAAAGTGTACTCTTACACTACCAGTTTTGCATTTGATTTTACCCACAGCATTTCTAATTTCCTTGATCAGTGCAGGTGAAGTCCATCTGGGAGCCTCTTCTCCTTCCCTCGTGCCACGCCATGCCTGAAGTATCTCATGGTAGGATATTTTTCTAGCTTAACGGTCCTCATTGAAATCAACCTTTGAATTATGACAGTGACAAGAACTCTGCAAATCCCCCTGCCTTTGTGCCAGGGAGTCAGACAGCACACGCTTCCTTAAACCTTTGTATTTATAATGAGGACAGAAAAACCTGTGGGCACATACCCACACAAATTACAGAACCTGAGTTCTTCACATCCGTCTCCAAACTTCAGCTGCTGTGACAAGATACACATTCTAATTTTTCATGAAGAGCAAGTTTCAGGCCCTGAATTGCAATTACAGATGTAGAAACAATTGCAACAACTAGAAACAAACAAACAAACAAAAAAAAACAAAACAAAGAACCACACCAAAACAAACCAAAAAAACAATAACAACAACAAAAAAGGAAAAGGAAAGACCAGTCTTTTTCACGCAGGGTTATAGACCTCTACCTAAGCTAAAAAATTATAGCATAAGGGAGTCCTCTTAAATTGAGCACGGTTTTCTTCTGGTATTCATTTGCATGAGACTACAGTAAGAAACGGATGGTATAATTTGACGATTTAAGTTAAATTTTGTTCAATGCCTTTAAAATGAAAGAGGTAGGGAAAGAAGGATTTTCGAAGGGAAGGGGTGAGAAAACAATGGAAAAATCTGATTAATATTGTAATGAATAAGCAGCTTCCTTCAGGGGACAAGAAAGTGGGTTGATGTACTGTGCATACCAGAAGCTGAAAAGATTTGCCAAGCTTGGGAATTCATTTGATGCTTTTTTTAGAGTAATTTTTATTTCCTTCCTCTTCCCCACCCCTATTCAGGAAAACAAGCTAGTCCAGGGGTTTGGAAACTGAGATGCTACCTGCTGAAGTAATTAATGCAGTAATATTTGTTAAATTTTTGATGGGGAGAAGAAAAACTTGCCTTAAATGCCAAACACAGCTCTGCATATTTACATTTATCTTAATTTGTTTCTTCACAGTTAGCCTACCAAAAATGAGGGGCCTGATTCTGTAGAACATACAAAACAAGAAAATAGCACACACTTATGCAAAGCTTTGCAAATTAGGTGGCAAGGAGTAAACATGAGGCTCAATCAGTAGATGATCCTACTCTGGAGACATCTGAACTCCTTCATCAGAGGTCTCAGTATACAAGCTTGTACAGAATCAGGCCCAGATAGCTGAATTAAAGTGTTAAGGATAGGATAGGATAGCACCTTTAGGTTTTTTTGGCTTGTTGACCTTGTTGTCTCAATTCTTCCTTGACTTGTCATTGGCTGTTATTGATGGGTTCAGGCAATATCAGACCAGACTTCTTACTTCTAAGCAATGACAAAATTCATAGCAGTGAAAAGTGAAACATTTTCCTGCCTACACTTTTTTTTTTTCTCTTTTTGTTTTTCTCTCTAAGTGATGAAGAGGGAAGCTTTGAAATGAAACAAACTTCCTCCAAGCCAAGACGCTGTGGAAACTGATATATATACATCCTTAAGAAGATTAATGAATCACTGAGTCAAATTTTAAGCCTAGCGTATATGGTGGTGACCTTTCCAGGGCCTCCACCTTGCAGTCTCATCCCAGACATGCCCTCTGCAACCAGCATGCCCCCCTTGCACCTAACAACTTTTATTCAAACCATTACCCATTAAAGATGAAAATGAAAAGGGAAAATCAAAATGAAATGGAAAGGAAAGATTTATTCTTGTGAAGTGGCTAATGTGATTAGCTTTATTGTAAAGAAGAGCTGGAGAAGCTGCAGTTTTGATCTCTCTATAGCTTGGGAACTGTAGCCATGTTATACAGCACGCTTTAAGATCTCAGTGCTCTGGGCAAAGGGAATGGCCCTTTGAAGTGTATTTTTTTTTTTCTCTCAATCTCTTTTTTTTCTTGGGTGGACAGGAAAAGTAGAGAATACGTTTAAACAGCCTAGATTTTTTTCACAGTCTATATCTGATCTCTAGGTAGGGATGATCCTCGCAGTTTGCGTTGTGACCACCAGCATCAGGACTGTTTGTTTTGAGCTGTTGGCTTTGCACTGAATAGAGTGATAATAGTCCCTGAAGTCTCAAATTGCTTTATAGAGGTAAAAGGACAAGCCCCGTTTCACAAATGGGATATTTGAGGTACAGGGAGGTTAAGAGACCTCTTAATTTACTGCAGCAAGTCAATAATGGAGCTAGAAATATTCACCACGTCTCCAGGCTCCCATCCACTTATTTTGGAAATGAAGTACTAAAGTAGAAAGTACACAAATAAAACAATAGAATCATAAAATAGCCCTGCCACCACCACAACCTCCATCACCAATATGTTAAGCAATTTATAAGGGTTTTTTTTAGGAGCTGGAGCAACTTCCACTGGTCCTACTCTGTGCAGAATAAAGACTTCTTTTTCTTAACATTCCCTGGAGTGCTGTTTGTCATCAGTGTTGCTGAACTTTTCTCTCTGTTTTGCTCAGTTTAATCACAATGGTTGTTGCTTTAAACTGGATTTGAAGGGCTAAAGTCTGTGATTTGCCAGGAGGTTTGTGCATACAGCATTTGCTTGAAGTCAGTGTAATTCTTACAAAGAAAGTTGATAAATGCAGCTTGTTATTAACTAATTAGTTAAGACTTCAGTTATTAGTAAAGAAATGTGCCTTCTTCAAGGTCACTGCAGGATGAAGTCACGCCACCATTTCCTTCTCTCATGTACTGTATGTGGGGAAAGGAAATAAAGGACAGAAACAGCTCATCTGACTTGAGGCATTTACAAGGCAGGTCGTTTACATCTCAGCTAGCTGTTGAGCATCCCTTTACAGTCAATGGAGAGAACGAAATGCTCCTACATACAATTTATTTCACCACAGGCAGATACCTAAAATATGTACTGTGGTGGTCTCTACTGTGAATCCTATGAGAGCCATTTAAATGACCAACTCAGATGTGGACACCAACACTACCTAAAGTCAAAATTTAGAAGGCAAGTGAATCCCACCAAAATTCCTTTATCTACACAGCTTTTTTCCCCCTAACTTTATATCTTGGCTTGTCATAAATACTTTCTTTTTCCTGAGTTTATGTAAATTCTATAGATTTCTGTAGGTTTGGATGGAGAAATAATTACATAAAGCAATGGCTGAGGAGAGGAAATGTGTGTGTTGAGAAGGCAATGCACGGAATTTACCGAAGAATGATAAGTTCTGGAGACTAGTATGATATGCAAAAGCTGATAAATTCAGGAACAAAGACGACTATGGTAAAACTGGAAACTTACTTAGATGAGAAAATAAGCACATGCAGGTTGGTAGCACACAGGAGACCACACAGCTGAAGGGCCCTGAAGGTGCTGGGAAAGCTGGTGGGGAATGGTGAAGAACAGTGAATAGATCAGATGGGTAATCCATTGTTGGTGTCATATGATGTACCTGTGCCCTTAATCTCTACAAGGCAGAATGCCAGAGGTTATGAGATAATGGACCTTATCTTTAACTCAAGTTACATTTTGACATAAAAGATCCTAAGCATTGTGTGAACTGTTGACAAGGAAATCAATAAGGCAACATTACACAGTGGACCTGATAATTGCAAACTTTTATTATTACTAATGCTCAAGGAAAAAGGACCAATGCAACTTAGTCATTATTAATTATTTGCATGACAGTTATCTCCTAGAGATCCTACACAGTGTTCACAGGGGCAGGCCCTGTCCATATTGACAGTAAGAATGTCTGTACCTTGAAGACCTTATTTAGACATACAAGAGTGAGAAATGGGCGTAGAAACTGCTGTCCAACAGAAGACTAGAAACTGTCCTTCCACACAAGCAGTTTAGTGGCCTGTTTGCTATTTATTACTGTAAATGTGGTCCCTCTGATGAAGATAAGATCTTAGTGGTACATGCTTCCTTCTGTATGTTTTAATTTGCTAATACAGTTTTCTCCTTGAGCCAACCTCATGAAGTTCCACAAGGCCAAGTGCAAGGTCCTACATCTGGGTCGGGGCAATCCCAAGCACAAATACAGACTCGGCGGGGAATGGCTGGAGAGCAGCCCTGAGGAGAAGGACCTGGGGGTGCTGACTGACGAGAAGCTCAACATGAGTCAGCAGTGTGTGATTGCAGCCCAGAAGGCCAACCGTATCCTGGGCTGCATCAAAAGAAGCATGGCCAGCAGGTCAAAGGAGGTGATTCTGCCCCTCTATTCCACTCTCGTGAGACCCCACCTGGAGTACTGCATCCAGCTCTGGAATCCCCAACATAAGAAGGACATGGACCTGCTGGACCGTGTCCAGAGGAAGACCACTAGGATGATCCGAGGGCTAGATTACCTCTCCTATGAGGAGAGGCTGAAAGAGTTGGGGCTGTTCAGCCTGGAAAAGAGAAGGCTCTGAGGAGATCTTATTGCGGCCTTCCAGTACCTAAAGGGGGCCTACAGGAGAGCTGGGGAAGGACCTTTTACTAGGGCATGTAGTGATAGGATGAGGGGGAATGGCTTTAAACTGGAAGAGGGCAGGTTTAGATTAAACATTAGGAAGAAATTTTTCACTTTGTGGGTGGTAAGGCACTGGAACAGGTTGCCCAGAAAGGTTGTTGAGGTCCCATCCCTGGAGGTTTTCAAGGCCAGGCTGGATGTGGCCTTGGGCAACCTGGTCTAGTCGAAGGTGTCCCTGTCTATGGCAGGGGGTTGGAACTCAATGATCTTCAAGGTCCTTTCCAACCTAAACCATTCTATGATTCTATTCTATGATTCTCTGATTCTAACAAAGTGCAAAGTATCAAAGTCAGTTTTATAAGGACAAAGTTTCATGCAAAGTTTCAGCACTGGAATACAAGGTAAATATACCTTACAGAGCCTCTCTGCAGATTAAAAGTTAAAAATAAGGCTGTAACACTATATGCTATTGGTGTCCGCAGCTCACTGTTTCCACCATCAACCTCCCTGTTTTATAGGATTTATAAATCAGCTTTGAAAATATTCTCCAGGCTAAATTTTGGCATAGAAGGTCACAGCCAAGACTTGGTTTCACTAAAACTCATTAAAAATGGTTTGATGTTTTAAATTACACTGAAGCAAGAGAGGAAAAATTCTATTTCTGTGGCTTTCAGCATTTCCTCCCCCGCAGTCCAATCCAATTTGAATTAAAATGCATCTGAATAACTGTGTTGTGGTACCACTTTCTTTTTTTGTGGTGTTGCCATCCAGTCTTTCTGTGGGTAAGACAGCCCCTTTCTAATCTCCAGAATGTGCAGCTCAGCTGCTGAACACAGTTGGGAAACATTTCTAATTCAGAAGTGGTTTTCCACTTTGAAAATGTAAAACCTATGGCAACCTAATACCATCTGGGTCCAACTGAAAGCCCAGCTAATTCTCTCTGCTGAATTCAGTGGACACTGGAAGAAGCAGTGTAAGAACCAAATGTAACTCTTTTGGATAATATTTTATTTAAATTATGATATGGGTGGCTGGAAGAGGGAATGACAGATGAAATGAAGCATTGCTAAACATAAAGTAACCAGAGTGTAAAGAAGCAACCATGAATATCCATTCTCAGTGAAAGGATTTACATTATTGCCATTCAGAGCAGGGATCTTAGAGTGTTTAGAGGCAGAAGGGATCTTAGGGATCGTTAGGATGGGAATGGAGATCCAAACCACCACCACAACTGTCTTCAAATCCTCACCTGTAGCGTATCCTGTTATCTCAGAATGGATAATTTCCCTCAGAAGGAGGGGTAAAAAAACACGCAAACTTGGCAAAGGTGGCCAGAGGTGTGTAACAGCTGCAATAAGGAAGAACCCTATAAAATAGTCTCTTTAGCTTGGCAAAAACTGGGATGGACATGATCAGAGATGTAGAAAACAATGAATGACATTGAAAAAGTGAGCAGGGAATCACTATTCTTCCTTTCTTGAAATACACAGAATCGGGGACACACAATTCAATTATCAGGCAAGCGGTTCAAAACAAACAAAGTGAACTACTTTTTCATATGGAGCATAATTGAATTGCCTCAGAAAGTTGTGGAAATTTGAATGAATGTACTCAAAAGCTGACTAGACTTTTTCAATGAGTACATATCAGCTAGGAGCTATTACCTGCAGTGGTGAGTCCTTATACCACTGAAGGATTTGCCAGGGAAAAGATTTCACTATAAATTTCTTCTTAGTTATACACTTTCCCCAAGGATCTCCCACTGGCCAGTATCAGAGACAAGGAATTAGGCTAGATGAATTTTGTATCTGGCTCTATACAGCTGGTTTTAGGTTCTCTTCATATTTTATTTTTGTGTTTATAAATTCCAGCAGTGGAAAAATGTGTTTGATTAATTAAGGTTTATAGCCTGCGGGAAGGGAAGTCTGTTCCGAAGACTTTAAAAACACATAAATCTACAAAAGAATGTTCAGCTTGGAGAGACTATAGCGATGAGGGGGTGGTGTCGATTTTGAGCAATAATTGTAATTGGATGCATCCAGTTATTCATCCACTTAGCCCTCATCCTGCATCTTTGCAGGCATCCACACCAAAATCTGCAAAATCCATGAACAGCTGGTGTATTCCTGTTACAAAGTAAAGCAATATATACATTTACGTAGACTTTGGAAGCGGGATGGGACCCAGGGTCACACATTTCATAACCGATTATTGCTCCTGAAAAGCATAACCAGTTTATTTATCAGGTATCACAAGGTACTAAATTGGTTTTGCCAGCTCTTGAGATGTTATCATTCTTAATGCCACATCTCCAAAAGTCGTGTCATTATGGGGGAATCTCAGTTTGCGCTTAAGAAAAAGAAATGTAAGGATGAGATTCATCCTGCCTATTGATGAACAGCTAGTAATGGGGTGCTCAGTCTAGGTGTCCTCAATGAAATCATGAAGTCAGTGAATCCTTACAGATTCTACCTTGTGAGGCTATTGGAGGTGCTTTCTTTCTCTGCAGAGTGACTAAGCTGGATTTCAACTAGACCTCTAAATTTCAGAAAGTTGGAGATAGCAGAGATAAACCCTACCTTAAACTCGAGTTGTTTCCAAAAAATGCTGCTAAAAGCCAGAAAGGGCAAAAATACACTTGAAATCACCAGCTAAAATAGCAAGACATAGAGCTTATCATGAGTCTTTTTTTTAGCAGTTGAAGCTGCTTAGCTTAGTTAAACATACATGACTGTCTTTTCGAAGGCATATCAGGAAAAAGAAAGTCCTTATAAAAGGAGAAGCTCAGAAGTGTTGTCAGTTTTGTAAGCATGGTAGCTATGATTACACAGCTTATTATTTCTCTATGATGTGAACATTAATTTTAGCCAACCCAAAGCTGAAAATATGACAGGTAAAGAGAATTAATGGTGGCAGTTTGCCTGGTTTTCACAATGTGTCAAAAGACATTCTTGTCCCATAGCATAGGTTCCTCAAGAGTTTCTTTTTCAAAGCAAAAACCTTACTGAGCCCAGGTTATGAGTTATTTCTTGAGTGGCCTGACACGATTTACGATATCAGGTGGTTGTTTTTTCTTAGAGCATCAAATTGTGTAATGCAATGAAGTTTTTGAAAAATCTCTGCTTTTAGCTGGAAAGGAACTGCTGTTCTCATAGTAACTGAAGAAAAGCCTGAAGAAAAAACCTTGCAATAACATGAATGCTCAGAAAATAAATAAAAAAAAATCAAATTTATCTGTTCTAGAAACTTCATGAGGTAAGGGCCAAGCTTTGTGTTTGTAATAACTTTAGAAAATGTTTATCTTTCGAAACATTCCCCATTTATTCTTTTAAATCTTTTTTAATACTTATGATTTATAACAACAATTTCTGAAGATTGGGATAAAGTGTGGGGTCAAATACAGGAACATCAAAATCCCTGCTGTGAGTCAGGATGTCCGACTGTTAAAATGCCCCTCTACAATCTATCATGTTTGAGACGACTGAAGTAGATATACTATATCAATACAGTACATTATCTGTGAAAAGTTATCGCCTGCTTAACTTAATGGTCTAAGAGTAGTCGGGTTTATGAATTTAATCTTCAGAGATAGTGAATTTTCATTCTGAAGATTCTGTTTTTTCTTAAAATGAAGAATTGTCTTTAAAAATATCAATTTCCTGTTAAGGTTCGAAGGTTGTTCTTTTTTTAAAAAAAATTTATTTCCCTTTGAGGAGAAATAGACACCAAACCTCCTTTAAGGTGCCCACTACAAATGTTTTGAAACTGGTCACCATAATCAAAATCAGCAGTTGAATACAATCCTAAAACAAAAAAGGAGCCATTTAATTCATCTGAAATGCTTTACTCTGAGAAATTATATTTTACTTCAGGGGCTTCTTTTCTTTCTGATAAATATCCATGGAGTATATATAAAACTCAAGAAACCTATGTTTCATCAGTAATTCTCATTAGTTGATAATTGGTTTGGACCAGTTCTATGAAACATATTCCTAAAGATGAACACTTGTGCAAGCTTGTTGCCATGGACTTGGTTTCTTATTTAAGAGCACAAACTCATGTTGGTTTTGAAAAAAAATAGCCCTTCAACACACCAGCATTTCTAAACCTCTCTGTGAGAGTTTTAGGTAGACATTGTCAGGTATTATGCTGGTTGCATTTAGTCAGATAATAGTGAAGAGATTTTACATGGTGTTGACAATACCAGTTTAAGTCTTTTTGCTTTGGTTCCAAATAGTGCTGTGCTTTTTTGCCCTAAACCATAGCAAAGTCAAAGTAATGAATTACCAGACATGAGCATTTTATGGCCTTTTGTTATTGCAGAGGAGAAAAAAAATATCTGGCTGTACTGTGTTTAATAGTTGCTGTGCACCCAACCAATAATTATTAAAAGATGCAGTCAAATACCAATATGACCTGAAATGCTTCATTGCATTCCGCTACGGTACCTTCAGCTCGTGCTTTATAAACCATATTCACAAGGATTTAAGTGCTGAGCCCAAGCGGTATTTGTGTGAGAGTGTTCCCCAAGGAAAACTCAGACACTGCAGTAAGTGATGTTATCAAACAGTTAGCAGCACTATTGATCACACCTAGTCAGGATAAACCACTCTCTCTACGTGGTGTAAAGGGTTACCACCTCAAAATTATTCTGCCAGTGCCAGGAATGACTGAGTACAACTGGGTGAGTGAAGCGTGTGTGATATAGCAGGAAACTAAAATAGCTTCATAGTCCTGAAATGATTGCATAGTGCTCTACTACTTCATAGTTAAACAGTGGGGTGTGGAAACAGTGATTTGAGCTGTAACAAAAGTTAATGCCTGAAAGGAATTAACAATTTTCATTCTTTATGTTATTGGCAGGCACCTAAAGTTTTCCCAGTCAAGCTGTGAATCCCACAAAGTTAATACTTATCTATTGCGTCTGTGCTGGCTGAGGCCTCTAGAAGCTCTCTGTAGATGTCCCAGTGCCTGCAGATCACGGACTAAAAATCACAGTTAATTATTCAACCCTGAATAAATTCAGGATGGAAATCAGAATGAAGTTTCTAACTGCAAGAAGACTGTAGTTGTGGGTCAGAGCCTTCCAAGAGAAAGAATGGCAGCATGAATCCTAATTGGATTCCAAGCTTGACTGATTTATGAATGAGATGATAAAAGCCGTAAGAATTTACTTGTAGGACTACTTTATAACTATATTTCCTTGTATGCGTCCTCAAAATGTTCCTAGAAGATTGGTCAATGTGAGAAGCCTTTTAAAATTTAGCTGGAATTTTTGAACATTTATCAGTCCTAGAAATTATTTTTCAGGCTGCTGAGCATTTCCCTGCGGGAAATTTTAGATAAAACTAGAGAATATGTGCATGGTCACACATTTAGAATGGCTTCATAGTTAAGATTTGTGGATATATGGCAACACGCTGGAGCTCCTATACCTCCATGCTGAACATATGGACATATGCAATAATTCTGATGACTTTGGAAAGCATCAGTCACCACACAGATCATGCACATTTGAATGGGCCTACTGTATGTGAGTCAGCCATTTTTTGCCATAGAGGTCTTCCATACATCCAATACCATACTTTCCATTTATAGATAGCATTCACTAGTTTTATACACTCAGATATATGAACATAGGCTATGATAGGTCTGGTTTAAATCCTAAACTACTGACTTGAACAAAATCAAGATACATTTGGAAAATTAAAACCAATAGAATTAATGTTCGTTGAAAAATCCCCACTTACTGCATTAGAAAGAGTAGGTGAACATAGACTGATTTTAGTATCACTTCTGGCCTTCCAGGACCTAAAGGGGGCCTACAGGAGAGCTGGGGAAGGACTTTTTACTAGGGCATGTAGTGATAGGACGAGGGGGAATGGCCTTAAACTGGAAGAGTGCGGGTTCAGATTAGACAGTTCGAAGAAGTTTTTCACTTTGAGGGTGGTAAGGCACTGGAACAGGTTGCCCAGAGAGGTTGTTGAGGCACCATCCCTGGAAGTGTTCAAGGCCAGGCTGGACGTGGCCTTGGGCAACCTGGTCTAGTGGGAGGTGTCCCTGCCTATGGCAGGGGGGTTGGAGCTCGATGATCTGCAAGGTCCTTTCCAACCTAAACTATTCTATGAGTCTATGATTCTATTTTGAGGTAAAGACAGTTTATCTTAAATAATCCTGTCTGATTTACCTAACCCATGTTATTGTGCAAGTAAAGTGACTTGAGCATGACATGGCCAGAGTTACCCTCCCTGACCACGTCACCAACTGTAACATCATTTAGATCCTTTAAGAAAAATGCAAATTTGTTCATGTGGCTCTGCAATGTGTTTTCAGCATATTAATGGCTTTAAAGAACAATTTAGTTAGACAAGCACATTTTTAACCTATGTAATACATTCTATCAAGGCCATGCTTCTGCTGATTTGAGCCCTGCTGCATTTTTAAATTCAAAAAGCCTGGGATGCTTTTTTTTTGCCTGAATCCTTATTCTATTGAAAGCAACAGTGGAAGTCCGCTCACTTCAAGGGGCAAAAGATCTGGCACTGGTGAAGAAGCTCAGATAAAGCGCCTTTGCCTGAAAATCACTTGCCTGGGATGTCATCCCTTTTTTGCAGACAGTTTGGGTCACCTCTCAAGGGTCTTTCTGCATAGGTACAATGCACAAACCATATACTGAAGGTTATGTGCCTAAATTGTTAATGACGACAGTTAAGCTAAGCTCCTGTTCTACAGAGCTAACTTATCTTATTCTTTTACTGACTAAGCTGGATTTGAGGGGCACAGAAATGTCACACAAGGCCTGAGCTCCTGGAAAACATTTTTTACCTTTGAGGCAGATTGGTGCAATGCAGTGCATTGACTTACTTTTAATATTGAGCCAGAAAGAATGACCCATGTTTTTTTAAATATTGTATGTTCCTGTTTGGCCTCAAGGATGTATTTCTGCTTCACCAGAGTCAGGTAATTCAGACAAATGCATCTTCTTCCCTTCTTCCACCTGTCCTAAGCAGTATGTAAAAAGGTATTTCTTTAGATTAAAGGGTGTCGCTTCATCCTTGTGGCATTAGCACTAAGAAGAAGGGAGAGCTTGCTTCCTTGCAAGATATCCTATAAACTGGTGCTTAAAGCCTAGCTGTAGAAAGACACAGCTTTTTATTTCCTTGGACTGAGGTGGAAATTAAAATTATGTTAGCTGTCTCCTGGGATATTGATCTAAACATTGCTGTCATTTGAAGGCTGCTGATGTGCGCTTTTTGCATAGATGACCTTAGTGATAAGCGTACTCAAAGAGACCCCCCTTGCAGCCAGCAGGGCTTGCTTGATTCCCACGGACAGGAGCTGTGACTTTGTAGCCTGCTGGCTAGGACATTTAGGTAGGGGTAAGGAAAACAGGTTTGTTTCCTTTAAGCTCCTTCTGCTTTTCCTTTCTGCTTCTTTAACCCAATAATTATCTAAGGAAAAGTATGTAATCGGTTGATAGAGCAAATAGTGACAAGCAACTGAAATGGTTTCCTGCTCTTTAGGTCTAAATTGTAATAATGCACAGGTCTGCAGCTGCAGCCCTTGGAGTCACATTCTCAGCAACGCAAAAGACAGGTTAAAGTGCAGACAAAACAACTCCTGTTGATATTTCTTCTTGGCTTGTCATGTTAATGCCATGACTCTCAATCAGGATGTTAGCGCTCCCCCAGAGCTCACGTAGTTGCATAGGTTCTTTGCTCTGTTATGTGATATTTAGTCCTAGAGATGGTTATCTAAATTTAAACAGTAGCCAGTGCTGATGGTTGCAGTGCCAAATTCCTCTTGTAATCCAGTGTCTACTCTCTAACAGGGCATTGTTTAGTTCCGAAGGTATCTTGTGAGGCTGATGGCATCTTGTGAGTGACTGGCCAAATTAGGTCAGGCTGCTCAGGGTCTTGCCCAGTTGAATTTAGAGTATCTACAAGAAGATTACTCCACCTCTCTGGGCCCCTGTGTCAATGTTTCCTTCTATTTCATGGGATAATAACTTGTGTCTGTTGCCTTTTGTCTTTGGACCGTGCACCCTTGAGAAACACCTAGCTCTGTCTTACTTAAATACTCCCACTGTGTAGTTGTGGACAACATTAACATCTGCACTAAGACTTTTATTCTGAAAACTGAGTAAATCCAATTCCCTCATTCTCTCCTTGACAATCATAGATGATAGATAGATGCTTACTTGACCATAGGATGCCACATGAATATATAAAAAGAGGGATTTCTGGAAGGGGTCTAAACAGGAGGGCTTGTCTCTCCCTCTTTCCCCAGACCAGGACAACTATTTCTGTATCATTTCTAACAGATTTGATCTACCTTGTTCTAAGAAATTACCCTGTCATGGCAGTTTCACGGTATCCCTAAATCCTGGAGTCCTATGATCACTCGGTCTCAGCCTCCTCTTCCTTCAGCTCAACAATTCAGTCAACTTGATCACTCTCAGTTCTCCTTTCTGGATCCCCTCCAGCTGGACCATATTTTCCTTCAGTTATGGTGTCCGTAACTGGACACAGTGTTCGGTGGAGCAGAAAGGCCTGTTTATGCCTCCCAGAGGGTATTTGACTCTGCAAGTGCCTTTCTTATTTCTAAGCCTTTCACTAATCCTGGGGTTCCAGCCAACAGGCAAAGTGTTTGCTTAAAAAACAGCAGGATGCAAATGTGATCAAATCCTTGCTTTGGATAAAGGAAAATACATATCTTAAGGTTTTGGAGTTTTTGATGAATAAGGATGTCCAGGACAACTGTATAGAGGGGTCACTTAACCTAGTATGAATCAGACTAGACTCCCCTATCTGCTCAGCCACAGCAAATCTGTCTCCATCTCTGCCTTCTGTCTTCTGGTAGGTACAAGGATGTGTTACCCTCCCTTCACGTAAGGAACTTTAACATGCCGAGGTGTGAAATGCGAGGCTGCCACTCAGAGATGGGCTTGTCGTGCCAGAAGATCATAAGGTTGTATTTGTACTATTAGCTTTAGGAGCCATTTGAGGATCTGGTTTGGAACAGCTCCTCACAGCAGGCCTGACGGAGGTTCATGAATGTTTCTCTATCCATACCCAGCTCTTTTTTAACTTGATTGCTTATTTGCCGTTCACAGTAGTTTTATTGAAATCATAAGCTCTGACCAGAATTCAGTCATAATTCTAAGAGTTAATGCCTAATAGAGAAAAAAAAATAGATTAAAAAAAGAGAGAGAGAGGAGTTTAGAGAGAAATTAATAGTCTTTTGTGGGATTTTCCTTGAATTTTCCTGCTATATTTGAAATATAGTCTCTTTGTGACAGACGCTTACCTTACATCTCTAGTGTGGATAGTAGGCTGCAACCTCTAAGCTGAAGTATGTTTCATAGTTTCTATTTCTTTATAGGATATGTGTGCTCACGACTGATGTAATCAAAGACAATTCATAGGAGGCAAACACTTCTTGACAGATAAAACAACTTTACATGAGCAAGATTTTCTAATCTGGGAGCATCCAGTTAGGCAATTGTATACAAGAATTTAAGGAAATGTCCTTGATTTCAAGAACAATGACTCGCATGGGGACTGTTTTTCTAGAAATGCCCTAGAAACCCCTCACTCATGAATTACGGACTCATGAGCAGTTAATATCAGGTATATAAATATGAATAAGTTGTGTAAAATTAAATTCTTTGTTTGAAAAAACGGGGCTAATTTTACTTAAACCTTGAATTTAAACCTGGGTTTGATAATAGGGACATATCAGATATACACGCGTCCAGATCAGCTGACTGCATCTTGAAAAAGAACAGTTTCTTGTCGAGTGAAGAATTTAAAGGTTCATTAGAAAAACTTATGAGTTTGTATAACATTTCAGGAAGCTTGCTAAAGCTGTAATCCAAGCCTGGCCTTTGTAAAGCTCACTGAATTGTATTATTAACCTCGGAATGAAAAAATATAGGTCCATTTGCCAATCTTATTTTGATAATTAATATGCACAAGTGATAGAAAGCAAACAGCAACCTTCCCCTGGACACCTATTTCTCATTTATACATGCTAATTACTTACATTTGCATACACATATAAAAACAGAGCGCTTTCCCCAGTAGTAGTGATCACATTCCTCATTAAGTTAAGTAAATACCCCCAAAATACAAACAGAGTTGTAGCAAAATTTAACATTATTTTACATAGACTAACAACCAATGCATTCTTCAGGCTTTTTGACTATCCTGGATCATAACTTTAAAAGAAAAAAACCAACTGCGGGCTTTGATACTGGAAACAAATCAAACTCTGGCTGGGTCACACTGTGACAGTGTTACGGTTTTGGTCTGCCGTTATCAGATGTTGGAAAGCTGAGCAGTTGCTGGCACAGGCAGCTCATCTGCATGCAACTAATATAATTTCCTCTGTGTGAATTGTGAACACAACTCTGTTCAGCCCTTGCATCACTTCAGCAGACCCCTCTGTTCTAAACATCGAGAGAGTTTGGAAGGGAGGGTGAGAATAAAGACATTATATTTCTGCCTGGAAGTTAAGATGGACATTACATTGTTATAGGTGCTAGTTTGTTGGTGGGATATTGGTGAGCCTGGTTAAGGAGCATGGCCACAGTTTACATTAGAAGACAAATACCTACACATACTATATACTCTGAAAATATACTCCGGTATGTGGACCTGCTGGAGGAGGTCCAAAGGAGGGCCACAAAGATGATCAGAGGGTTGGAGCACCTCTCCTATGAAGACAGGCTGACAGAGCTGGGGGTGTTCAGCCTGAAGAAGGCTCTGGGGAGACCTTATAGCAAGCTTCCAGTATCTGAAGGGGCCTATAAGAAGGCTGGAGAGGGACTTTTGACAAGGGGATGTAGCGATAGGACAAGGGGGAATGGCTTCAAACTGGAAGAGGTTAGATTTAGAATAGATACCAGAAAAAAAATGTCACTCTGAGAGTGGTGAGGCGCTGGAACAGGTTCCTCAGAGAAGTTGTGGATGCCCCATCCCGGGAAGTATTCAAGACCAGGCTGGATGGGGCTTTAAGCAACATGATGTAGTGGAAGGTGTCCCTGCCCATTGCAGGGATGTTGGAACTAGATGATCTTCAAGGTCCCTTCCAACCTAAGCCATTCTACGATTCTGTGAAAATAGCTCAGTGCTGGTCTATTCTGGGCTCTGCAGCAATCTCATTGTTCTCCTACCCTGACTTGAGCTATCCAGTCAGCTGAGCTGGATCTACCTCTGCCTTGGATCACCAGAGCAATGCAAAGCAGTCACAGAATACCACTGCATCTGTCCTGGTCTGCAAATGTATTCCTGCTTCCAGGTATAGTGCTGCAAGTAGAAGTGTTAGCAAAAGATGGCAATTTCAAGAAATCCTTCAGGATTTCATTAAGGAGCTCTTTTTTCCTCATGGCAAAAAGCTGTCAGTGGGGCAGCTGGAATGTGCAGTTCCAAAGATGGTGGTGTTTAAGGAATATTTTTAAAATCTACAAGAGATGCTGAGCAGGGAAAGAGGAGAATTTACAGGTAACTACTGTGGTTTCCAAGGTAGGAGAAATCTAGGGAGAAGGAGCCTTCCAAGTTGTATGAAAAGCAGAGGAAATTCAGTGTTGAGATGCAAAAATAATGGACAGTATCTTGAAATATTCAAATGCTTATTTTATACAGCTGGCTATGCAAATCCTACATTAACTGTTTCAGCTCTAGTAGAAGATCTGTGAGTCATTATAAATAACTTAATGAAAATACTTTTTGTGGAGGCAAGGTCAATTGAACAAAATTGCTATGGTGCATGAAGACCATAATGGAGAATAGTAAAGAAAATGATACAAACCTGTATAAATCAAAATACCATTTCACTTTGAATGCCATGTGCAGTTCCAGGCACCTAAACTCAAAAGTGGACACAACAGTAATGGAAATAATTCTGTAACTTGTAGCAAGAACTGTTAAAAAGTGAGATCATTAGAGAGGAAAAAAATAGCCAGACCACGGGAAATGCAAATAAATAAATAAACTATACAGATGAAGTATCTGGAGAACTCTGGTTAGTACTTTCTTAAAATGTTAAAACAAACAGTATTTCCTGAAATAGAAAGGCAACAAATTTTAAACTGGAAATCAAAATAATTTTTTGCACTAAAATCATAATTAACCTTTGGAATGTATTTCTACATGATATTGTGGTGATCAATAGTTAATAAGCTTGAAGTTATTTAGCAGGGGTAACAAACCTGGGATTCCTACAGATTTGTATCCTTAATCCTTCCTCTTTCTTGTCTTATTGCCACCTGTCCTACCTGCTGGATTAAGAAAGTCGCTTGTGTACTCCTGATTCACATCTGTCCTGGTCAGGACACACATACTGACTAGTTAATAGGTATTTCTTCAAGTGATGAGATTAACATGATAACAAAAGCTTCCCTCTTTCTTCTTTCTTTCTAAAAGCTTGGAGACTTTTCTGGTTGAAACTAGCAAGATGTTCAAAAGAGAAACAGATAGATAGGTTATCAGGTTGAAAGAAATGAGGATAAAAGAGTCCTACTTGTCCCTAGAGAAATATAATTTGCTCTAAGCTGTAGTTCAGTTTTCATTCTGGAATAGCTTTTAAGAAGACTGATCCCAGAATACCACCAAGTCTGGGATATTGCAAAAAAAGATTTTGTGAGCATTTCCAGTATTGGATGGACAGGGAGCCAGGAATACACCACTGATGAGGACAGCTCTTCTCTTGTCCCCTGCCTGGCTTCAAAGCCATCTGGAGGGGCACGGTGAGAGACGGAGAGCCATGCCTGACGGACTGCAGAGGCGGTGGATTAGTAGGTTTTCTGGGGGAAAGCCAGGGCTGAAGCCCAAATTTGACACATGAGAACTTGAAAAAGTTGCAGAGCAGCTAGATTATGAAATTTTGCCAATGTATTTTTGTTTGTTGGAAAGATCATGTGTCAAGCTAAGCTTGCTAACTCCTTTGTAACTGCAAGTCATGTTCTCCAGTAGTTGTAACTATTTACCTTATATTCAGATAAGCTTTTTATTTTCTCTGACCTTTTCTCTAAGAAATAGGCTGTTTGTTTCTGATACTTCTTTTTCAGTTTGCAGTACTAAAAGGGCATATGCTGTTTCAAGAGAGTGAAGAGCATGTACTTGCAATCCAACATCACTTATTTGGGATCAAACAAAACTACGTGCAACTCAATATCTCTTGGAGATACTTTATTGTCTCTACACATCTTTTCTGTACAAACGTGGAGTAGTTTGGAAAATGTCTTCCACCATCACACGTTGGTTGAGATTCTTCAAAAACAGGAAGTGCAATAAAAAGCAAAAAAGGTTTCTGAGCTGTGGAATACCTTGTGCAAATAACCCAGTTTTTATCTTTATTTCCAGAGAGCAGTATTGAAAGATTTAAGTGGTACCTTTTGATATAAAGCCCTCTGCATCCTCTAGTTTGCACAGAAAACTTTTACATTAGTCCTCCTTAAGCTTACTGTGAAACAACCTCAGGAGCTGACCCTGCAAGCCATGTTGTGTCTTCTTAATCTGCTTTTACTGTAGGGAGCCACTAATAGATTGGGTGCTGTGTTAAGTTTTGAAAAGCAGATATTGTTGGGCTCCAATGCAAACAGATTTCCACTAAAAATTCCTATTTTTTACCATTGTGAAAATCTGTGTTTGATGAATTTACAGGTATCTGTACTCTTACTGAGTATCTGTGCAGTATCTGTAAACTTACTGAGACAGTCCTTTTGTGGGATTTACATGGAAAAAAAACATAGAAATGAATGAGTTTTACTAAGAGGTCAGAGGTATTTGCAGCTTATTCAAGGGATATTAAGTAGCAAGACTTTGAAGTGGGAGGTGTAGAAATGCATCCTTGAAATTCTCATTTTTCTGTCATTTTAGGAAATGTATGTGTGCGCCAAAGTATCTCGTTGTTCTTCTGATGTTTTTATCAGATCCATGCGAAATGCAGTTGGTTCCAGCCTTGAAATGCAAATTTATCTTACACTGCTCTTGCTGCCAGTAGGAAGACTAAAAATACATATGTAATGATGTTCCTGGAACGCTTGCAAATGCCTTTAGATGATGATTCCAGGTTTTTTGCTGCTATCCAAAATAGTGTTAATTTCACAGGCTTATTTTGGCCAAAACGTATGGACTTGTATTTAAATGAAAAATGCCTCTGGGGATAAAACGACTTAACTATTACAAGAACTTTGCCAAGTAGGTAGGTCACCAAAATAGATCCTGAAAGAAAAAAAAATGAATTACATTTTGCAAATTTATTATGCTTACATCTGGTTTCATGATTTTCTTGTTACTTTAAACATTCTTTGCAGTATTAGTATCCCAAAACAGCCACAAGCCTGGTAATTCCGGAAGCCTTATAATTGAGGCTTATTTAATTTCTTTGAACAGAGAAAAATGAGAAAAGTAATGAAAAAGTTAGAAAAAGTAGCATAATCATCATAACCAAAGGCAGTTTTAACAAAGGTTTCTGACTAATGCGGAGATTTTGAAAGTGGGGACATTTTAAGGCTGGTGTCTAGAAATATGGATTTAGGAAAGCATACAGAAGTGACTACTTAAAGCTTGGAGTCAGGAAAATTTTTCTGCTAAAATCATATTTAAAAACTGGCCTGAGTGGTGGTAGAACTAGATTGATTTCAAGAGCCAAGATACTGTTTTTAAGGAGACTGTAGGTCCCTGTGTTTATTTTGATGGGAACCAGGATCAGTCAGACCTTCTCAAAACCAGGCATTTTAAAGATTTTGATCGCATAAACCTAGAAGGGCAAGACAGGACACATTTGAGTTGGGCTTAATGTTGTACTTTTAAATACAGCTGTAATTTTGGAATTTGTCTCGCCCAACTTCACATATACAATGTGGATGTTTCTGTTTGATTTGGTTGCCCACTTTGCCTACAATCAATGGAGAGAAGAGGCATGATAGAGAACGAATCATCTCATCCTTAAGTAGGTATCTAAGGATGGTCACAGAAATCTTCCCCTACAAGGGCACATTTCTCTCCATGCCTCTAAAAGGAGTGTAGGATGGGTGTCAACACCACAGATGTCTGAAATTTGAAGAGATACATCTTGTCCTGGATACTAAAATCCAAGCACCAACCTATGAACATTTTACTTCAATCTTTATTCATCCTTTCACCACTTTTAATGTATGATATGATGATACCCCTTTAATGATTTCTTTCCAATGGTGTGCACGGGTGGAAGAGATTTATTCTACTTGGTAAATTTAACTTCGTACTTGGTGCAATAAAAAAAGTGAAAGTGCACTTAAGAGTTATAAAAAATCTTGGCTCTCAAACCATAAAATTTCTGCAGTGTGGGTATTTCAGGTATCTTATTGCTGAAGGTGCTTAAACTAGCCTAAATGGTCACTTGATGATAGGAAATGAGCATCAGTAGTATAGTAAATCTACATGTTGTCTGGATAGCAGAGAGGTTAAATACAATAAGCAATGATATCAGATAATCCTACATAGAGTTTTGAGAAACACCACATACAAAACTCTGGCTTTAAGCTAAAGCTAATAAAACAGATAACGCGGCTAACCTGGAATGATCCAAGGTGAAATTCAATTCCCAGAAAATTCTTGGTCCTTTGATGAGAGCACACTTTGCTATTGCAACTACAATTTCTAAATATGCATGGCACCCCCACTCAGACTCAAAATTAAATATAGTTTGATAATTAGCTGCAGAAAAGGATTTGAAATTATATACAGTATCAACAAAGAAAATAAGTAAATCAAATGCTTAGCAAAATTACAGGTTTTTAATAGGAATCAACTCATCTTAATTTTAAATTACTATAGAGACTGAAGGTCATTTCAGTCATCAGGCAGTCATGATTTATTCCCTAGAAGCTAATAGGCACACTCCAAACCTAAACAGAAATGAAGGATTTGCAGCATTCTACAGTATTACATATTAGCACTTAGGAAGAAGGCTTCTTGCATGAAGGCAAATGACTTTTTTTAGCTGTAGCATGGTAATTGTTTGAAGAACAACAACAACAACAACAACAAAACCAACAAAAAACCAGCAAGCTATTTCTGAAATATAATGCACCAACAAAATAAGAAATGGAATTGAACAAGAAAAATACATCTACTGAGGACAGAATCAGATGGGAGGGAGAATTTATAGCCCTGTGCTAATTTTGTAGTCTCAGACCCTGAGCTGGATGGAAGAATGACAGAAAAGGACCTTATCTAATAGATGTGACAGAAGTGATGAGACTGAAAGATGATAACGTTCATCTGAACTGCTACCAAAGATTCATATTCATAGAGTTAAATGTTAAACTTTCTCATAAAAGTGAAGTGTTTGCACTTAATATATTTAGAAATTAGAACCGGGAAGAGCTTCTCCTTCCATTTCATCCTCCACAGCTTTTTGGCATAAACTAAATGTCTTAAATATGCTAGGGAAATCAGGTAAGTAGATGCTGAGCCTGTTTGCTTATTCACTCATATTACCAAATTGAAAGAGCTGTAAATGTGTTTGTAAACAGTAAGTTATGGGCTTACAAATTTGCTGTGCATCAGAATTATGCAAGTCACATAGTTGCGTACCTTTACTTTTGCAGTGTTTACAAACAAGATCAGGGAGGGTTTCTAAAGGGGTGGGAGGCCCACTTGCTGAAGAAGTGTTAGGGTCAATGTTTCACTAGCTAGCAGTCTGCCCTTTCAAATAGTAGAGCAATATCAGCTTTACCAGTATCTAAACCTCAGTCTTTTACTTAATTGCATAAGCGTAATTTGCTCAAAGTTTTGCTTAAGCTTCTGAAAAGCTCAAGAAAGCTGCTAGGATGCATGCTGCATGGCTTTGGGGTCTCTTTTGCCCTCAACTCTTTGATCCTCTCTCTTTCTTGTGGTGAGGTCAGCCTAGCCAGCAGCAGCTCAACTGCAACATTTCCCAGCTTGATCTATGGCACTGTCCACCAGAAAATTCCTAGTGGACCTAAAATCAGTATAGTCAAAACTGAATTTTTGTGCTTTCCCCTACCAATCATCTACTCACTCTGTTTCTTCAGCCATGGGGAACTTGCTTGTTCCTCTCTGTTGCTCTGCTGGGTAGGTTTGGCTTGACTCTGACTCATCTCTGAGCTCTCCCCGCATCGCTGGATCTAAGTTATGCCATTTTTGGGGATGCAATGTCTTTAGGATTGGGCTTGTCTGCAGGGGCAATCTCTTGTTCAGGTCATTCTCATCTCACACACTCATTTCCTCTTCTTACCCCTGACAACCTCTTCTTCATACATGTATATCCTTTTCAAATAACTGTTCCTGTAGTTCATCACTTAGAGGAATAAGGCACCTTGCCCCTGTTTTGCATTCCTTCACTGGAAATCTCCTGCACAGCGTCCAGCACAAAGCACTTGTGCACTTTCGCAGACCTCTGCAGCCTGTCCCAACACTGCTGATGGTCTGCTACACCTACTGAGGTGTTGCCATGCAGGCACAGTCTATAGACTTCACAATTGCCGGCTAAAAACATTAGCTACTTGTTTTCTTCCTTTCTTCTCCTCAATCCCTTAACTAGAGAGGCGGACTAGACTAGATTACCTCCTCAACTTCTTTCCAGTCCCATTTTCTGTAATTCTGTAGGTAAACCCCACAATCTATTCATAGAGCCAATTCACTACTTATCGTCACATTTTGCTTGAAAACCCTTTGTGGTACTACCGATGAGAAAGGAGCCAACCTCGGCAATGATTAGGCAGATAGTTTAATGAGGCTGCTGCTTTTCAGACTGATCAGATTGTTTGATTATTCTCTCTACGCCTCCTACATTCTACAAAGTCTCATGCCTGAACTCTCCATGGCAGCGACTCCCTCTTGGTCAGATATTTGCACAGTACACAGTGTAGTGATGCTCTGGCTCCCTAATGGTGCTAGGTAAAGACGAAAAGTAAAGATAACAGTTCTGAGTGGACACAGTTTGAGGCTTCTCACCAATTATGAGTAAAGGTAAAAGATTCTGTCCTTTCCTGCACTAAGAAGTTCTGACTTACTGAACTGTAGCTTTTGTGGTTTAGAATAAGTCACTAACCCAAACAAAGAATATGCATGTATTATATAAAGTGACAGAAATGACATAGATTAACAAAATGAATCCAGAAACTAAATTTCTCCATCAAATAGTGATAGTCAAGACTGCAGAAAAAAGTATCTACTGCTTCTCTTAGGAGCGTCTGTGGTATTTGGTAAGCTCATTTAACACTGAAATATTTACTGTACAAAAAGAAAATCCCACTAGCAATGTCTTAATATGTGAGTATTGAACATTAATACACTACTTTTGATAGGTAAAGACTTATAAATATACCACAAACAACACAATCAGACACAGGTCTGGAATCTGGGCCTCACACAACCCTTTTTCCGTTGATTATTAGTGTTAATTCCCATCACCATGTCTGTTGGGGAACAAAGAACTTCAGCTCAGGACTAAGAGTGAGACTTGGGACCAGAATTCACCTTCCCGCTCTCTTTCACATAAAAATAAATGCTGGGATCAGTTATACAATATCCAGATTCTTTGCCAGCTCATTTCTCTCCCAGCAAGGAATCACACTCCCCAAAAGTTCAGTTCTTCTTGCACTTCTCAGAAGCTGGGACAACACATTATCTAATGGAGATTGTATACCTTTGGCATGTCTGAAACCATGAATAAAATGAATGCAGCCACCTAAGATGTGTGATTACTTCTGCATAACCATATTGCTTGAGGCATCCTGCTGTCTTTATTGCAAACCAATCCTCACACTTATAAGGATATCACACATTTATTTTGCAATGCGAATGTGACTAAATATTGGGGTTTTTTCCTGATTTGGAAGCAAAAAAATATCAAATAAGTGGCTGCTTCACCTCTGATTAGATGATGTCACGATGGTGAACAAAGGTATGAAATGGAGAAAAAAATATGTTGGCTCCAGGTAAAGTAAAGGCTCAGTGTGGTGTGACCTATTTCACCATTGACTGGTTAGAAGAGAGGAGTGCAGAGACTCCTGGCAAGGCAATGAAACAGATGGACAACGTTGCCTGAACTAGAACTTTTTCCTGTCAAAGAGAGAAATGTTGGAGAATCTGTGATGAAGGAGGTATAAATGAATATTCTAGAAAACATAAGATTTGGGCTGAATCTTTAGCTGGCGCAAACTGGAAGGTAATGGAGCAATCATAATGGTAATTGGACCTATTGTGCTCTTCCTATCTCTCCTTTGAGAAAAAAGCGGTGTTGCCCCTGCCCAGGTCTGTAAATAGTAATGCATTTGCATGGTTGTTGGATAAGTCAGTGGTAGAGCAAAAAAACCATATTCCATGATATATGAAGCATACGTGGCAAGACAAATCGGGACACTACATGACACTTTGCAAATGCATTCCTAGCCTTAAATAAAACGTTTACTACTAAAAGAACCATTTCAAGAAGGTAATCCAGAGCCAGACTGTGACTGCAGGTTAAGGAGCTAACCACACGGCAGGGTTGCCCGTTGGAAATGTTGGGGTCCAAATTCAGCCCTTGTGCAAGCTAGGGCAATTCTTTTGCACTCCTACACTGGGTATGCAGCTGGCAGCCAGTTTTTGTACTTCCACTACATCCAGGGCACGCAGAAACATTACTTCCCATGCCATACGGCATTTTATTGCTCATGGGCTGCTAAAGGATTACCAGTAATTCAGGTGATTTGCAGAGAACTCCAATAACAGTCTTTCACTGAGCCCTGTGCGTGAGATAGCGATGAAAATGCATTTCAGGCTGGAAATATGCCTCCTATCTCTTACCCAGTCAAAAGCAATTCTACAGCAGTGAGGTACTGTACTCTGAGATGGATTTTAATCTCCCTTACACCAGTGGAAATTGGAGAAACTTCAGGTGGAATCGGTAGAGTTGCAGCAACATAAATCAATTCCTTTTTCAGCTGTGCATGTACGGGGAGAGACTTTTTTTCCAAATAAAGGATTGAAAGGCAGAATTCTCTCTCCTTATATCTTCGCCCCTGTATATACTGATTAATTTCAGGTAAAATGAATCAAGACAGGGTGAAGCACAAAGGAGATCAAGTAATGTTGACAAGAAGTAGTTGGTGACAACAGCAGTTAATGCCAAGGAGGCGGAGAGAGGATTTAGTGGTTATGGCACCAATACACAGAGGGAGATAAGGCAGAGACAGTCAGTGAAGAAGCAGTAGGAACAGAGTCAGCAAAAGACAAAAGGAATGAAAGAAGCAGCTCAGTGATTAGGAGAGTAAGAACCACTTAGAGGTATTTGTCCCCATCACTGCACGTGCTCAGCTGCTGTTGCAGTACAAGAGGACTCTGTCTTGACAGGAGAATTGAACGCTTTAAGCAGGAAGGATATTTGCTGTCATCTATATAGTCAGGTAGTTACATGGCCCCCATCGCCGTCATTTCTGATGGCAGAGGCAGTGCTAAAATTCAAATTGCTCTATGAAGCTGAGGTTACCCATTTTGCATGGAAACCTGAATCACGAGAGGGAAGGTTTCACCCCTCAACTCTATGTTGGGCTGATACGGGGGCTAGTGAGCTGAGAGGCTGGCCTTGCAACTCTATCATTTGGTTTCTACTACTAATATGATACATGAACTTTGTACTATAATTTACTCCTCTAGCCTGTGTCACAAGACTGTTTTTCAGAAGGTCAGTGGCATTTTTCAAAGAGCAAACCAGAAATTTTTGCAGGCTGCTGCTGCCGCGTCCTGAGCACGCATTTAGCTGCTATCCCCAGCCAAGCAACGGGGTGCTCAGAGCATTTCTGTACCAACATGAAGGGGGGAAAAAAAAAAAAAAAACAGAAAAGAATTTCTGTGTGCTTTTGAACTACTTGGAGCATTCCTTCGGCTAAGAGATTCAAAGCATTGGAGACAACATGCACAAAACTGTGATGAATAGGGATAAAAGAAACAGAGATTCAATGCTTTTGCCCAATTGAGTGCATCCTGCTGCAGCTTTCTGACAACACTCTGGTTCTATCACTTAGTGACTATATAAAAACGGTCTCTGAAGCCCTAGCCCTGCTGACCAGCACACGCTTGCAAAGAGAACAAGCTGCCAGCCCCAAGCATGTGTTCGGCCCAGAGGACTGGCAATTATTATTTCTCTCTTGAAGCACCAGAAGCCGTGATCATGGTCCAATATCCCCCCTGAGTTAGGTGTTGATCCACCCCAAAAAATACAATTTTATTTTTAAGTACAGCAAAGCAGGTGGAAGGTGGCAAATTGTGGTTCTTACCTAGCAGAACATCTTTTTTAGTACTTGCATGTTTGCTTAAATGTGAGCAATTTATAGAGTACTGTAAGAGAGCCACTCATCCACGTGTACTCAGCTGTCCTTTGGACAAGTAATGATTTGAAAGATTTCACCTTGCAAGACCAAATCCTCACCTCCTGTAACCGTAACATTTCCATTATAAGTAAATACTTTTCAGCATGGAGATTTCAAATGTAAAATACGGAGAGTAACACTAAAGGAGGTTAAAAAGTGTGGGCAATACCTCAGTTTAACAGTGAGAGTGAAAAACAACCTTCTTTTTTTTTTTTTATTCCAGCTTTTAACTTATGCCAACTGCTCCGAAATCTGTTCTGGCACCTGAGTACCAGCAATCCAAATCTGGACACATGCATTTCCAGCAACAGCCCTTGATCCTCAGCCACATCTCTTGTCCTGGTCAGGGTGAAATCATTACTCTGGCCATGCAGATTTTTGGTATTGCAGCCACAGTCCTCCTGCGATCACAGTGACCTTGGGGCTGTTTTGTACTGACAACAAGATGCAAACCAGCTACTGTACAGCTGAGGATGAGGCCCATGGATTTGGTCAGTGTAATGATTTACTTTTGGTACGAACATCACCCAGCTCCGAGCAAAGCTGTGCCAGAACAGTGGTGAGAGCTGCTCTGCATTTAAATAAGAGCTTGAAAAGCATTTTGAGCTGTTCAGATGGTAAAGACATCTGCATCAACATCCTTAGTCCATGTTTATAAAAGGCACGTATCTCTAAGTTCCAGTGCAGAATTTTAAGTTCACCAATTGCACGCAGAAAGTCAAGACAATACAGTCTTGGCCACTGATCTGTTGAATCTATTACCAAAAAAACCCCAAAAAACGCCCCAAGAAACCATTCAGCACAGATGACTTCAATGAGACTTGCCCCATCTCCTGCAGCAAGTTAATTTCCCACAGAAAATAAATGACAGAGAATGACAGTTGCAGCCCTTATGTGAGGGACACACTGCCTCTGTATCTCAAAGCATATTTTTATGAGATTCTGGAATGGAGTTGGTCTGGGATAATTGTTGCTGGAGACACTGAGAGGCACTGAAAGAACCAGCAAGCATTTTTAACTCAACCCAAGAAATTCTTAAAATGTAAAACTCAGTGTGAAAGGAAAAAAAAAAAAAAAGAAGAAAAGAAAAAAATCCCACTAACCTCCCCCAGCCCAAACTTTGCAGTTGTGAAGCAAAAGGAACCCTCTGAAAACAGACAGTAAAGTCGACTCCCTGCAACTGAGAGGTCTTGCAATCACAGAAGACACAAGTGTGAGTTTTTCTTTCCTCGTGCCCTGGAAAAAAGTCTTTGATATTCTGGAGGGAATTAGGAAAAAAAAGAATTGAAAGCCAGTGAACTTCACTAACAGCTTTCTCCCCTTCCCTGCCCCTTGGCAAAAGCATTGGTATTAATTTATGCAGTTGCTGTGTAAAACTGGTCAGATATTTTCTGACAGAATGCTTTCCTGTTTGAAAATACTGTTTTGCCTGATATCAATTATTTCTCTGGAAATTTCTTGTCTCCTTTCTGAAGCTTCATCTGCCTGATTTATTCATATGTCTTAATGTCTAGAGTTTTACCTTATAGGTACCACCCAGATTAATTGTGCAGCTGTGAAAGTGGCCTAGAAATGTGTGACGGTTGTGTGGGAGTGCCAACACCTGAAGAAGACCTGTAGACATCTTTTAAAAGCAACAACTGAAATCACTAATGCCTCAATTGCTTCTGGTAGTTTATCACTTAGCTAGAAAATGCAGGATTAAGTTAAAACCCGAGTAATTCACTGTCCCAGTACACACTTCAGTTGTCAGAAGTTTTTCTCTGCCTCCAAAAGCTACTGAAAAGAGGATATTCCTATCTTTGAAATCCTTTGTCTTATTGTATGAAATATAGGCAGATTTTAAGCCTTTCCTCTACAGCACTTAGCAAATGAGCCATATCTGGAATGTGGGGAGCACAGCAGCTCTTTGCCCATATGGGGAACGGTATGGAACAGCAAGGATATGGGAATTTTTCATCTCTTTTGAGTTATTCTGCCCATATAGTTACTTTCAAGGTCCTGTTTCAACCCCTGGCTGGGTATGAGGCACCCTGAGATTGGGAACGCCTTAGTCCATGGGATGTGAGTGGTTCCCCAGCACTACTCTCCTCACGGCTGATTTTTGGATCACACATTGAAACAATTAAAACTGACTTCAGCTGCAAAAATGGCCATGGTTTCCCATTAAAAGTGATTGGTTTTCATCTCCATTAAAAAAAAAAAAAGTATAAAGGATTTTGCATTTGATTTTGCATCTTTGGTCTGTACCATTAAGACACTTATGCACCTGTCAGTAATATAATGTTGCCTCAAGAAAGAGATTTCCTCCAAGCATCTGTTTCAGCTGATTGAATATTCTCTTACTGTATAAGTGCAGTCCATTGTCTGATGAATACACGTTATTTAATTTTTGAACAACATGTCAGGGACTCCTACGGCTTGTGTATGCAAATTCTTCACGGCTACAAAAGAGCCATCATTTTTGCATCTCGATGGATTGCTTTTAAGGGATAAAGCAGATGATTGATTTATTATATTTTTTTAAAAATATAAAAGCGTAATTTAACACAGGGAACAATTAAGTAGATGTGAAAAGTTTGCAGGATTAAGAGCACTGGCAACGGAGTTCGGGCTTACTCTCAAAGAGCCTTTGTTGTGCACACATTGATATTCTAGATAAGTCCAGACACTTCTAGGGGTTTTTTGTGGCTTTTTATTCCTGGTTTGCTTTAGTTTTTTTTTTTTTTCTTTTTTTTTTTCTGCCAGACTTAACTGTGCAGTAAACTAATTTCCCATTTCCACTTCATTTTGTGTTTAGCACTGTAATTTGTACATCTCAGAACTGCTACTGTAAAACCTCATACAACCGCAAAAAAAAAATAGAAAGAAAAAAAGTCTGGCTGATAGATTGCTGCAGTTCACTTTAAGGTTGCTTTGAAAACAATGCTGCTTTAAAAGTCATCTGTGATCTGACTTTCCTTTTCGCTTAGGAAAGAAAAGGAAAAAAATAAAAAAGACTTATTCTTAACTTGAATTAACTTGACATCATTACTTTGAGATAAAACTCTAGCAAAGACAAGGCAGTTTGGCACTTTTGCACAGGTTACCACTTTAAATTATAGCCTTCCTGAAGATACAGCCCCAGGCTGGTGTAAATCAGGAGCAGACAGCCCAGGGGCTGGGAAAGCATACTCTGATCCAGACTGCATATGCCACTTTCATGGCTATAAGGGCACGGGAGGTTGCTGTGGCTACAGAAAAAAAAAAAGTGTGACTTTTCCAGGACCTTTCCCACAAAACAGCCATGTGCAGCACTGGCAGATTTAACAAGTGTGCTTCAAGCTGACCTATAAATATGAATGACTGGGCAGGAGACATGATATCAAAAAGCCCTAACAAGCCCAGTTTATCTCGGATGCAGTCTGTTTGCCTGCCTACCGTCCAATCCTTTGGTGGCAGTGGAGTTGAAATGTTGGCTATGATAGTCCTGAAATGGCCAGAGGCAAAGTTTGTCCATCACGGGTGAACAATTCAAGGACCGCATGCACTGCCTACAGTAAATGTTCGGTATTACTGTAAACCTGATACAATCCTGCCCTCAGTGAGCCCTTTCCCAACCGGATAAGCAATGTTTTTTGTCAAGGCTGTTTGTTAACGCTCTAGACCTATCCTGCATGTCCATGAGGTGACACATTTTCAATGATATTAAAGAATAACTCTGGCTGCAGTAAAAGCAGTTAATAACAGTCCCTTGGGGCCCTCCAAATACAGATTTTTATTTATTTTTTTTAAATGCCAGCATCAGCATTTCTACGTCGACCTCATACAATGCGGAATAATGCAAAGATTTTCTTTCTCATATGAGATTTAAGTACTATGGACAGGTTATGCACTTGTGTTTTATTAAAGCAATAGCGATTTTTCTTCATATGCCGATTCATTCAGTTGTCTTTCTGGTACACAGAAGAGCTAAAATGCTAGAAGCAATTTTGGACCAGTCACTTGCAGGACTCAGGGCAGGTTGTGGCTGTTATTAGGGGTGCAGAAGACTCTTTAGCCACACGGTGAATAATCTTGTATGCAACTGGAATGCAATCTGGAAAACGAGAAACCTGGAGTGTCCTTAGTCTGCTAGTCAGATCCCCTTGTACTAAACAAAAGCCTCAAGAAAGCATTAAAATAATGCAGCAAACACTCACTTCTTCCTATTTATGGTATGAAAATATATGTTTTGTAGTCATTAAAAGGAATGGCCACACTGTCTTTTCTGACCTTCTTGTTCTAACAGTAAGAATTGTAGTAACACTCCTTTTCCTCATGATTTAATTTATGTAAGGTGTAAGTTACTGACTGGGCACCTACAGATTCTGCAAAAACCGTCAACTTCATCAGCCAGGTCAGTCGTCATCCTGGTGTGTGTGATCCTGCTATGAGAGGTGTTATGGTTTGAGAGACACATAGCTATTTGTTGTCATTTAGACAATCATTCTATCACCTGATGACTCCTCCCCACTCATGAAAGGGAATTGGGAAAAACAAGGAAACCTGGGAGCTGAAGTATAAAGAGATTTAATAGAGTAAAATTAGATAATTACATTAACAGCATTAAAGGACCAATATTGATCCAGACACCGATACAGAATATGCAAAGATTATACTCAGCCAATTCTATCCGTAGGAAGCTGTGCATGCCCAGCAGTGGACAGCAAATGTCGGACACTGCAAGTGCTACGGCTTCGGGTGGAAGAGAAGGGCTCAGAGGTCTGGCACCAGGGCACCGGGTTCTCAGGAAGGCAGCCATCAAGGGAGAGAGAGCGAACTTCTCAGCAAGCTTTCTAATTTATAGTGAATGTGACGTTGATGGTATGAAATAACCCTGTTGGCCAGCTTGGGTCAAGTGCCCGGGTCTCGTTCCTCCTCATCCCTGCACCTGGCTAAGCTCGAAAACACTGACCTTGAAATCCACACACCATAGCTGACTGTAAAGTAAATATTTTCACAAATCCAGACACTGGAGTCTTCTAAAAGTGCAGTTTTCCCAAGTATTAGAAGACAAATTAGGCCTGTGTCGCTCAAACCAGGACAAGGGGATACTTATCTACTCCTGCATCATTGGTATATGTCCCCAACCTCTCCAGGGCACATCTGGCCTACATATATGTGTGTGTGTGTATGTGTAGATATATATAAAAAAAAATATATAAAGAGTCTACTCCTTCCTTTGTAGTCCCTTTTCGTTTGCTGAATGTCTGTTTTATCTATTTAATGTTTAAGTAAAAAATTTTCAGGGTGATGCTACTGCTTGACAAGCTTATGTCATGCCTATGCCCCTTTCTGCCATATCACTGATGACAACAGTGACACAGGGACAAGCTTCTAAACCAATAATTTTCTAGAGAAGGAATGGAATTAAGGGTGAAGCCAATGCTATCTGAGATGACCCCGAGTGTATGAGACACCCAGTAGGATCGGCAGATATATCACAGTGTCCTACAGACAGCTGGAAGCCAAGTGCTTCTCTCTGGGGTGTCTAAAGTAGCACTGGCCACCTATCTGTCTTTAGACAGCTGAATGCCAATGTGAGTGATTTACCTGAAGTCAGAGATTATAACTTGTTTATCCAAACCCATTGTCTTAACCACATGATCCAATCTTCACCTCAAATCCCCACTTGTCAAAGATGTAAAGGATGCTCAGGTCTCTGCTGCCAAATTGCCTCTTCTAGAAATATGTGCTGCTTCTCAATAGTAGTAGTTTGGAAGGTTACAACCAAGCTCCTGGTAAATGTAACTGGGAAAATAACGTAATGGCAGCAGATTGTTCTCACAAGTGGTAGTTTATCATTGGCTTTGACAAGGAGACAGTTAGCAGGGAGTGTGTATCCACATGGGAGGTGAGGTAATGCAGGCAGAAGCATTAAGTTTTTGTGGGTCACATTTTCATAGCTGATGGCACAAAATGTAATTAGAGAGGAAAAAAATTAGATTTAGTGACTTCCTGTCTATAAACACACGTGCTCAAGCTGCATTTTACGCCAGCTGCACAGTCAAATGCAAAGTATTGAGTAACTGTTTAATTTGAGAGACCAGCTCCTTAAGGCTTAGGCCAAGATAAGAAATCAAGGCCAGTTATCTCAATGTGGAGGAGATTAAAGATTAGAGATAACTTTTAAAATATGCATCGAGCACTTGGAAGCCCTCTGCAGATATAAATGAAAAAAAAAAAAAAAAAAAGAGAGAAAAAAAACCCCTCCAAACCAAAAGTTTTCATTCTGAAATACAGACTCATTGAAGATTTTATATTCGGACTTAGTCAGGACCAGGGAGGGAGGATGGTTCTTCTATTGTAGTTAAGCCAATTTCTGTCTGAAATTGATGATTTTTCTGCAAATTTTTCTCATGTTTTACACTCTGTCTAGAATAATAGTTGTGAATGCAATCACGTTATCTGAAAGGGGGTGTGTGTGTCAAGAGACTATTTTAACCCTCAGTTGATACCGCTACACCGGGGATTTCTAACTGAACTTTAGCCATGTAAGAGTTAAGTGTTTGATCCAAGTTAGCCATCTGTAGGAACACTAAAATGAAAGATATTTTTACAAGGCTATTCATCTTGCTTTGAGATAGATAACCAAACCAGCAGCCTGAATCCCATCAGGACAGTCTACCTGTTTCCAGTGAAGGAGTTACTTAACCAGATATGACTTAATTAGTTTGTATTTGATGTCTGACAGTTGGATCAATCGTACCAAAGTGAACATTTTGAAAAGACAGACTAAAACCACATCACAAAGAATGTTCACATAGACAGGAAGACATATATAAATCAGACCACTTCTCTTCCTTCACAGACATCATCACCCACAAATCATCCTCTATGTGTGTTATAAAAATAATTAATGGCCCAATTATATCTTGGTTTTTTCCCACAGTACTTCAGACACCTAATGTGTGTAGGCATGCTCAGAAAATCCCAGAAAGTGTCTGTTTGCATCTGCAGGAGCCTGGAGATCTTTGGAAATCTGGTCCTAAGGGGATTTAAAAATGCTGCCCTGTGTTTTAGCCTTTATTATGTGAACTTTTCTGCTGTCATGTTCATCCTTTACACTAATGAAATGTAATGCGGTAGAAAGAGTGAGTGTTTTTCTCCAAATATATTTGGAAGTTACACAGCAGCATTTAAAAACTGCTTTTGGACTGGAATGATTCAAAAACAGTGATTTGTTAACTCCTGTACTATATGTACAAATCTGGTTTGTTAAAGACTAGCTTTGCCAAACAAACCACCAGCTTCAACAGTAGTAGCCTACTCAGCACGTAAGTGTTACAGGGATCCTGAAGCCTGGACTACTTATGCAACAAGAAAAGAATGCTGATAAATCCCATAATATTGCTTTTGTCTTTAAATAAAATACGGTGTGAAATCAACATAAAAACAGACATCAAGCATGCTGCCTGATAATTTGGCTTGGATTCTAATCAACAGCATGTTTACTCAAGTGAAACATGGTGATAAATACACTGAATCAGAGGCACATTGTGATTCACTGCAAAATCCTCAATGATAAATTGTGGTGTTTTTTGATTGTTCCCCCCCCCCCCCCCCCCTTAATTGAAGCTCTATCATTACTTGAACGGAGACAACAGAAAACAATTTCTTCAAGGAACCTTGTCAGTCAAACTCTGGATTTATCAAAGTCTACCCAATGAGCCTAAAGCTTCTGTAACATTACTTGTAGAAAGAGAATTAATTAAAGATGACTTCCAATGCAAAGTCCTGGGTTTGGGGGCTTTTTGGGGGGGTTGTTTTTTTTTTTCCTTTAAAAAAAAATTCTGTTTTCAACAAATTCTCATTCTCAGGAATGTCACCATGGAATCATGGAGAAGTATGAAGGGAAGAAGTCTTCATGTGAGAGTTGTTTATATTTATTTTGATAGCAGCAGTGAAGATTTAGAGGACTTATTTCAGAGCTGTTGCATTTTATTGCTTGGCCCTCTGGGTAAATCTTCACACCTTCCTTCCTTCTCAATGTCCTTTCCTCCTTCTTTCTTTCCTTCCCCTTCAGCCCCTTTGAATCTTATAAATACAAAAGAAACAAGCACTTCTCACAGCAAAACAGCGAAAAATACAAATCCTGATGAACATACTTCCACGAGTAAGCACAGCCTTTCTAATCGACCGAGGATCAGAAAGAAAGATGAGCCTCTGATGAAAGCACCCAGCAAGTCACTGGGGCCGCTGTTCTGCTTTGCTCTGCAAGCAGTAAGCCACAAATTCAGAAGTACTCAATTTTTCCTGTGACATTTATGACCAGATTTTCCAGCTTAGTTCACTGCCTCATGTCCAATGTCCCGAGGAAAAGCTAGCCTTTAAAGTCATTCTTCTTGCATGACTTTCACTCAAGTCCATATGTTAGTGGTCTCTGAAGGCCTAGAGCCAACCCAAAGGACATATCAGGCTGAGGGATGAAGACAAAAACTAGACCGGAGGAATTTAGGCTTATTTTGCTTCCTAGATGGTAGCTGAGTTCTTTGAAAAACCTTGTCTTTAATCTCAATTTCCATCTGTATGAGGCAGATAGCAGTCCCGCCTTTCTTCTACTGTTTATACATCCTGTTTTCTTAGAGTATAAACTCTTTAAGGTTACGATGGTCTTTCGGTGAAGCACAATGGGACCTTGATCCCGGTAAAGTTCATAGGTGCTTTAATAATACAGGTAGCACAGAACCACTTCAGTTCCCACAAATGAGTGTCGTGTATATAATGTATTGATGTTTTCCCTCTTAATGAGTTCCCCTTTTTTCCTTTTTCTCTGATCTTTTTTGATGGATAAAGAAGATATACGTTTATGAGGTCAGAAACCTAACAAAGAAAGAGCAATTTAACTGCAACAATAAAAAGAAATCTCAGCAAAATATCAATCTGCAAAGGAAAAAAAAAATCAAAAGATAAATAAGAAGGTGAAGAAAGACCAAATTTGAAAGAAAACTCCCCTCTAAAGGAGATGGAAGATGAAAGGCAAACGATCTTTAATATTAAAAAGAACTAACCAAACCGAAGTCCAACATGATTTTGTTCTAAAGTAGTAAAGGGGAGAAACAATTAAACAGACTTAACAAGAAAGATGGAGAGAGAGATGGAGGGAATTATAAGTCAACAGAAAACAACGATAGGAAAGAGAAAAGTAGGGCAAATAGGAATTAACAGAAAAGGAAGAGCCTTTATAGGCTAAGAAGCCCACACAGCAGAATATGATTTTAAAGAGACAGGTGTCTACTTCCTCGAAGCTTGATGGAAAAACTTGGTATGAAATTCTCAGCTGTTTTCTTACATATTTGCTCTGCAATTTTAACTGACAGCCTTCTTTCCCAGCAAAGTTTTGTCCCTATTCACCCCCCTATAGTCTTTGCTTATGTATAGGGCAAGAATTTGGGGTAAGTGAATATCCATCACCACTGCCTTGTGTCCATCAAGTGTCTGCTGATACCCACCTGCCTCCAACAGCACAATAAAGGTCTCAGGATGAGCTGTAGAAACTGTAAACTCTGATGAACTTTCACATTATTAAGCTTCTCTTTTTGTCTCAATGTGAGAAGTAAAGCAGGGAAACCCTGGCTCTGCAACATTTGTGGAAAGTGTGCTTAAAAAACTTTTAATGGTCACACTTGAAAACCACGATCAAGTAACTTACTACTGCAAGGTGAGGATGAACTTTTTGATGTTAAGTTTTTCGCTAGCTAAGAAGTGATCATTCCAGTTGTACTTTCTATTACACTGTCAAACCTTATATTTTGGACTCTGAAGAAAGAACACAATTTTTGTTATAATGCCAGGGAAGGCTCACGAGCGCTAGCATTCATTACTAAACTGATGAAACCAGGCTCTTGGTCCATTTCTTACAAAAGGAAATCTAGACAGCAACATCTGTGCAGAAAACCCATTTTCACAGCGGAGTTCATTTTAGTGGTGACCCTATGTGTGAGCAGGTGCTTGGGAATACGCTAAAATCCATTTAAAAATGTCATCTTGAAACATCAGATGAAGGAAAGCTGAGCATACACTACTAAAATTGTAGGCCAGAGGTAGTGTGGTAATTTTACTCCTTTGAATTTGAAATGAGGAATCATACTCACCGACCCTCCAAACTAAACCTGTGTATGGCAGAATGCATATAAACCTAGCTGCAAAATAAATGTATTGTAGCCACCCTCCCCTAAACACACACACAAATATAGGATTTTTGTATACATGTAATTCAAAACAATTTTCAAGGCAATTTTCTATCTTTTCTATCATTCTCAGTATAAGTAAATGTCCCAGCAGTAGGTAAATCATAATCCTTATATTTTTATGGCAAAAAAAATGTTCCCATTTTCTTTTGTAAAATGTTTGTTAAAGACCTTGATTTATTCTTATATAGACACAGAAAGTGTAGATCTGTCTGTAACCTGTGAAGTGCAAAAAATGAATGTTAAAGAATGCATGATGGGTCCCAGTTAGCATAAAATATTAATAATGCGAGTGAGGCTGTGTGGATATTGCAAGCCTGCTGCCATCTAATTAGAGCACATTGTCTCCTAGCAAAGTTATAATACAAATGTTTCTTGTGCATATTCCCAAACTTTGTGCTCCACCACCCTCAAAATGTCAGTGAAAATTTAGCATCTTTTGTTGGGTTTGTGTTGGGTTTTTTCTTTTTTTCAAAGAGAGTAAAACTCTTTGTCATTAAGTACCAGCTAGAAGAGAATGCTGGAGGTCAGCCCTCCTGGGAATTCAAAATACAAACCTTGGAGAGCTTCTTTTTTTTTCTGGTATAACCTCAGGTGAATGAAAATAAGTCTAGAAATGCAGAAGAAAACCAGGGTGCTTTTTAGAATTGGTGTATTTCTAAGCATCCTACTTACTGAAAGCAAAATCACTGGACATGCTAGCATATAGGTTACTGGCCAATCTGTCCCAGGACCTTAGTCCTGCAGGATGCTCCAAATTGCAGAAATTAGTTTGGAACTTGGACTGATGCCTTGTCAGGTTCAAGACCATCTCAAGTTTCGCTTGACTCACCCAAGTTCTTCTCTCATGGTTACTTATTAGCATATTATAACATTTTTGCATCTTAGGCACATTCCCTTGGAAGGGAGGTTTAAGGTCCACACTATTCAAGTACCTCTTGATGGGTAGCTAAAACACAATCAGTGAGTAAACAAAAGATAGTCATTCTTTCAACATTGTTCCTATATCCTTCACAGCCACTGGTTAAAGGAAAAGCAATGCAGTATGGCCTGGTCTCATCACATTGACCTGTTTGTCCCTAAAATAGGACATGAGGTTGGGAACACAGACCATTCCGAAATCGGAGCTGTTACCAGAAGATATCTACGTCCCTCCTTTGCCTGAATAGGAGTGTACAGGTCAGAAGATTTTTTTTAAATTAAAAGTTAGGTAGACTCTGTGGCCATTCTTCCCAGGCCAAAGGCCTGAATACTCTGAACTAACCCTAGGGTATGGGACCATCTATAAGAAGTGTTTGCGAAAAGAGAAGGTTCTAAGCACTTGAAATCAAAGCTTGCACTTTGAGTATTGACAACAATTGGTGTTTACAAGTCGTGACTCAAAGATACAGCAAACTCGGCTTATAAATAATCAATTCAAACTAGATTTTTTTTTCCTAGCCCTGCAGACACATTTGGGTTACATTTGCAAGGTTTCTTTCTCATCACAGGATTTTCTCTTTTCCTCAATGTCACACTTAACGTGACTTGATTTAGCTGGTTGGTATCCTACTATCAAAAGTGTCAACACCTCAAGAGTGTGATCCTGCATAGGGCACTGTGGGACCCAGGATGAGAAAAGCTTTATCAATGTAAAATCATAATTACTGTAGTCAAAGGTTTATGCACATGTGTCAGTTCAAATTGTGCATCAGAATTTTTTTCAGAGGGTCATTTCTCTTTCATCACCTCACATGAGCATTTCACACAAGACTGCTGCCTTCTCCTTCACAAGGTATGGCAGGGACTGTTTCAGGTCTTGACAGATGGCCGCTACTACAGAACTGGGAATACTTAGACGATAGTTTCTCCTTTAATTCTGTCTTTTTATCAGCTTTTTCAACCACCACAGTCAGTGAATGACTTTATCCCTCTCTGATAGCAGTATTCAATTACTTTGGAATAACTGAAACTCTAGCTTCACTACAAAGTCTGACTATGTAATAATAAATCACAAGCATATTTTTGTTTGCATCTTCTGTCTAAGGACTGCAAAGAATTTCACAAGAAATCTTGTGCTTGAAGCAATGCTCATGAAAGTGTTAACTTGAAAAAGGCAATCTTAAAAAAGAAACTGCTGGGAATTTGCCTATGATGAATATAGGGCAAGATCAGCCATTGAGATTTTACAGTATTTCTCACATGGTCTATTAAATGTGGTTGTCATGTCCCATATGACATATTCATTTCAAACTTAGATTTTGTCAGTGATAGTTAGGGATTTTCACATAAGTGAAGACAGTCTCAGCACCTGGCACTGACTGTACCTTCTAGGACAGCATCCGGCGTGTTGATTGAAGATCCTACGTGAACCACACTCTGTTCTCTGTGAAGGATTTTGTTTTATGAATGAGCAAGAATGTCCTGTTAACAGACTCAGATTATTAGATCTTTTTTTTTTTTTTTTTTTTTTTTGTAAGTAATAAATCAAAACACTCACAAATGATTGGTTAAAATGTGTGGCATGAAGCTCTCAGACCCTGGACCTTGCCCAGAGTGTCCCAAACCTTTTTGCACTTACAGATAAAGAAAACACCCAAAAACCTAGTGTTCAAGTTTTCGTTTCTTGTGATCAGCAACTCTCCGACTCCTATGGTGACAAGTAACAGTTCATCTCACTTGTTATCTAGGCTGGTCTGGGAACACTTTACAGCAAAACATGTGACTTTGCTCATTAGCATCCAAGTCATAAGAGTCATTTTTCTAATTATCATCCCGACAAAGATATTTGAACAGGTGTCTTCTCTGGGGGGACATGATGAATCTCTGTCCCTTGTAGATACAATATTCATTAGACATTCCTTTTTCATTCAGTATTGCATTTACTTTCTGTCATGGACCAGCAGTTTTTAATTCTTGGTTTCTTATAGCTCTTTAGCTTCTAAGAGTATGTTGACAACACACATCGTAGTGGAGTACATGTCCCCCTGATCTATCAGAAGCTGGTCTATCTAGTGAACAGGAAGAAATACAGCCAAATAAAAAATCAGCTGAAAAGTAGGACTTCCTATAGCTATTGCAACACCGCACTAATTTTTTGTGTTGTTGGGAAGACCTAAGATGATATTTCAGTCGGTGCTGCATTGTTTTGTACAAGATGAACCAGGCAATTGCTTCTTTGCTAACTCTGCTTTCAGCTCAGATGTTGTTTGTGCACCACACATAAAAAGTGTCTTTCCTCTTCCTAGGAGGTGTCAAAATAATGATCGGTCTTGGTAGTCTACTAAGAGTGTGAATTTTCAAGGACATAAGCTGCTCCAAAAGATGAATCTAGGTGATGAAGTTACTAATGTGGACGTTTTTGCAAGTGCCCACATTCAAACGGCCTGAGCCGTGGTTTTGAGGAACGCTTCTTGCCTACTTTGGGCTATTCCAACCGTTTATCTTAAGTGCGGTTCAGGAGACCAAAGATCAGAGCCTGAGTTCTCATATGTACTGACCATGGTAGGGATAGGTCAATTTTTCAATCTGTGTGTGAGACTGAGTTACGAATGGTGAAACCCATCCAAAGCAGTTTGAAGGATATAATAGTGGGTGTAGAAAGTAATCTGAAGTACCTGGTCTGAATGCCCAATCCTGCTTTGTTCTAAGATATTGTTCCCCCCCAAAAGAGCAGTTTTCTAACATTATTCAGAAATTAAACGTACTTGTAAGTTCATAATCACATTTAAAATACTAAGAATCTGAATAGACAGTGTATTGAGTTTGTGTGGCAAAGTTTTGGTAGTGGGGAGGTTATAGGGGTGGCTTTGGTGAGAAACTGCTAGAAGCTTCCCCCATGTCTGATAGAGCCAATGCCAGCGACTCCAAGACGGACCCACTGCTGGCCAAGGCCAAGCCCATCAGTGATGGTGGTAGCGCCTCTGGGATAATATACTGTGGGGAAAAAAAACGGTGTGGCAGCAATTAGGAGAGACGATTGAGAATATGTGAGAGAAACAACTCTGCAGACACCAAGGTCAGTGAAGAAGGAGGGGGCAGACGTGCTCCAGGCACCGGAGCAGACATACCCCTGCAGCTCATTGTGAAGACCATGGTGAGGCAGGCTATCCCCATGGAGCCCACAGAGGTTGATGGTGGAAGAGATATCCACCTGCAGCCCATGGAGGACTCCACACCACAGCAGGTGGATGTCTGAAGGAGACTGACCCTGTGGGAAGCCCATGCTGGAGCAGGCTTCTGGCAGGACCTGTAGACCCGTGGAGAGAGGAGCCCAAGCTAGAGCTATCTGTTCCTGAAGAACTGAAGCCTGTGGGAAGGACTCACATTGGAGAAGTCCATGGAGAACTGTCTCCCATAGGAGGGACTCAGTGCTGGAGCAGGGGAAGAGTGTGAGGAGTTCATCCCCCTGAGGAGGAAGGAGCAGCAGAGACAACGTGTGATGAACTGGCCACAACACCCATTCCCTGTCCCCTTGTGTGGCTTGGGGGGAGGAGTTAGAAAATTTGGGAGTGAAGCTGAGCCTGGGAAGAAATGAGGGGTGAGGGGAAGCTGTTTTAAGATTTGGTTTTATTTCTCATTACCTTACTCTGATTTGATTGGAAAGAAATTAAATTAATTTTCCCAAGTCGAATCTGTTTTGCCTGCGACATAATTGGTGAGTGATCTCTCCCAGTCCTTATCTTGACCCATGAGCCGTATGCTATATTTTCTCTCCCCCGTCCAGCTGAGGAAGGGAGTGATAGAGCAGCTTTGGTGTACACCTGGCATCCAACCAAGGTCAACCCATCACAGGCAGACGAAATATTGCCAAAGCTGTAAAAGAGATGTCCAAAGCACATTAGAGACCAAGGCAGGAAGGAAGCCTGGGTTGCTTTTCTTCTTCTTTGTTACCTGTTATCACGGGTAGTAAGAAAGTTCAGGCTACAAATTCGCTTATGTCTCTTCCCCTTTCCCTGCCATCTCAGAAAAGTATGTGCTCCTTGACGGTCTTGTGTGTGCACGTCCATTTAATACCAGGCTTTTTTTTTTTTTTTTTTTAATTTCCTTTTTTAAAATCTGTGGTTTTGCCTTTGAAGATGAAAAAACCACTGGCCCTGTGGAAGCAGCTTCTTGCAGAGGCCAGTGTCACCAAGGTGGAAGAAGTTACACCTCAAGCACATATTTTATGATTGACAAAAAAAAAAAAAAAATAGCTGAACTTGCTAAGCCATGTGGGAGAAACAGACTTTAACAAGGGCATAGATTCAAGTTTCCCAATTCCCTGCCTGAATTTCTTTCAATGTCAGCGAAGCACATTTCTGTTGAACTTTTTCAATTGCCTTGAGTTCAGTGCAAGACTAGTCTTGCACTAATCTTTGAAATTGGGAATGTTGGGAACGACCTTAGCATTTACTGCTACCTGAACTCGGACTCAAATACAGGAATCATTTGAATGTCATACAATTACCTCCACTCTCCTGTGTGTGAGCATACATGTAAATAAACAAACAAGGCTTTAGTTTTTGTCCTGTTAATGAGTCTGTGGAAGCTTTTTTCTGGGCTGGACTGACAAACTGAGTGTTTATTTTCCTATAGAGGCGATCAAAATTTGCCTGTTTTTAAATACCCTCCCCCCCATTTTCAGTTTCCTTTCCCTTACTTCACATTGTCTCCTAGTAAACAACGTATGTTTTCTGCAAGAATGTCTTCTGCATTCGATTATGTATATGATGCATATTGAAGCAGGAGACTGTAAAATATATGAAGACTGAACAAAGAATTCAGTAAGGCTTTCCATGGTCTTGAACAAATGAACCAGCTGGTTACTCTATGTCATAAGCATGCTTCAACCTTGTGTTAGCCAACAAACCAGTTCTGTAAACTGGGGAATCTATTAATGCAGAAAAACCTCAATAACAAAATTATGACCCTTATCCTGACCCTTTCAGCTTTCAGATCTAGCACTACTAGACCTGCTTCAGGGCTCTGCAAAAATTTTAGGATCTGTCTGCACAGATCACAGTACCAACCCAACACCTTTCCTTAGGTATTCCTAGTGCCAGTATGCCACTCAGTAGTGCCAAAAATGGCAGGAATATATCTGATAAGTCCAATAACCTGAGAATCAGTCTCAAATTCCACTGGGTATATAAGAATATGCTTTATTTCTACTTCTGCCACAAAGTATTTAATCATATGCTTAACCTGGAGTCCCATCAAAGGCAATTATTGTTAACCTTGTGCTTGGATACTCAACTGAAGAGTCATGACTTTCAGAAAAGAAATTTAAGTTTTCATTTAAGACAGTTTTTGCTTTTTTGGGTGAAAAATGATTTGTGATGTGCAAGTTAATGTCAACTCTTATAAATTAATTAATTATAGGTGAATAAAGATGATTCATGCTATAAAGGGAGCATTTATTGAATCAGTAGCTCCAGCCCCATCTTTTTAAAGCACTTGTTTGAGTGGTTGTAAGTGTACAGTAGGATACTTACCCTATTTCCTTCTTTTGAAGTATCTGAACTGTTCTTTCTTAAAACTCTTGAGCAAAATTTCCTTTCAATAAGAGTAATAATTACTGCTCCATAAGTCTAAAAGAGAATGGCAAAGTACGCGCGTACCAACAACATAGCATCCTGGTTCACTCAGGGATGAATAATGAATATTGTTGGAAATAAAGTGAATTTTAAAATATTTCATAAAGATAGAGAAATTTCAGGGGTGTGGAGGTACAGTACAGAAATTACAGTAGCCTCTGCTTGTTCCCTTAAGACTTGATTGTGACGACAATAGATTTACCCTTGCACAAAAATGATGCAGGTGCCAGTTTGGCAATAATTTTCAATACCTCTTAACTTTAAGCTTAGTCTTCTTCTTTTTTTTTTTTTTTTATCAGTGAGGGAGAATAATCACATATTAAAGCCTAACTATGAAACCTTGGCCATATAGAGTCTCTTGCTATGAGCTGTGAGGAGACCATTTCACATTTTTGCATGCAGCTTGTCTACAGTTTTGATATTAAGAGTAGTCCTTGTTCAACATTTTCAGGAACACTCAAATATCAACAAATCCTGGGTGCAAATCTATTTAATGGATACAGAAAGATTCAGCTTTCTCACTTACAAACTGGTTAGACGAAGCAGTCCATGTGAACTTGCACTGAAATATGTTAAATGTATTTTAAGACCTTCATGAAAAACAGCCTTCATTTATTAGATGTCAACCGAAGCAACTACTGAATCATTTCTGGGCAGCAAACTGTAAGTAAAATGATGGAATGAGTGACTGTAGAAGTTAAATATGTCTATATGGGATTATATTCAATGTAATAATGTTGCTTAATAAGTCTTTTGCCTTTTTATAATCTGTTATAACAAAATAACCTGTTGATTACAGTTCAATTCCAAAAGAAAACAAAATATTGCCACGGTTGTTTCTTAGTGTGAAAAAAAGAACAGTCTCTGATGGTCCAAAGAGGACTAAAAGAAAATTGAGTGCTAAGAAGGAGTCACAAGCTAGATTCATCCTTGGCTGCACTTGAGGGCAATGACTTTTCAAGGAAAGTTTATTACATGGACTCGTGTGTGCTTGATCCTAGTCCTATACCTAATTCATTATTTATTTGTCTTATCATAGTACCATGATGCTGCAGTGCCAGAGCAGGATTCACCTGTGTTAAGACTGTGGAAACACACACTGAAAAGGCAGATCTTTCCCTAAAATCTTAAATGTAAAAAGAGATCAAATAAAAATGAATATAATTATCCTGGGAACTAGAGGAAAAAAAAGGGATAATTCTGTTCAGTATGACAGGACACAGTTTAATCTGAATTTTCAGAGGAAAGAAGCACATCTAGGAATACACTTATGTATCACAGCTACATTTACTCTGACAACATCCTGTCTTCCTGTCTGTCTTAAGGACAGGAAAACAGGATATAGGATCCCTATATCTATTTACCACTTGCTCATGGAGCATAGGTCATGAGCTTAAACTAGGTGCTGGGCGTATCTAAACATACCTAACACAGCTAAAGCTAGAGAAGACGAATCCCAAGTGATGGAAATTTGTATGAGAATTTTGCCTTGAAGTCAAGTAAGAAAGGCTTGGGATTTTTGGGGGTTTTAGTTTAAGGTATGTTAAGATAACTACTCCCAGCCCCCAACCAAGATTCCTTGCCTGAAGGGTGATAGAAGCAGAAAATGCTGTCTGAATTCATGGATGAGCACAAGAATGGCTATAGAGAATGAAGATAGCCCAGAGGGATCACAGGAAAGGATTATAAGCTCTGTTCTAACCTTGCTGAGCTTGAACTGGTACATAATCACACACAAGATGATGTTAGTTTGCCTGAAGGGAGATTATGGAGTAAAGAGATCAATCTCTGAGCTTCCTGCTTAGAAATGATGAACATTTGTTTGAGATTTACCTACGAGTGAGTGGCAGATCAAGATTAAGAAGGACCAAGGAAAACATCCGTATGAAATCCAGGAAATACTTAGCAGATGGGAGGAGGAGGCAGGGTTGAAAATAGAGGCAGAATTTACTGTGTAATTCTGGGCTTCTTGGTGACACCATGGCTGCAGCTAAACTTACTCTGGTGTAAGTTATTGTTGTCTTTGTAGAGGGGCTCAGAAGTGCTGTAAAGCAAATTCCAGCAAACAGGTATTGAGAGGTCTTCCTGGGAATTCAGGTGGTTTCCAAAGGTTTTGAAAGGTTATTCTCCTCCTTACTCATTTGAAGTAGGAGAAGATACTCTGATTCAGAACTAATTAATCTGTGGAGGAAAATTTTTGCTTTCATTGTTGGAGGTTGTGTCTCTACTGTTAAATTAAATGCGAAAAAGGAACTTTCTGCAGACCTGAGGTACCTTCATGAGATGCAGTATGAGATCATGTAAATGTGTTTTACACTGCAAAGCCTGCTGGGGTGGCTTTGGAGAACAGTACAAGTGGAAAAATAAAGTTCACACCACAGTCTCAACACGACCTCCTGAGAGCAGTCCTGTTCCCCAGACTATGCCTGGGCACTGCCTGGGAGACCATTAGCTGACACAAAAACAAAACTGCACCAAAGATCATGTTAATAATTAAGCAGCTTGGGCAGTCATGGGTTAATACTTCAGCCAAATGCCCTGTTGTATTTGGTGCCCTATAATTAGTTGGAGAAAGTGGAGTAGCAGCAGTACCTGTGCTTTTATGCAGTCTCAACAATAGGTTGAGGTCACTTTGGCTAGAGGTGGGATCCAGATATGCTTGTTCTCCTGTGCAGTATGAAGTGCCACATCCTTAATTCATTGGTCCTCTTAATAGCATTTTTTTTTTCTCCAGTAAACATAAGGAACAACAAGAGCAAAATGCTCTCATATAGAAAACTTGAAGGAGAAAAAAAAAAAAAACAAACAACACCCCAGAACTAGTGTAAATCAAATTCTTCAGTGAGATCCACATCTTTGCTCTGATCCATCTTACCCACTTAGAGACATTTAACTGAGAGGCATATACTAAGACCTAAATGATCTTAGGTTTCCACCATGGTCAAAAGGAGAAAAGAAGAGAAATCGAATGTTTAGGAAGCTTAAACTCAACCGTCCAGAAGTGTCTTTTCCATCAAATATTCTGCATAATTTTTAAGTGTTTAATCAAACTGTAATACAATATATCATATGAAAATAATTACTTTTTTGCTTATTTCACCAGTGATTACTATTTTCCAATTACTAATCAACATCAGGTACAAAATATTGATTGCAAAATGACTGAAAAGTTGGGATAAAAAATACCAACCAATAAGGAAAAACTTAATGGCTTTCAGAATCAGGGAATACAAATTGTTTTTGACATTCACAACCACCGCAAACCTAAAAAAAAAGCAAAGGAATGAGGATTTGTATTACATGGGAGGTGTAGGATAAATGCTGGAAAAGTGAGTAAATATCTTATGCAGAGAGAGGACAAAATGTTCATTTAGCTGTGGGTCATGGGGCAGGAGTAAAAGCTTAAATAATGACAATAACAGCACAACTAATGCATTTGTAATAAAGTCTGAATCAATATTAGTAGAGATTGTTTGCAAAAGAATAGAATTCTACTGTTGTGAAAAAAATATTAAAAACAAAAAAAATCACAACCAATAGAGAAAACAAAAAGAAACACAAATGAATAAGGAGAGAAAGGAACTACTTGGTAAGGTGATCAAACTACTGCTTTACTTTTGGAGGAACCACTGCTACTATAACCAGTTACAAGGAGGTGATTTGCCTTCTGTCCGGAAGCAAAGACGACATCTCCACACAGCAACAAAAGAGGAGTCGCCTTGTGTCTCCTACTTCACCATAAAGGTTAGACCCACAAGTACAGTAATATCCCAGGTTCCACCGCATCGGTTTCCAGGACTTGTGTACTTGCAGTCTACAGCCACATAACGCAGCCACGAGCTACTCAACTGCTATTAACTATGGAGTGGTTGCAGGCACTACCAGCCACCATGGCAGAACTGCAGATAACAGCAGTAGTTACAGATACCGGTAGCAATTACCACATCTGGGTTTAGACAAAATACAAACAGAAATGAAGGAAAACCTCTACTCATTCTCCACTTTCTTATCCCACCTTCTGCCCTTTTAGGTTGGGATACTGACCATGTCTATCTAGCACATTTAGCTAGCACATCCCTTCACCATTTCACACCAAGCTACAGAGCATTTATCTGCCCCTCTGCTTATCACCCAAAGTCCCACCTCTCCATCACCCTAGTTTTGTCTTCCACCTGCAAAAAATAGACCCTAGCCTCATCACCAATCCTTTATGTACTCACTCCAGACACTGTCCCAACACCCTCAGCAAGAAAGACAGGTGTTGGCACCACTTGTGTCCATCCCAACAGTAACAGAATGGGCTGAGAAGCTGTGGCAGTTACAGCTTGTTACTCTTGATGAGCTGAGAAGTGCTAATTACTGACTGACTGATCAGTGTGATGAGGTGTTTTCCCAACAGCACCTCCAGGGAGTTCAGGATTAGGAGCAGATTGCTGCCTGCCTTCCTGGGAAACGTCACCTGTCACCTTGCAGCTCCGGTAAAAGCCTCCCGATGGGATCTTTCAAACTTTTCATTTGGTTTTTATACCCGCAGTTCTATGTGTAACAGTCTAGAAATGTTTGATCTATAGATTTTTGTTCATGTGTACCTAGAAATAAACATCCACAAAGACATGCATGCACCCACATGCACAGCGGAGAGGTACCAGTGCACTTTAAGCCACTCTAAATCAGGTTTGCTGAATCGCTACCCTGAATCCCATCCTTTTCCATGTGGTATCATTCCCTGGCTTGCATTATCCATCCAGGATAATGACATAGCTCAGGAAAATGGACTGGCCATAAACTAGCCTGACTGGTTTCTAACTGCACCAGCTCCCTGAGCTAGCTCACTGCATCATACTGCATAAAATATCAACCTTTATAGCAAATCTGCTTGTGCCAGCTCAAAGATGAAGGCAGGAACATGAGGCTGGGGGTGAAGGAGAGAGATCGACTGCAATAGCTCTGGTTTAGATTAGCTAAAGCACTGTGGAATTGCACTGTAAGAGTGTAGTTATGGTTGCACGGTGACTAATGGGCATCCTAACGCACATGCACACTTGGGAGCGTGTGTGATAATAAATGTGGCAGAAAATCTTGGACAGAAAGAAAAAGTACCGTTAATAAAAGCTTTAGGGAACAACGGTACCCAGCCTGTCTGCAAAGTGTCTAGCACACAATAGCAGTCAAAAAAATAAAATAATAAAAAAAATGAGCGGGCCTCTAGCACTGAGGAGGTTGGCAAGGGAAATGTTCACAGCCTCAGAAAGTTCACAGCCTCTGTGTGTGGAAATGAGGTGTAAGCCTCGCCATCAATTTGAACTGTAGCACAGTCGATCGAATACAGTGAACGTGTTCGTGTTAAGACGGCAGAGGCAGAACCAGATGATTCACAGCCACGTGGATTTCATCCTATTAAATGGGAATGAAGCATCCCCAGCTGAGGCACCAGCTCAGGGGAGGATTGCGGCTGTGGCTGTAAAATAGTAATGGGTGAGTGATTTTCCAATTATTCAAACAATGGTGAATAAGAAGGGCTGCCCACCTGCTTAGAGATGCCATGCATGCTGTGGCCACAATCACACTTCCAGAACAATTATTTAAAAACCTTTATAAGCTCCCTCAGTTCAGTGCATGGAACTTTAGGACTATGGGATATATAGACTTATCTGGATCCATAACAACCTCTCCCCTCCCCAGAGAAAAAGTTTGCTTATATTGGAGACCCACACTTGGGGTATGTTGATTGAGGTCCAGTCTTCCAGAACCAGTGAAAAGTTCATCAAGATCAAGGGAAATTCTTCTACTGTCTTCAGTCATCTTCAGAGCAGGCTTATAATGAAACCATCTGTTCCAATCCATCTTCACAATAGAAAGCACAATTTCAGAGGAAATGTGAGACCATTGCTCTTCTTTGCCTTTTGTTTTTCATCACTCGCCATCTGCCCTCCCTTCCTCAGACAAGTAATAAGAAGTCCTTAGATGTCATAGAAAGAGATGACTAGTGAGGCGCAACCTGGAAGGTATAAATGATGCTTCATATTCTGGCTTTTCGTACCTCCATGAGTGCACTCAGGTAGGAAATGGGAGACCTGGTCAGCCAGGATGTGGAGAAGGTTGCCAAGCCACTATTCATCATATTTGAGAAGTCGTGGCAGTCTGGTGAAGTTCCCAGTGACTGGAAAGGGGGAAACATAACCCCCATTTTCCAAAAGGGTAAAAAAGAGGACGAGGGGAACCACGGACTGGTCAGTCTCACCTCTGTGCCCAGCGATAATGGAGCAAATCCTCCTGGAAACTCTGCTAAGGCACATGGAAAATGAGGTGATCAGTGACAGCCAACATAGCTTCACTAAGGGAAAATCATGTCTGATGAATTTGGTGGCCTTCTACAACAGCATTACAGAGTTGGTGGATAAGGGGAGAGCAACAGGTATCATCTACCTGGACTTGTGCAAAGCATTTGACACTGTCCCACATGACGTCCTTGTCTCTAAATTGGAGAGACATGGATTTGACCAGTGGACCACTTGGTGGATAAGGAAGTGGCTGGATGGTCACATTCAAAGCGTTGCTATCAATGGCTCCATGTCCGTGCAGTGACAAATGGTGTTCCTCAGGGGTTGGTACTGGGACCGGTGCTGTTTAATATCTTTGTTGGTAACATGGATATTGGGATATAGTGCACCCTCAGCAAGTTTGTCGATGACATCAAGCTGTGTGGAGCAGTTGACACGCTGAAGGGGAGGGTTGGGATCCAGAGAGACCTGGACAGGCTTGAGAAGTGGGCCTGTACAAACCTCATGAAGTTCAACAAGGCCAAGTGCAAGATCCTGCATGTGGGCTGGAGCAACCCCATGCACAAATACAGGCTGGGCAGAGAACAGATTGAGAGCAGTCCTGAGGAGAAGGACTCGAGGGTGTTGGTTAATGAGAAACTCAACATAAGCCAGCAATGTGCACTCACAGCCTGAAGGCTAGCCATATGCTGGGCTTCCTCAAAAGAAGCGTGGCCCTCAGGTCAAGGGACATGATTCTGCCCCTCTGCTCCACTATTGTGAGACCCCACCTGGAATATTGCATCCAGCTCTGGAGCCCTCAACATAAGAAAGACATGGACCTGTTGGAGTAGGTCCAGAGGAGAGTCACGGAGATAGTCAGAGGGCTGGAGCACCTCTCCTATGCGGACAGGCTGAGAGAGTTGGGGTTGTTCAGCCTGGAGAAGAGAAGGCTCCGGGGAGACCTTATAGCAGCCTTCCAATATCTGAAGAAGGCCTGCAAGAAGGCTGGAGAAGGACTTTTGACAAGGGCATGTAGTGATAGGACAAGGGGGAATGGCTTCAAACTGGAAGAGGTTAGATTTAGAATAGATATCAGGAAAAAAAAATCACTCTGAAAGCGGTGAGGCACTGGAACAGGTTCCTCAGAGAAGTTGTGGATGCCCCATCCCTGGAAGTGTTGAAGGCCAGGTTGGATGGGGTTTTGAGCAACCCGGTCTAGTGGGAGGTGTCCCTGCCCTTGGCAGGGGGGTTGGAACTAGATGATCTTTAAGGTCCCTTCCAACCTAAACCATTCCATGATTCTATGAGTCTATAAATGCTGTGAGGATCCTGTGGGCTTACAAACACAGCCCAGAGCTAAAGCTGTCATACCTGGGCAAAGGTGACCAAACAATAGGGTTTACAGATCCTGTTGGTCATCCTACCCCACATTATAAACTGTCTGTAACCCTGCAAGTGCCTAGATAACTCCAGGTTACCATGTTTGGAAGGGAAGACAATGCACTCTTCTTGACACCTATTATTGGAGGAAGAATTCTTTGTTAGTAGGGGCACCCAATTCTTTGGCAGTGGCTGCTTTCATCAATTAGGCAGTCTTCACGGGGGTCCAGGGCTCTAGAAGGAATCTGCTCTGCTCTAATAGCTCCAACAAAGAACCAAAACTCACGTCCTTACTCAGGTGGCGTTCCTGGAATTGGTATTGATGCTCCTTTCTGATATGAATGACACACTGTCTAGTTTACTGAGGCAGGAAGGGCCTTAGACAGAAGTATCAGATTTGAGCCCTTTGAGGTAACCAATGGCATGATGAAATAGAGAAAGCAAACAACACATCTCACCTCATCTCAAGGCAAGATGCATGGTGGGGCAAGGACAGATGAACAGAAGTGAAAAAGTAGAAAAACAGTTACTGCACAGACCAATACTATGATCTAAACTGCGCATTAGGAGAAACTGTGGATATGGAGCACGTAGCAGCCCTACCAGGATGGGTAAATATGTTATGGCACAGGAGCATTAAGTGTGTCCTAAAGCTACTGCTGAGGTTATAAATTCTTAGCAGGAACGTAGGTACAAACGCACAAAAGAAAATGCAGGTATCATAAACCTACCTCTTAGGCTGCATCACCTTGCCAGGTGCAGAGCAGTGCTGAGTCAGTTTTCTCTGAATTTTGATGTCTCTTCCTTAGGAAGTTGCTGCCAAAGCACACATATCTTCAATCGACAGAAACAAGCTGGCATCTTGTACTGAAATAGGAGACCTAAACAAAATCTAATCAAATGAGATCAAAACTATACAGAAACAAAACACCTCCCACAAAGCCTGACCATCCTCAACTCAAGATTCATATAAGCAGGAGAAATATTGTGACTTCTTTTTCACAGTTCATTCTACCCTTCTGTCTAGGTGTGGCAAACATAATTGTTGAGGACTTGTTGCTGCTGTTTCCTTCTATGTATATTCTCCCATCTTTGCTGATTGTGTGACACATCAGAATTGTTTTTGCAAATGGAAACATTTCAATTTATCTAGCTGATGGCTTGACTCAAAGCCAAGAGGAGTCATTCAATGGGTAAAAAGATTTTCAGCCTTTTCTTTTAATCCACCTTCACTGACTGTATAGGGCCGCTCTGCTAGGCCAACAGATGGTTTGTTATCTGTGAAGGTACTGCTTAGATACAGACATATGTATACTGAAATAGTATTATTGTGGCTTTTTGCATAACACGTATCATCTGCAGTCAATGAAAGAGACAACATCCCACCTATTTGAAATCAATATCTAAGGATGGGATGAATCATACTGCCAGAGGTGCCAAAATCCTTTTCCATTGACTACTGAGAGAACCTAGACTATGACCTTAGATCAGACACTGAGATTTTAGATGCATTTACATAAATGAGTGGTGTTTTTGGTAAATTCTCGTCTTTCTGTTACTCTCACTAGTCAAAGGACAGCTTTCCCTTCCTCTGATACTCTCTGCAGGATCACCTGTGAATGGAGCCACATACTGCTTTACAGACATAAAGTGATAATGTGATTTTTCTCTTCATTCCTGGAGCAGGAGGGGCTGTAAATGCTGTCCTCTTTGCTTTTTTCCTTGAAGCTGCAGTAGGTTAGGTGGTGAGATCTTAGCAGAGAGGAAATTAAGTTCAAGAACACGCAGTAGAATGTGTTTGTCCAGTCATGTCATGTGGGAGTGATGCAAAGTTAAACTCTCCCCTGTGGCGGAGATAAAAACTTGTCAAGTTGGGGCATGGACGTACATCCTTGTTACCAGGGGCATCGTTTTCAAATAATGTGTTGCTTTAGGTCATTCTTAAATCACACTGGCTGTTGAAACGGCTAAGGTATATAATGTGAGCTGAGAGACTCATGGATATTCTCACCGACAGCAAGAATATTACCTTATTCTTTTCTGCATTAGTGGGCAATAAATAAGTTAGGGTAGTGATAAGAAAACATGAATTGTGAGTTGGATTTCACTTCTGGCTCTTTTACATTTACCTGGAGTAGTGCCTAAAGTGTCAGTAGAGCTGTATTATTTCCACAGTTCCCCTTGACATGGCTAAAACACAGTCAAAGCATGCAGTATCATCCCAGAAAAAAACTGCTTTGGGTCCCACTGAAGTGAATAGGATTCTTATCCGCTGAGTTAGACAGTTGTGAGAAAGCCCTTGAGCACCTAATTTCAAAAGTAGCCAGATCCTTTCCAGGTTCCTTAGTGAAGAAGGAAATATCTTTGCAGGCTGGTTGGTTAGAAAAGTGGATGAAAGATTCTTAATGTCTTTTTACTGTATGTTCAAACTTGGTTCAAATCTGCACAAATCACACCGAGACCCTCTGTCCATCCAGTACATTTCTCTGTTCTCTTTACTGTGATCCTCTATTAGGTCTGCCAACTTTCTTTCCACTGTTGTGCATTGAAGTAACCTTTCATTAAAGCTTACAATAAAATAAATGTGAGCGTAACAATGCAAAGGATGTTGTATCAAAACTCAAAAACTCTCATTGTTGACCTTCTGCAGTTAACTTGAAAAGCATAATGAAGTTAATATGCTATCAACAGTTAGCTTTGAAAATCCATCTGGGATCTAAAGGTAACAGAACAAAAACTGTCACTGAAATCAGGGGCACAATAGCGCTGGTGAACGAGCTGACCTAATATTTACAGGTCATTTTAAGCAATAATGATGTCCGGATTCTCCCCCCTGATATGATCCCTTTGCACCGAGGTTGCATTGCAAATATCGTGGATATTAGCCATGGGTCTCCACCTGATAGAAACCTTCTGCTAGTGGCTAGCTGGCATAATTGGATGATATATAGGCTTCAACTGCTGGATGTGGCAGCAAGATACATGAAGACGTGAGACAGGAAGGTCACAGGCAGAGCTCACTGGATAAATGAACAATTCCTTGAGGACCTAGCTGGTATGTCAGTTGTCCCAGGGGAGAAAGAACATTTACAAAAGCCACAAACATAAGTAGCTTCGGAACAAAACATTACACGTTAAGGCTTTGATATGAAAGAGTTGACATCCCATGATTGGAGTCTGGGCTTTTAATTTACTGGGCTGGTCAGGCCAGGCAGAGCTGCTGGAGGTCTACATGCTTGCAAAGAGTCCCCCGACTTTCCCTCAAATGAAATATCCAAATATATTTATTGTGGCTTGTATCTACTAACCTGAGCTCTGCTAATGGTATTTTAACTACAGCCAATAGCAACCGTACAGATACTGGGTCGTATAAGTCCCTAGGTGCATAAAGACATCGGGAAAGTGGAAGCGCCTTTTATCTATTTGCAATTCACGGCAAAGAACTCTTAACAAAATTAAACCCGAAAGGCACAGCTGGTAATTTTTTTTGTGTGCTGAAGCAAAAAATGCCACAGTAGGGCAAGTAAATGTGTTGTACTGTACCTATCTTGAAAATCATGACAGCAGAGAGGGAATTTTGACTGACTTTTTTTTTTTTCTATTTAAAAAGTGTCTCAGCAGTGTATTCTCTGCAATAAGGACTATACTCAAGAGCATTAGCAAGGCCTAAGCAGATGTGAACATCACTGTAATTTCCATCTGTCAAGATGTCAGAAGCAGGTGGAATGGGGTAACCCACTTTGAATTGAACTTTGAAACCAAAAGTCCCAAAATATTAACAAAACAGGACATCTTGGCAAATATATACCTTCTTATCAAATATAACCATGACTCAGTGGAAAGATTTAATTCATTGCTTAAGATTAGACATCCTTAGAGGAAACTTTGGGAATACACTTCAACAATCCATGAAATACACTCAGGAACACAGCTGCAGTGGAGGAATAAAGCATGGGCAATTATACTGAGGCTTGAAAAAGATACAAACTGGGTAAATTGTATGAATGTAATTGAAAAAAAATATCCATTTTCATCAATGTAGTCCCTATGAACTAAGAAGGCATTAAAACAAAAAAGAAATTATTTGAAATTAGTAGGTATGGATTTAGGCAACGGAAATGAGGTACGTTAGTCCATTTATCTAAACATTGCATGAATTTTGGCTGTAATGAGCATATGGAGAGCCCAGAAAAGGCACTAGAATTTAAGGGTGTTCAACACCTCTGAAAATTAGATCATTCTAACTGTGTGCTAAATATAGGAATTGGTGACTAGCTTTGTGCATCGTTGTTGAAAAGTTTGGCCTTGGGTCATAATTGCTTATGCAAAATGCAATCCAAGATTAAAAACACCCAAAACGATGGGTTTTAATGACAAAGATAACTTACTGACTTGATCATAGGGGCTCATCATTTCTAAAATGCACTGAAGTGGACACTTAACTACAAAAGAAGGTGCAATTGGGTCTGCATATTTTAAGATCTTAATCATAATGAATGTAGGAGTTAATATATAACTATCTATAAATGAGGGGGAAAGAGGGCAATGGTTCTCAAGTGTTAAGCGACTGTTTTCTCTCTACTTTTTGAGACTAGAAGATGGTGATAAAAATGAGGGCTAGAGCAGAATGAAAAGAAAAAGTAACAAGGATTTATTAAATAAAAACCTGAAGCATTCTGAAGCACAGAATGAAGTGTAAGGCAAAGCTTACTTTGAAAGCTAAAACACGTACTAAGAATTATGTTAAACTTTACCCTTTGATAATATTATCCGGCATCCAGAATCTGTGCTGCACCACTCTGCCCTTCCCAGACATTGCCCTTTATGTTGTAGAGTGTCAAATCTCTTTGACTATGTCATCATAAGGATTTTCCCCTGACTGCAGCCAACAGAGGGGCTGAGACTTGCAGTAAAAAGAGAATAAAAGAAAATCTAGATAAAAAGCAGGAAAAGCCAGGGTACAGAGTGGGAAGAACAGATGAAACAAAAAAGTAGAGAAGGACTGAGGTGAGGAGTGACCTTTTCCACGTTCCCAGGGCTGCAACACTGCAGGGTAGCAGCTAGATCCTACACTGTTGTCAGGCTGATAGAGAGAGCCCCAGATTCAGCCTCTCATACTTCATAAGGATCCCCAAAGGTAGGATCCCTCTATAATTGGTGTAGACCATCCCACAACCTGAATGACATGGAGATAGCTGTAGAAGAAGAAGTACTTTTCTTCCTTTGTTAGTTTTGAGAACTGAGGTGTATTCATGTTGCAGAGTTCAGTACTTATTTTTGAGGGATGGATTGTGACTTTTTGAATATGGGTAGTTGTCAATACTGAGATAACCTGAAAGGATTCAGAGGCTTTCAAGGCAGGGTTGAGGCCTCTTTTCTCATTACCAACTTGCCTACTGTGGGCTAAAGTGTCACAAGTAGCCACCAGAAGTTGACAATCATCTTTTTGGTGAGAGGAGGAAGAAAACTCTTAGCCTGCAATGACTAGCAGACTCATTCCAACTAGCAAGTATAAGACAAAGACAATCCAATACAGAGCTTAACACCTACTCAGCTGGGAGGAAGAGGCACTTTCAGGTGGTGGCTCAGAACTGAAGAGGTTGCTGTGTGCTGGAGACATCTCTCTTGCACTGTGGCAGGAGAGGATCTCGGAGTGAGTGGCCTTCAGGATAATGCGCCACACAAAGTTAGATGGGAGCAGTCCTGTATGCACTCTGTGGGGTTGCATGTGGTCAGCTCATGATTACTACAGAGGCACAGAAATACAGAAAAGAATCCAGCAAAGCAATGTTTGAGACAACACTTGCTGTAAAGTCAAACAATCTAAATAAAGAATACAGACAAAGTGGTTTTCTACCTTTTAGCTGATCTCACCCCAAGGGAGATGAAAGGAGAAGACAGATAGATGCTCGCTGGGCAGCAGACACTAAGCTCCATGTTGCCATGACTACGCTGCTGCCCAAGGGAGATTCCTGTCTCCACAGAAGGTGGATTTTTATTGCTGGTCACAGTATGGACAGACGTCACAGTCTCACAGAAACCTACACCTGGAAATGGGTCAGAACCTCCCTTTGGTGGAACTTGTCTTCTCCGACATGTTCTCAGATTGAGATCCAAGGTGGTAACCATCCCAGTTGAGTTTCAAACAACATTTTTTGAAAATAATTCATTAAAGATCTGTGAATTGTCCCTACTGCCCCAGATTGTCTGAGATCTATCCTTAAGGAAACATCTGAAAGTTATGTGGATAACATTAGTGTTAAAGCAGAAACAAAGCAGAGATCCCTGAGGGATTATGAACACCAAGAGAAGAAATCCAGACAAGTAAAATCCTGTAAGGGCACACACTCCCACCCTGAGTCCCCATGAAACGCCACATCTCTTTGGTGAGAGTTTTGATATTTTACTGTTTCCAGTTATGACATTTTGTGACAAACACTCCATGAGCAATGGGCTGCTGATAGAAAAATTGTAACATAGCAAACTAAGGGAGAAAATAAAATTTTCTTTAAGGTCTGAATCGCTGCTGGCTGACACTATGTAGAGCAAGACAAACAAATGGCAACGAGGACCCACACTACAACCAAGTGGGGTAATATTCTACAGAAAAAGGATATCTAGAAAGAGCCTGAGAAAAAGCTAGGTTCATAGTTTTTCCATGTTTTTTTTTTTTTTTCATATACTTAATAGTTCCATAAATTGACAATTATATGTACAGATGTTACATCTTTATGTGCATTCTATTTGAAGGGTGTGCGGGACATAGAAATCAATCTGAAAAGTTAATTTTAGACTTAAAAATCCAAGTTCATTTTCTATAAATTCCCAAGTGGATTCCTCTTTCTTACTGTCAGGAAATTATGACAAATGATACAAGAAAGTAAGCTTAATATCAGGACAAAATGTAGGCAGTTATAAGTCTTTTGAAATTATGGTGAGATTTTCATAAATCTTGAGTTAGACTTTTTTTCAGAGCACTGTGCTTAAGAGAATAAAATCATACTGTGTGTCGTTAAAGGGTACAGCAGAGTGTAATTAGGCTTATTTGAAATAAAAGGGATACGTATAAAAATGTCAGTAGTCAAACAAATACATTGTGCAGCAGTGCATTATTTGATGATTGAGTGGTTAATTCTATAGGAGAAATACAATGGTGATGTCAACATGGGAATTAAACAGATCTTTCCTGCTGGAACAGACCACAGATGTGTCAGAGATGGTTTTCTTTGACTGGAAAATGGATGGTTTAGAGGAAGAGTGAACACACTCAAACCCCTATCAAGAGATCTGAGTGACATCTGCATTTCAGCTTTCATTGTAACAAAAATTATCCATGTTTGGATGTTTTAGATATTACTATTCAGTAGAAAAATGCTTAAAACAAAACATATAATATAGCCTTTTAGGAATGACCTTTCAGTCCTGGTCTCCACAAAAATCCAACCCAAAAAATAGCAGTCCAATGAATAAATAAAACCCAAACAGCTGATAAAATAAATCCATCCATGGGAATTTAAAATTCAGTCCTCGTCAGAGAGCACCAGGAAAGCCAAGATTTTTGAAAGCCACTAATTTTATTCAGAGCATAGTACATTCTGAAATTCAGCCTTCTTCAAGGTGTCTCTAGCTGAGCACCTAATACCTGAAGCACCTGCAATAATTAATTGCCTTTCCAAAACCTAGACTAGGACCCAGATTCCAGTATTTGCTCAAAGTCAGGACAGCAATATCTGGTCCTTTAATGAGATTTCTTTCTCATGCAACACTTTTCTGAGATGCACGAAGGTGATGTAACGTACACTTTTCAGAGCGGTACTGAAACTTATACTGAGTTTGGAAACCTTCCAGCAGTATTTTAGATGCTATCACAGTACAAAGAAATCCAACAGTAACAAACCTTGTTTGCTATTAGATATATTTTTTAAAATAAATGTGGAGGAAAACTTGTCAGCAAATTGGACCATCTGAAGCTTTTTACTTTCCTCCTGATTTATAACTATAACGCCCCTGCAAATTTTAAGCTAGTATCAAATCCCTGCAGAATCTTTATCCGTCCTAAACCAAATAATTGTCTTCTGCAGTAATACCAATTTTCCTATGCCTCTAGGCTTGCAGGCTTTGATAGAAAGTTCTTTTGGATGCTAATTTATTTGGTTATACTACAGTGAGACAAATCTCTTTGCAGCCAGTTTCTGGTAGGGCAAAGGAATATAAAACCACATCACCACTGTATGTTCCAGAAACATTACAAAAACTAGAAACAGGAGGAGGAAATTATAGCAAAACGGTCCTCCTGAATATATGGGATCCCCCCAAGTAACAGGATTATTCACTCTATATGGCCATGCTAAGGGCTACAAAGGACAGTGAAGATTAAAGGGTAGTCAAGGGAGGCTCAGGGGATCAGGTTTATTCTTGAGCAGTTGCAGCTCTCCAAAAATCTGGCACCTTGCAAGGTGGTTATCTGGACTCACCATAGCTGATGTAGAGAAATAAACACCTCTGGAGGCTTTGTGTCTCATCCTAAGGCAGAGGTCTGTGATAGGTAGAAAATTTTTCTTCAGAAAATAGATCCAGCTAACACTGTTCTCATTTCCAGCCTGGTTTTCATTCAGCTTTAGTTTATGTATAATTTAAATACTCCTTTCCACGAAGAAGATAACAGTGGGCCAAAACCCCACGTGTAGCTCAGCTGTCATGACACCTGGGCTGGAATCAACACACCAGCCCCCATCAGTTTCCAGACTTTTCTCTTCCCCCTTGCTCCTCAAGTACCTCTCCAGCTTTCAAGGCTGAAATAGCAGCAACATCCTTCTTTGTGTTTCTTTTACAAACTGTTGGAGAAATAGCTTCATTGGTAGGGTTATGAGTTTTACAGCTTTACTTGGCTTCTTTGTGATTATATGTATGCAAGTAAACTTACCTGCTCTTTGCATAAGTAAAGATGATCAGTATCACTAGGGTATTAATTAGCACATCCCTAATAGTTTTCCTGTATACAACACTTTTGCATGACTAACAAACAGCAGATTGATATAGCCGTTCTTACTCACACTGATTAGCAAACTTGATTTTTAAGCTCGACTATTTGCCCACAGATGCAGACAGGTTCTTACTTTCAAAAATCTGTCTTCAAACAACCTAAATTCCACTGACACACAAACTTAAACTCTAAATTCCTATGGATCTGCTGACAAAAGATAATTAAACCCTTCAAGTTACCACTGTGAATTTGGACCAGGACAATGAGACTGACATCCTTGTCTCTGCCTGAGTGGAAAAGGGATGTCTAGCCTCAAAAAAAACCCTCCAAAACAAACAAAAAAAACCCCAAACCCAACCCCCCAAAAAGAATCAATCCCTTATCGAGATACAGCTAGACTGGTATAAGCAGGAAAATATCCATATCAACAAGACTTAGGAGCCAAATCCTTAAAACTATCTGGGTATCTGACACATAATACTCCATTTAGGGATGGGCTTTTTGTTCCCTTTGGAAAATAAGCTTATATTTTAAAACATGGACTTTTTTTTTTTTTAAATAAAATCTCATCTGGTATTTATGCACGTTGTTCTGAGTAAACAAAGGAGGTCCAGACTGTAAATCTTCAGCCTACTGAGTTTTTTATGTTGCTCTTTTACAAGCCTTTGGACATAATTGCAGCAACTTCATTGTTCATCTGCAGACGTTTTGGAAATAAGTCATTGTTCCTGGAACTCTGCAGGCTGTGGGAAATCATATTTTTGAAGCTGTATTGGTCTCAAGAAACCACTATTTCAAAATCTTTATTAACCGTAGGTAGCTGCTGCTCCAGTAACCCTACTGAGTTCTCCTTCTCTTTTGCTAAGCAACAAGACAATTAACTTGACCTATGTCTTTGTAAATTTAAGTCAGATCTTCGGCAGTTAATTACAGCAAAACGATAGCAACATTACACTAAGGCTGTGCAGTTTTCATTTCAGTAAGGGTGATAATGTTTTCTGAAAACTTGTATGCACTGAATTATAACATTAATTTGAAATAGTTATTGTAATCTGTGCAACGCTTAAAGTTTCTAGGACAATTTGAAGGTAAAAGAGAAAGCTGAGCTGTATTAAGGCAGAAAAATATATAAATGAATAGTCTAGGTGACAGTCGGAGAGTTAGGCAGACAGATTCTGGGCCACATTGGAACTGGAAGAGGGCAGGTTCAGATTAAACATTAGGAAGAAGTTTTTCACTGTGAGGGTGGTAAGGCACTGGAACAGGTTGCCCAGAGAGGTTGTTGAGGTCCCATCCCTGGAGGTGTTCAAGGCCAGGCTGGACATGGCCTTGGGCAACCTGGTCTAGGGGGAGGTGTCCCTGCCTATGGCGGGGGTGTGGAATTCAATGATCTTCAAGGTCCTTTCCAACCTAAAACATTCTATGATTCTATGATATCCAGTGCTGATTTGCTTCCCCTGCAGTTGGGGGAAATTTTCCCACAGCAGCTTCAGTTATAAGCAGTACCTCTTCAGATACAATGTAACATGACATTCAAGGCATATTGTTTAAAATTCTCTAGCACTTTAAAGTTAAAAACCATGTGATTCCATAGTTTCTCCCTTTTATGAATAAGCCATAAAGCAAGTTTCTGTCTTTGGGATTTTCGTCTCAATGCACGTCATACAATGCGGCATTTGCTGCTACTCTGATTTTGCAGCATGTCTTCTTGAAAAATCCAGCATCATTTGTGAACTGAAAGCAGGAAGGAGGGTTTTTTTGTAAAAGCAGTTCTCAGCTGAGTACTCAGGTATAAATTCTCACTCATTTAAGAAGGAAATAAATAATTTGGACTGGTGGCATATTATATAAGTCATATATTGCGTAGTTGGCTTGCTTTAAACAAATATTAATAAAATATGCAATGGCTGTTTCTCCTTGGTAAGTATCTGTAAATTGATCTACGCAGTGATGTGCTGCTGTGGTTACATACCATCATATGCTGAAAGAATTTCCTGCATTTTTATTGAAATAATCTTGGGGGTGTCGCTACTCGGACTGCTACAAATGCAGTTCCGCTCTGTGCGTTTGAATTTTAGTTGTCCTTGGTCCTTCAGAGATTCAAATTATGGGCGGCTGAAAATTTGGCTTTTAAACAAAAATGCAGCTACACCTGTGTGACTGTTTCAGTACAAGCTGTCATTACTCTGAGGTGTCAGAGGGAAACCACTTGAGGGTACTCAGGTGAAACCACTTTCTCACTGCTGAAGCACATCTATATAGTATGGCTTTATGCTTATGCAATACAGGTGCAAGCAATGCAGTTACAGCAGTGCGGAAACATAACACAGAGGAAAAGCTCTTTACCTCTGGAAGTCAGTGTTCCTCGGAGAAAGTGATTTTATAAAATCACATAGGGTTTTCTGTGTCCTCTGTTTTAGTCAGTGCTTATTAGAGTTTAACTCTTCTTGAAGCATCCAAGAAAAGGAGCGACCATAAACATGGCTGATAAAAATTCTAATTTCTTTCTTTTAAACCAACAGGCATCTTAACGGTGCTGTGCTACTGAATGTGTTGGATCACAGAGTGGTTCCCAAATAGGCACAAATTCAGCACCGCTATTGCAGATAAAAGTCTGTCCCCAATTTTCTCCCTGTTTCCTATATAGGCATGGGGCAATACTGTCAGACAACACCAACTTTGTAAAACTTGTGTCCCTTTCCAGAGAGAACCTTTTATGGAGACATTGGAGCTGGTTTTCCACTCTTGCATATGGACTCGCTATCATGTGTCCTTCCAGCCTCCTCCCTACCAGTTCTGCAAAGCTTGCTATGATTTAGACTTTGGTATACCAGCAAAATAACTTTGCCTCTAGCTGATTACTTTCTGCCTGTGACTTCTTTGGTAAACATAGTCGTGGGGTCTTTCCTCCATCTAAGTGAAGCGTTAGTGCTTCTGCCTATACTACTGCAGGGCTTATGAAACCAGAATGTGGGAAGCAAAGCTGGTGTTTCACAGGGGAGGGCAAGAGGGGAACGAGTTTGCAGCAAATGTTGAGACTTTAAAGGAGGGCTCGTAAGAAGCACTGGAGCTTTGCAGTGGCTGGTGTATTCAAAAATACATAAAGCTACATGACTGCATTGGTAGCTTAAAACTAGGGCAATCATAATTCCAAAATACCTACCTAGAAAGAAAAAAAAAAAAAAAGATTTAAAAGATCTACCTACTGGCTTTTTGATGTGTTGTTCAGCAAGGATTGACTCTTCATTTTATTGTATTGATATATGTATAAATTTAGTGTGGGTACAGCCAGCTGCTGACCCTGGCTGAGGGTCAGTACCAAAGTCCTATTGCCTGAGAATACAAGCTAATGTAATAGAGCTGGGCTTTTTTCCTTTCTGCGATTTTTTCCCCTAGAGCTTGAAGAATAAAGATAAATATTCTTCCATTACCTTAATTCATTGCTTCTTCAGTCATGTTTGCATTCATTATTAACTTCCTAAGAAGACATATCTATGTGATCTTATGTCTACAAAAAGCAGCTGTCCTCCTCCTCCTCCCTCCATCCCCTCATGACTTTTGAAAGTCGTTAGTCAATCCCAATCAAATTTGAAGGGGAAGAGGTAGGAGATTCAGAGAGAATTCAATACCCACAAGGGTGCTGAAACCTGTCATTGGGTGGAGGAAAGAGAAGGGAATTAGGACCCTAGAAATTGAAAGTCAGGAAGAACTCACTTTTTCCAATTTATTTGGTGGCAGCTGGCCAGTCTTGCAGGTACTGGCCCACTGGCTGGCACACATAGCTCTGAAATAGGCATAACACGCAGTTTTGTCTCACCCAGCAAGACACTCAGAGTCTTATAGGGAGAGCTAGAGTTAGTGCTGTGAAGGCACAAACCTATAACAAAGCTGGTTTCGTTCGATTCTCTGCTCTCAGAACGTCGTCTTTCATCCTTTCTTTGTTACCAACCCAGGAATCTCATCCATTTTCATCAAACAGAAGTTACTGAACTTACTCAGGAGAAACCAGGTGAAATTTGGGAAACTTAAATTAGATGACCCCAGAAAGCCCTCTGGCTTTAAATTCTATGAAGTTATGAAAAAATATACAGATCAAGAGTGATGTATAAAGTGAACTCCAAAGTGACCCGATCCAGTGGATGATAGAAATTGACTGTTTGGCTGGCCATGGCCATCCAGGTGGTGCTTTGAGGCCATGTCGGTTCTACAGCCAGTCATAGGTACGCAATATGGATTACATTTTAATATTCCTAATCAGTCTATGGCATCAAATTTCAGAAAAGGTAGCGGTGAAGTACAGCAAATTCATTGAATAAGTCAGTAATCATGAAATCATTTGCTCAACTCTAATGATTTCTTTTCCCATTATGCACAAGATTGACAATGGTGGGATTTCAAATCTAATGAATGAAACTTTTACAACAGGGAGCACCTGGGAGAAGTAAATAAGACAATGCACACTTGTACTTTAGCTTTTCACCCCTGGAGGCTTGATTTCCAATCTTTTAGATCACAACAGGGACGAGGAGAGAGAAGAAAAAGGGGAAAACTGGAGGCTGCTGTTAGAGTCGTTGTATAACAAGCATCCCTTGAGTAGTATTTGCTTAATGCCATCACTTGCACGCAAAGATCAGTCCCATCAGATACGCTGAGCCCTGATGCCCCTGTATCTTCCCAATAACAGCATTGCCGTTGATTATCACCCGTGTGAGAGAGAGGAGAATCAGACGCTCTCTCTGTACAGTCCCTTGTGAGATGCCAACAGGGGACAGAGTGTTTCAAAGAGGATCGTGTCTGACGCAGCTCTTTTAAAGAGTTGTTTAGTTTTCCAGAGAGGTGGGAAGCTTGCCTAATCCATAATGACCCAAATAATTTTGCAATACGTTCTTTTAAGTGGGTTTGGTCACGTAGTTCTCACTGACAAAATCCCTTGATTTTCTAGGGGTGTAGAGAAAGATTAGTGCATAAAAGGCCATCTGTCTCCTTGTTGCTGACAGGCTAAAAGATGGTCTTTTACTCCTCTGTGGAGCATACTGCAACCCTCCCAATCTGGAGGCTGTGAGCATTTGTTATCTCTGAAGCCTACAAGAAGCATTTCCTTTTCCTGCAATTCGCTGTTGTGGGATGATCCCTTGGCTGCTCAATAGGCTCACCTGTGTGAGCCCCTCACACCTGAGAGCCACAGACTCATATATCAGGTATTGATGGTTTGGCTTCAAGGTTGGATACAATTGTGTCTTTCCACCAGGTACACAAGCTGGCCTTCCAGCAGGAAAACTACTTCCTGTTTACTTGACACAGCATTTTGGGAAAGAAGTGAGGTTTTTCCACTGGTCAGAGGTAGAAAAACAGACATTATTTCCTCTGTTGTGGCCAGTTCTGTGCAATGCGAAGCAAAGAACTGTTTGACTTTTGTGACTGCTTACACTAGTGTAGCATTTTGGGCCTAGGGCCCTTCCATGCTATGCACTTTGCAAACTCAAAATAATAACCTCTTCCCATCCTTGGGGAACGTAGTGTGAATAGGTAAACCAGGCAAAGAAAATGAAGGCATAATCCTGTTTCAGGGACGGAAAACAGACATGGAGAGACTCAGCAATCTGCTCAGAATAACACGGAGATATAAGGTTAGAGGTGGGAGACACATTCAAGTCTTTTCCCAGTTCCTTTACTGCCCTATTTCTCTGCAACTTTCCAGTTGGGGTTGTTCCCATCCTTCCACCCCAGGCATATGCCTACACTTGTGTCAAGAGAATATAAACAGATTTGATAGTCTTTAGCATTTACAACAGATAAGTACGGGAAGCATAATCCACAATTGTGGGTTACTTTGTCCTTGCTTTTGGGTGTCTCATAAAAAAGATAGTTACTCACCCCCTTACACATCACACATGCAGTGGGCTAGTGTGATATCAAGTTAATATTTAATAGTTGCAAAATGGTATGCTATCCTCAGGGAAGGATGCTTTCTAAATGTAAAGTGTAATCTCATATTTGGTGGATTTGAGTTTTGCACATGTCGCTGGATCAGCTGCTGCTATTACCAGATAGGCTTATCTAGATACTTACAGAGCTAAAAAATTGCATATGTGTATCATTTGGATTGTGGTCTGCATATCCTATAAGCCATATTCAATTGCTTATTTCTGGGGATCTTTTTTTTTTTTTTCTTGGGAAGAAGACTCGGTTTCTTGCCTTCTCCCCTCCCTGCATGATTTTTAGGCATCTTGATTATCAACATGCTCATTTCCCCATCCATAAAGTATGTATAATAGTATAGGACTATGTATAGTGTGAAATTGAAATCCCTAACTTAATCATGACATCAAAATTCAAGCCACTGTAGCATTGACATTCATGGTGAGCCAGTCAAGGCAAGAGAGTGCTTGTAATACTTTCTTGGTCCATGTATTTTAAGAGTGAGGACAGCTTCAGTCATAAATTGTTTAATGGAAACAAAGGGAAATTTTTTAAGTAGCAAAAGGAAGGTAAGTGCAGGAAAGAAGCGGGAAGCCAGGAGACATGCTCAGTTTCCTTCCAGAGGCTCCAGTGCTGGGGTTTTCATCTGAGGGTTCTCAGAGTTCACACAGCTCATAAGAAAATACACCTCATATGGCAAATCCTCTTTCCCAGGAGAAGGTAGCTCTAGCGTTCACTCGCCAGACCTTCCAGGCTCTCCAAGAGAGAGGTTTAATAGTGCTTTTGGGTTCCTCCATGCATGCAACATAATGTTGTACCAGAGCTCCCTTCAGAGCAGCTGCCACAGCTCAGGGCCATGCCATGTCTCTGACTTGCTTGGGACAGCAGCAGAGTCACAAGGCTGTGGTCTTGATAATCCACTGCTTTTTTTATTCTTTTACTCAAGCTCAAACTTAGCATAGTGTTTTTTCAGCTCTCTGGCTGGACGTTTCTGCACAGTTTACCATTAATAGGAGACTGTGAGAATGACCACACTGGGTCAGACTGAAAATCCTTCCAGCCCAGAATCCTGTTTCAGACAGTAATCAACTCTGGATGCCCAGGAAGAGCGTAGGAGCAGGCATGCATTTCGTCCTGCTTCCTCAGAGGACTTGTTCAGTCTCTATCAGCTTGTGGCTTAGAGCTGTTCTCAATGAGAGGTGGTGTTTCCATATTTAAATGTCCTCAATGCATGACATTTTTGCATATGAAGCTCTTCAGTTTCTTTATGCACCAGTGTAAATAAGGGTCGGCCTGTTACATCTCCAGCTCACTCAGGCTGGACACTTCACAACTACTCTTTAAATGCTTAGTCAAACACGCGGGAGAGGGTTCCTGCTGTGCAGAGAAGAGGGATGAAGAAAAAAAGCTCTGGTTTATGCTGAGAAGGCTATACCACTTTACAGAGAATATAATCCAGGATCTTGCAGCCAGGAAGGAGGAGATGCTATGTTTTAAATGCCTGCTGACAAGTGTGTGAAATGACCAGGTTTGATTTATAATACTTGAATTTTTTGTGTGCTTCATAACCTATTTGGTAGAAAGGGTTCAAGCCCATTTCAGATACCTTTGCTGCTCATTGTATATCTCCCAAGTTTCTTGCACTGTCATATACTCCCCCTCCCCAAGGGCTATGCTTCCACCATTCTTAACTTAAATAGTAAAATTTGTTATTGTTGTGGAGTGGGCAGAAACAGAGTAATGTATGTGCAAACTTGTATCTCTACTTCCATCCGACCAGGGCAGCTGTAGCTCTAATATGGTCTTTCTTTCCTTGCCAGCAGATTAGAAAAGGATTATGGAAAAGAAGGATACCAAGGGGAAGCATCATTTCATGTCTGTACCAAGGCAGTGCTCCAGCTGGCATCAGTCACTATTTACTCTGTGTTTTACATGTGGGATCAACAAGGGAGATGCAAAACGAGAGACCAGGAAAGCCTGGAAGCGGAAAACACTGACTGTTTGTATTGTTTTATATTTAGTGTAGTGCCAGCCTGCAAAACAACTACAGCACACACAGGAAGGATGGATTAAGAATTTGGGCACTAGTTGGCATCTGTGTTTCTGCTCTGCCACAGACTTCCCATCTAGCCTTGGGCGAGCTATTCAGGGCCAGATGTGAAACAATAAGGTGTGACCACACCAAGCAAAAAAACACTGTGAGAGGAACCATAAGGTGAGTGGCGTGGTTTGGCCTCAGCCCGCAACAAAGAACCACACAGCCGCTTGCTCGACTCCCACAGCCGTGGGAAAAATCGGCAGAAAAAGGCAAAACTCGTGGGTTGAAAGAATGTAATTTAACAGAACAGACAAAGGGAAGAAGAAAGAAAAAAAATAACACCGATAAAGGAGTATAAGAACGCGATTACAGCACCACCGCGCAGAGCGTCGACCGGACCCGCACCGCCGCAGCCCGCCCCGAGTGGCGACTGCCCCCCCCCCTCCCCGGCTAGCGCCTCTTATAGCCGGGCACGGGTCACGTGGGATGGGATACCTGCCTCCCCTGCCGGCTCCTTGGGGAAATTAACCCCATCCTTGCTGGAACCAGGACAGTGAGTTACAAAGTCTCCACAGACAGTACAGAACACACAGTGTAGAGACACAGCTCGGGACTGGGCAGAGAAAAAGCTGGTGCAGACTTCACAAAGTCGGCTGCTTCTAGTTAACATTGCAGAAATATGGATATTTCCACATTTGACCCCGTTGCAAGGCACAAGAAATACCAGACAGGTAGAAAGCAGGGAAAACAGGTTCCTAAATCCTAAGCTATGATCATGAAAATCTCTGTTCTTTAGATTCCCTAACTTCTAAAGAACTTGCAATCAATGTTTTTAACTTAAAAAACCCTTAGACATTTACCAGTTCCAGTTTTGCACTTGCCCCCAGACAGATCTATCCTGGCTAAGCTGAGAGGCATGACACCCATTCTGTGCCCAAGCCTGGTTAGTTTAGAAACCACCTCTGAGCCTCATGTGGGGAACCTCCCTTAGGTCTTCTCATACTGTACCTAACACAAACCAGTGGGATTGGGTCGCCCACCAAATGCAGTCATGATAACATTTGTTTGGAAGCATGATTTACAAATAACAAGCCAAACTTTGTGCAGGATGAAGCACTCACATGGGGTTCGTCCCATGGCCCAGATCTGATGTCACCCAGTCTTCATGTGTCCCACCATATGCAGCTGGTGTCCTCACCACTAGGCTGTTCTACTCCACCTCTGGAAACTGTGTCAGCAGCCAGGAAGCAACTCAGGACTGTCTAGGCTGTGTGATTAAACACACTACAGAGTATAAAATCTGTAGAATCAGGGAATTATGGGTTATGAAGGCTAGCATACATACAAGAAAATTCCTGCTAATGTCCCAATTAGGTACTTGAGTTCTCTTTTTCTTTTCTTTTTTTTTTTTTTTTTTCCTTCACTTTAAAGTCTGCTGAAATCCTCGGGACTTGTAAAGGCACTTGCCAGTTGCTGCAGATTTGGGCTGAAGTCTCTTTCCGAGGAGCTCAGGTCTTTGTGGAAGGAAAACTGTTGTGCCAGATAACAGCAAGTGACATATGTTAAAACCACTACACTGGGCCTGGTAAAGTCAGGGAACTTGTTTGAGGGCTAGAGTGAAAGACTAGTTCCACTGGATATGTTCTTACTGGGAAAAATCTTCCAGATGACAGATAATGAGTCATCTCCTAGGGCAGAAGAGAAGTGCAAAGCAGTGCAACTCTTAAAACCTGATAGAGAGCAGGGCACCTGCACCAGGGAAAGCATTACACAAATGGACATGAGATAATAGGTCCTTTTTTCCTCCATTTGAAATATATGATCCAGAAGAAAACATTCAAACATTAGGGCCACCTCCTACTACCCAATTATTCAGAAAGGATAGAGTCCAGGCTCTGCCACAGAGAAGCACTTAGACTTTCTCATCAAAATGTGACTCTCTGGCAAAGTGAATACTCCGGGAGGTCAAATGCATTACCACTCAGCGCAGTATCACTTCGAACAGCCTGAATGAAGGATTAACGAAGATGACTTGACATTTACCTAGATTTGTGTGCAGCTAATAGGGTTGATAAAAGTGCTCCATGAATAATTTATATTGGGTAATTCACAGACGGAAAAATTCATCTTCTTCCCATAAGCAGAAGGGAAGGGGGAGGGTGGGACGTCAGACAAGGAAGATTGGTCTCTAGCTCCATAATACCCTTATCAGTGGAAAGAGAGGTCAAGACTTTCTGGTTTAGTATCACGGTTACTTCCGTTAAGGAAGTAATTTTAATTACAAAGAATTTACCCCACCCCCATTCCCACGCCCCCTTTTTTTGGCAGGGAGGGGAAGTGTTTGGAGTAATTGGCAAAATACATTGCAGCTGAGGTCCTTGTTGTTGGTACATGGAGAGGCTGAGCACAGTATCACAGAGTCACAGAATAGTTGAGCTCAAAAAGGACAACTGGAGACTGTCTCCTTCAACATCCATGATCAGAGAAACACCAGCTACAGCAAGTTGTCCAGAAAAGTGTTCAGTTGGGTTTGAAAATAAATAAGGATGGAGATTCCACAATTTCTCTAGGCAATTTGTTCCTGTTCAATCATCCTTACAGTAAAAATATTTTTTCTTGTATTTAAATTGATTTCTTATATTTCAATTTGTGACCAATGTCTTCTGCCCTGCTACTGGGCACCACTGAGAAGAGTGTGACTCCATCTTCTTTACTCCTCCATCAGATATTTGCACACATTGAAAAGATCCTCCATAAGGAAGATCTCTCAAATTGAAACAGCCCCAGCTCTCTCAGCCTTTCTTCACTGAGAGATGCTCCAACCCCTTAGTCGTCTTTGTGGCCCTTTACTGGACGTGCTTGGACATACATCCAAGTCTCTCTTGTACTGGGAAGCCCAAAACTGGACCCAGCACTCCACATGTTTCTCACCAGTGATGAGTAGAGGAGAGAGATCACCTCCCTCACCCTGCTGGCAATGATCTTCCTAATGCAGCCCAGGGCTTTTTTTTTCTGTTGCTAGCTCATGGTCAACTTGCTGTCCATTAGGAACCCCAGGTTCTTTTCTACAAAGCTGATTTTCATTTGGTCAATCCCTGGCATGTATTGGTTCATGGGGTTATTTCTCCCCAAGTGCAGGACTTTGCACTTCCTCTTGCTGAACTTCATGAGGTCCTCATCAGCCCACTTCTCCAGCCTGTCAAAGTGCCTCTGGATGGCTGCACAACTGGACCCAGTGATTCAGTTCAGCTCACCTCACTCTCTGCTCATCCAGCCCTTAGTTCATCAGCTTTTCTATGAGGATCTTATGGAAGACAATGTCGAAGGCCTTGCTGAAGTCTACATAGACAAAGTTCACTGCTGTCCTCTTATTTATCAAGTCAGTCATTTCATTGTAGACGTTTATCATATTGGTCAAGCATGGCTTCCCCTTTTTGAATCCACGATGACTATGACTGATGATTTCATGTGCCTTCGTATACCTGATTGCTCCTGATGTCCGTCATGTGCCTGGAAATTTTTTCCAGGATTAGCTGCTCCGTCACCTTCCCAGGGATCAAGGTGAGGCTAGCTGAGCAGCTTGTAGTTCCCTGGATCCTCTTTCCTGCTCTTTTTGTAGATAGGAGCAACATTTACTTTCCTCCAGTCCTCAGCCACTTCTTCCAATCACCCCAATCATTCAAAGATTATTGAGAGTGGCCTTGCAGTGACTTCAGCCACCTCAGGGCCCACGGACTTAAGCATGTCCAATTTCCTTAAGTATGCTTTAACCTGATCTTCTTCCACCAATACCCTTGGTGGAAGAGGTCCATTGGTCTTTATCTCCATACACTTGAAGTTGGCCTCCTTTAACCTTATATTGTTGATTACAAAGTCCACATCACCCTGACCTCTGTTTGCCAGCCTTGTCTACCACTTCCTCACTTGATTGCTGGTTGTCATTTCCCAGAAGGGGAAGACTGAAGACAGGTAGAATGTATGGTGACCTCCTCAAGCCAATACCTGTTGTAGTGGGATTTGGACAATGGATGCAGCGAGTGTTTGAGTTCACAGGGAAAGGTGAATGAAAGCCTTTGGGGGAACAATTTCATGTTCCAGATTACAGTTAACAGGAGCAACCATTCACTCTCTCTTGCAGTTTGTGGAAGGGATGACAACTACTTGTCACTGTGCATCTGGTGTTCTTCAAAATTCTTGTTAAACTTTACAGCTACTTGTAAGAGAGGCTTAGAGAAAAAATGGCTTGTCCAGAGCCAGCATTAACGAGGTTGTTTCCTACTTGTGGCCATAGCACTCTGATTCGGTTTGGAAAGCCTTGCTGTGGGGTGTTGTTCACTACTGTGATGGCACCACAAATCAAGCACAACTTTCAGAAGGATGTGTCTAGGTAATTTAGTAATATCCCCATGAAGACCATGGTGCCCTTTAAACTCAAAAAACTGGGATGTGCATAGACTAGAATAATTACCTTTTTAATTAGGACAACTCAAAGCAATTAGGTAATGCAGAACAAGAATGAGAATTTTTTTTTAAAAAGATGCCATGTCCTTGCTTCTCCTTTTGATTTTATTCAGCTCAGTGGTTTTCTGGGTTTCAACAAATTCTACACAATTTCTTTGTTGTCTTCAGCAGTCTCCCAGTCTTGACCTGTAGCCTTCCAGGTCCTTGCTAAGGTCTCAGTGTCTGCATCTTCCCATGCCTGCCATATCCTTCAGTCTTGAAGCCGTCTTGAGAAGGTCAATTTAGTCCTAAAAGAACCCTCTCCCTCCGCAGATTTTCATCTGATCCACTTGCATTTTAAAGTCATGTGGCATATGCTACAAGTTAAACAAACCAGATATCCTTTGCGATAATTGATGAGCTGAAAAGGCTCTGTCCTGTTGATGAGATATGGCAGCAAGCTGAGTTTCACTGGCGATCAAAATTCTCCTTTCCCATAGCTGGGTTGATTTGTACTCCAATGCAGTGTGAGTACTCCTATGCAGTGTCCTGGAACTAACCGGCTCCACATCTCCATTCGTCTCTACATCAGAGGTCAATTTTAGTCTGAAAGTGTGCTTAAATGAATCGCAAAATTCCTTCTGCTTTCAACAGAAGCAAAATCTCTTCACTTGAGTTGAATATTACTCAGTCAAGAATTCACACTTGTCTTGGTAGATAGGAAAAGACATAACCAACCTGGTGTAAGGGATTCTGACCAAACTCCCTGAGGCTGCACAGAAGGGCTAAGTCTTCAGGGACTTGAAGTCAGGACATCTGCCTCCAATGCTAGATTCTGCTCCTAACTGAGTAATAGGGCTTGGGCACACCTTGTCTTAGTGGCACAAAGCACACATGTCTCTCATCAACATGAGGGGTACTGGCCATCCTCTGCTACCATCATGAGACCTCAAAGAACAGTGATATCACTGATAAGAGTGAAGCTTAAGCTCTGAACTACATGGCTTCTAAAATATGATATTTAATTAGGGGCTGGGCTCCTTTTCTAGAATAAACTGCTGGAGGTACAGAGCCCTTCATGTGGTGCTTTGTACAGCCTCAGTCAGATGAAGCTCTGGCTCTTTGTATATTCAGAAACTGTGTGAGACTGTGTCTGTTAGCATGTGTGACAGTCACTGGCAGCTGCATCTCCTCAGGGACATTTTTGTGGAATACCAGCTATTTAGTGCCATCTTTTTCGCTCAGCGGGCAAACCAGAAATCAGTATGGAACAAACCCAAAACAAGCCTTGCCTTTCGTGGAGGATCTGGTGGCAATACACCTCTTATCTTGCTAGACCACCAACATGAGCAAAACGAAATGACATGCTGAATGTCCTCAGGAGACTGAGCCTTCTTGCACTCTGTTGGATGTGTCATATCCAAAGCAAGGTTTCCACACTGCTCTGATAACTGCATATGAGACAAGGATGAGTTATTGGTATTCTGTAAATTATGGCTGAATAATAAAAAGAAGAAACTTCTAGTTCAAGATTGAATTGCTTCTGATTCTATGGGACCAAACGTAAAGGGACCTGAGGTTCGGCTACCACACTGGAGAGAGAAACGATAGTGATACAGGAGCGGAAGGAATCAATTTGGTGAAAACTGAAATAAATGAGGCAACAGGAACATGTTCCCTTTGTGTCAAGTGAAAAATCCTCTTCCTGAATAAGGAAATTAAATATTTCTAATTTGGAGCACCAGTAAGAAAAACAAGGAAGAAATGAAGGACTATATTCTCTAAACTGGAGAAGAGATGTTTCCTTGCCCCATCAGGAAAAGCAGTAAGCCTGGATATAGGAGGCACAGATTTCATCCCTGCTTTTTCCTTGGTGTGTGGAAAAGCCATGTCTCCATATCCTTTAATCCTTCTGCTGTTGGGTATACGGGACATAGTTGTTTCTGTTACTACTTTTCCAATTTGCTACTCCATTCTGGGTGTAGATACCAGGAGACAGGTACCTTGCCTCCCGTGCAAGTGTCCCAGCTCATGCTTGGGTTCAGGGAATACCGAACACAAAATGAGACCCCTCTGACAGGAGAATTTGAGGGAGAAAATACCCCTACAATACTCACCAGAGGCTGCAGTCTCTGGGACAAGCAGCACATAGAAGTAAAGCTGAGAGTCCTGCCTCCAGGGAAGAATGCCATGCCCATAGAGGTATAGACAAGTCTGAGCCACGGCTTACTAAATTGCTATTTCATTTTCACTAAGGCAGGGAAGAAGGTGGAGTTTAGCAGTAGGACAGTTAATAATCAAACTTTGTGCCAGGTGAAAGTTTAATTAGCAATGCCAGATGGAACTGCATCAATGGGAGTCATTGAATGCTCCCTCTCCCTCATAGGAATAAACCACATCGTAGCTGCATGGGTACTCCTTGGGGACAGGGGGTCTGAAATCTCTTCAAGCAAAAGATGGGATTGGATTTAGGTTTTCATCTGTTGGCTGATGCCATAAGCCCTGGACCATTGGTTAACTTCTCCTGCTGTGGCTATTTTGCAACCATAACATGCCTCTCTCTCCCCTTTGTTTTCTCTTTGTGCTGCAGCTATTTAGTGAGTTGTCTAAAAGCCTGAATAGTTTGGGGGAAAAACTGTATGGTGCTTTCTGTTAGTAAATTAACTTCTTGCCCTTCCATTTCTTAGCCACTTCTGAAGTTTCTTACATGAAGAAAACATCCAACATATTGTAAAAGTAATTTTTCTTTTTAAAGCCACTCTTTAGTAAATAAACTGCATCACTGCAGACTGCTCACTTCCATATTGAGGAGGTGGAACTCATCTAATAATCATTACAGTACAATACTTCCCCTCGAAGCACTCCCAGGAGGCTCTCTTTATCTGGGAAAGGGTAATGGAATATTCACACCTAATCACCACGACACAGAAATACAGTTCTTTAAACGGGAAAATCAATTTTCCCTTAATATTTAAAACACTAACAATGTGCTTTGCCGGAGCTAAGCAGTTAGATAAGATTATACATTCAGTGCTGATGATCAGGAACATAGTGTCTGAAAGGGAGGCAGGCAATATGAGACATACTCTGGGGTTCAGTAATAATAACTGTTTGCAATTAAAAAGCAATTTATTAAAAAAAAAAAGAAAAAAGAAAAAAGAAAGGTGTGAGATGACTCTGTCCTCAGTTCAGTTCCACATGTAGTTAGTTTCAGTTAAGATTTATTCCTACCATGCCAGTCCAAAAACCCAAGAGTGTTGATCCCTCAGGTTAAAGGCCCATTTGCCATCCTTTCTGAAATTAACGGTTTTATCAGTCAGCTTTTATCAGTCAGCGATGTCTGCTTGGATCTGTGCCACACAGACCACTTCTCAGTGCTTACCTGGCATTCTGGTCTCTTTTCCCTTAGCCATACGCCCACCATAATTTTGTTTTGTGAGTCACAGTGGCGGCAGCAATTCTGTCCCTTGAGATCACATTAGGAACTTCCCCAGAAATTCATGTGATAGAAAACTGGATCATCAACTAAGCATTCCTTTTTTAATGAAAAGTATTTCCTTTCTGTTGGGAATTCACAATATCTGTTTTAAAAAACAAAACAAAACCCCAAACCTCAACAGATTTCCATCTCAAATCTTTCATTTTCCTATGTAAGAAAATCTATAGGGTCTGTTTGTCTGTTTAAGAAAAAAATCCATTATCCGACTAAATTATACTATATATAGGGGATAGCTGAACAAATCCAACTCATTTCTTTTGTGCAACATCCTTGTCTTCTGAGAATTTCGGTTATGTCCCATTTGTTCCTGCAATCAGCCCACAGTGCTTCCTTTCTTCTTTCTTTCCGTGTTTCTTTTTCTTCCTTCCTCCCATCCTCCCCCTTTTTCAAGGTCAGTCTAAAAAATCAAGCCCTGGGAAAACGTGGAAAAATCTAGCATTCAGTATTATTGTAACCCTGAACAGAAATGAGATTAAAACCTGAAGCTTAGTGATTCTATGGATGTATGCATGTAATAGGTATGATTTATTGGACATGTCAGGGGTCCATTTCATTTTTAAATAGAAAAACCATGGGGTGCAACTTGACGACTTGTTAAAGGAATCTCACACTACCTAAAAAGAGCGACACCGCAAAATACTTAAACACGCAACAATTTCTGGAGAGGGTCTCGTCAGAAGAATATCCCGGCATACCACTTAATGGAAGAAAATAATTATTCACAGATTGTTAGTTTTGCTTTTTGCAAACACTGAGTACAGTTAATTTTGTCATATCACTTGCTTGTGTTTACAAGCTTCAATCACTCCTTCAAAACGGCTGAACCATCCCCGGGCACATGGATTGAAAAGGCATCATTTTAATGGGCTTGTAGCTAATTAAAAAGTGTGACATTCAGAATGTGGCTGGAACATGGCATAAAAAAGTAATTACAGAACAATGCATCATGTCACGGACAAGTGGCTAAATGTGAGCGTGTGCTGGCAAATATTATGTAGGAAAATCTAGATCGAAGTAGGCTCCTGCATACAATCAGGACCCTGCATGTTTCAACTGGGCACGAGTGGTGGATGTGTTTTTGCTACAGATAAGTTTCAAGGCCTGTTTTGCAATCCCTGCGAGGTTCTGCCTTTGAGGCCGCAGTACCGATTGATCTCTGTCCTAGCGGTGGGCAGGCTTCTGGCGTGCACGGCGCGGCAAACAGCCCTGGATTCCCAGGGGCAGCATTTTGTGCAGTCAGCAGCAAAGATTTTTGTTCTTTTTTTCCGGTATTCAGTATTACAGGATGCTTGGTCTCCTTGACTGCACCCACTAAGTGAATAAATACGTTGGGCTTGAGTAGTCCCCCATTTGTATAGGCTGTGCAAAATATACTTTCCTGGGCTAATAAGGGCTGCTGAGCATCACTGAGGGGCATTCACCAGGTGCCTTTGCACATGGCTTTCCACGTAGAAGAGCAGTTCCAAACAGCAGCCTGGGTTTCAGCAGGCAGCTCACCCACAAAAACAGCCTGGATGAGAAAGGCTACTGAAAAAGGTTTGGAAATGATAATACCTTTCAGGATAAGGTCCTGTGCGTGACGCCTACCCATAGCAATATCTGCAACCCAGTCATTCTGTTACTTTTGAACAGTGCCTTCTCACCTGAGCTGTCTGTATCGTTGCAGCTGCATAGAGCTATTTATGTAAATCACTGTAACTCTTCTTTACGTTGCCATAACGGCTCTGAGCCCGGAGATGGGGCAGAAATGTAGTACCTGCGCAGAGCTGGTGGCAAAGCTTGCTGCAGAGCACGTTGAAGGACACAGGGAAGCTCAAGGAAAGAATAGGTCAGCTTGTGGAAAAGGAAGCAGAACAGGGTTGGTCTTATTTATTTGATTTCTAACAAGTGTAACAGAAAAGAAGGATTGTAAGAAGGGATCTGTCAAAAAGTTAGTAGAGTCAGGTGTGGATCATCATAACTGAGGTCTGCAAATAGATGATGAAAGAAAATACTCCTGTATGGGCTGATTAAGTTAAATATTTTTGTGTGCTAACCTTCTTCCCTCCTGCTTTTCAAACTATTTCTATTTATTGCAGATAATTAATTCTTTTTCTTTCCTAGCTATGCATATTGGCTCACACTACTGTAAAGATTAAAGGATTTGGGGTATTTACATTAAAAATCTTGTTAGAATTAACCCCAGATTCATAACTTAGCAGTTAAAATAGATTCCCTGCTGAACTCAGCAATTCATTTTTTTTAAAAAGTAAAATTAAGAATATCTATTTGGCTGCTCTTCAAGGAGAGTAATGCAAGAAAAGGGAAAAAAGGGAATAAAGAAAGAAAACAAAATGTACCAGCACTGTTAGATTTATTGCTTTTATTATAATTTCTTTGGCTTATGTAAATTTAAATGAAAATTTTCAGACCATTAATCCATAATATGGACTATAGTCCTCTTTGTACTTAATTAAAAATGGATAGATTGATACAAGAAGGATGAGATTTTCAGAAGTACTCAATGTTGGCCGAACTCTGCTTTGATTGAAGTCAGTGGTGAAACTCCCTCAGAATTCATTAAGAACAGAGCTGAGCATTTCTGAAGTTCCTACCCAAATGAAGTATGGTAATGGATCATTTACAAAGCATTGCAAGGTTTTAAATGTTGCAGTTTCCATTAAGTTCAGTTTATTCTTTTTTTTTGGCTAAAAAAGTGGCTTAAGCTCATCAAAGTATACATCCCAGGTAGGTTTTGTGGACTTTAAAGGATTCTCTTGAGCTGTTGTTGTTGGGTTCAGAAATTCAGACTGGCTACCAAAAAAGACATTAAAAGCATACATAAAGAAAATGGGAGACAGAGCAAGTAGCGGTGTTTGGAGGCTGAAACAAAGCAAATAAATACTGCAAGAATGGATTTAGAAAGTTTTAATGGATTTATTACTTGCAACTTACACAAGTCTCTAAGGGCAGTAATAGCTTCCTCACCTCTGGCCTCTTGAAATCCAACATGAAAACCAGAAAGCATGGATGAACCAAGCATGACAGACGAGCACTGGTGCAGAGTTGGGAGAGGGGAACTACACCGCAGCGTGAGAAAGGACAACCCAACCGAGATCTTAAAAACTCATGAAATTCACCATGATTCAAAGCACCAGGGCTGGTGGGTCAAAATTTCAGGCCAAGCTGTGCTTTCAACTACAGAGGCCCATTTGATTTATCCTTACCATTGGAGAAGACATACTGTGTTACAGAGGATTTGTTCCTAAGGGATCAGGTTGAGAAGAAGATATAAAGTAAAACAACTGACCTGGCGGTTGTATCCCAAACAGGCCAAATGCCTATGAAAACATACGATCCCTTTGCCACCGCAGAAGCTGTAGGAGAGCAGTTTAATGGCGCTCTGCACAGAAATTTTAGAGCCTTTCATACCACAGACACAAATGATACATTTGATCTTTATTCCACCCTTCTAAATCACAAAAACGTAAATTCAGTTAATGCAAAAGCCCTGAGCTGCTTCTCTGCTTTGCTGTTTATAGTGCCATGTCCAGCTCTGGCTTAATCTTCCGGGTGTCGTTCAATATATTTCTGACCCAACCAGGTAGAACAGAAGACTTGGCTATATTTCTAAACTCTCAGAGGTTTTAAGACAATCCCACAGCTTTCGCTGGAAGTAGTTTTCGCAGCGTACAGATAAGTAATCTCAGGGAGAGTGTAATTGTCCACAAGAAAACATCAGCTGTGGAGCAGGAAAAAAGCCCCCAAACCACAAAATTAAACAAAACAAAACAAAAAAATAGAAAAGGGATGTACTGACTTTATTTTTCCAGCAGATGTCTTTGCTGAAGCCCCTCCCTTCCCTGGCTACATTTCAGCCATGTTAATTGTGATAACTATCCCCTATAGTTCCTTGGAAGGAGAATTGTAACAATTAGCCCGTGACTTTACACCAGCTGTCTTGGCATAGATGAGCCAATGCGCTTTGGACACCGAACACCTGCAAACCCAGTACATGGTGGATGTTTGGATGCTAAACCAAACAGCTGTTGCATTTCAGACTCATTCTCTTGGGGATGTTGGGGGGGGGGGGGGGGGGAGGAGCAGGGGGAGAGAGATGGAAAAATGTCTATATGCCCGAATGCCATAATTTTCCCTTTTTGAGGTTTATACTGTGCATTCCCTTCCAGTACGCTGCATCTCAGCTGATTAAGGGATGTCCCTAGCAGTTATCTGGAGATTATACAATCTGTAGGGTTCCATATGTTACCCGGCTTTGTGAGTAGCTCTGAGCAGCTAAATATAGGAGGGCGGGGGGCGGGGGGGGGCGGAAATAGAAACAACCCTGCATTTATTTTGATTTATTTCCAATTACTCCCTTTTCAGAGCTCTTAAAGGACAGTTCAATTTGGTTTGTACACTTCTCGATTAGTGTAATCTGGAAGCTGGCAGTTAGCACTTTGGCAGTTTTACCCCAGTGGGTTTAATAACCAAACGAGAATTGCAGAGAACAGTGGTGCCGGATTCACAGAAAGAGCCATAAATGCATTTCTTTTCCCCAGTAACTATTCAGTGGGATTATTCAAGAGATTTAAATGTGGGTGGCATCAATTTGAAATGCAGATGGTGTATCTTATTAAACACCATTTTAGCTATTTGTAGTGCTCAGAACAGTATTTGCCCTGAATTTAAATAACGATGTACAGTATTTGTTAAAAAACATGCTTGGGCATGTTTTGTTTAATTAGCGGCTTGAAATTTCCTAGCATATGGCTTGTCATTTGGTAAAAAGATATGCAATTATGAACTTCCTTGAAGTTTTACTATTTAAATGCAAAATTAACTTACTATGTTCAGCAGTTAATTTCAGGCCATTAAATATAGTATTTACTAAACAAAAGACATATAGGAGCAGCTCAGTACGCCTATGCCATCTGCACCTATAACACCGTACATCTTTTTGTTCATAGGAGGTGGACTGGACCCGGTCTGCTCCCACAGTTCATTACCAGAGTTTTCTGCACGTCAGTGCAAACGACTTCGTGTCTGTTTATTAGCTTTAAAGGCCTGGATGCTGCTTTAGAAACATCAATTTAATTTTTATTCTTCAGGAAAGCAAGCAGACCATCTGCTTAGATATCCAGTACTTTCTGAAGTGCTGCAGTTTTTTTTTTTCCCTGACAGATTTTGGATGTCCTTTTAAAGTTTTTGGAACTTTTAGTTGCTCGCTTGTTCATTTTTCATTTGGAAATGGAAATCAGTGTCTGGTAGACTGAAGGAGGATGCATATTTTTTTTCCCCATAACTTACCTGCTTAGTTCCTACTCCTCATCATGACAGATGACTAATTCAGCATCTGACTCCCTTGCACCGGTTCCTCCATCCACCACCTTCATCATTCCCCAGTCCCAGCAGAGCTGATGAAAAGATTTGCCTCAGGCCTCTCCACCAACCCTCATCGCAGGCAGTATTATGCACTCAAATGACTCACAAATTGGAAGATTCTCATTTTTACTGTTCAGAATGACTTATCTCAGGAAGCAAAGAGAGAAGCAAGGAAGTCTGATGAAGCAGTGTGAAAGGAATGACCCCCAGCCCTACACGAGTTCCCTTCACAAGTCTTATTTCATAGCTTTGTCACACACTGTACTTCTTAATACACAGGCAGCAGGATTCCTCTTACTGTATTATAATCATCTACATATGAGCCAGGCCCTGTTAAGCTTGGTGTTTATTTATGAAAGAAATAGAGTCTTTCAGGATTTTACCTCTTCCCTACATTTCCCTCTGGAAGAGGTGAATGACAGCCCCCGAATGCCTGTTTCTCTTCATTAACGGAGAAGGAAGTGTAGGTATCTACAATGTAGATGTCTGCTTTTGGAAATACTGACTCCAAGTGCAAAGTTCCCAAAACATCAGGGCTGAAATCTTGGCTGCTGACATCAGTGACAAATTCCTGTGGATTTCGGGAAAGTTGGATTTTCACTTTATTTCCTCTCTTATGGCTGCTGTGTCTTGGTTCACTAAAAACAAGGTGCTTAGCACCATCAGAAGGACAGCCAAAGCTGTGATCCTTTCCAGGATGAGCTGCCAAGCAGACAAGAGGAGAAACAAAACAAACAAGAAGGTAAAAAGGTGGGAAATCAGAATCATTAATTCATATCTCTGTTTCCTTGTGGATGTTACTTAATCTTTTCACTTTAGTCGTGGTTGCCTATAACTTTGTTTATACTTTTTCCATCTTTCTTGCCACTAGTCTGACCACGGTATCCCACCATCTCACTGACCTGCTTCGCTCCTTCTTACTTTAACTTCAGGTTTTTCTTCGTGATTTACATAGACGTGACTCCTGGCTTTACTCCTGTGCTTCCTTCTGCTCACTCCTCAGTCTGCCTGCTTCACGTTTTTTTTATGATCGCTGTGTTGTTTTTCTCCCCCAGCTCTGTGCCTCTGTTATTTTTTACATGAGTGGCTCAGTCTCTCTGTCTAACGAACAACTTCCCTGTCTCCCAGCTCTCTCCTGATGAAGGTGGAGAGAGCTTTATCTCTTCTGTCATAGAACCCGGGGGCAATATCATATAGCAAAATGAATTAATTGCACAAAAATTGGTCCATAATATGCCCACTGTTTCTTCTTCTGCAATACAGAGCGTGACTACCTCAAGGGGAATATTTCTTTCATTATTTAGGTTCAGCTGTTTTTTCCCTGCCTGTTTATCAATTGTTTTTTGTGAGTATGGAGCTAAAGCATATGGGTGTCAAGGGCAAGGTGCTCAGTGCTCTGCACACATGTACCGCCAAGGCAGAGGCTGCACCAATCAGGCAGCGATAATTTTAAATTGGGAGAAAAGGGGAAGGGAAGGGAAGGGAAGGGAAGGGAAGGGAAGGGAAGGGAAGGGAAGGGAAGGGAAGGGAAGGGAAGGGAAGGGAAGGGAAGGGAAGGGAAGGGAAGGGAAGGGAAGGGAAGGGAAGGGAAGGGAAGGGAAGGGAAGGGAAGGGAAGGGAAGGGAAGGGAAGGGAAGGGAAGGGAAGGGAAGGGAAGGGAAGGGAAGGGAAGGGAAGGGAAGGGAAGGGAAGGGAAGGGAAGGGAAGGGAAGGGAAGGGAAAAAGAACAACGAGCTCAGACACAATGTTATGGTTTTTAGCAGGCTCTGTATCCAGCTTGGACTCTAATTTATCCTTCTAATGAAGTGGGTTTGCATCCTCCAAACAACTGTGTCATATTTCCATTCCAAAGACAATTAATTCTGGGGCACATTTTTGCAGATTTTGCAGATCTGTCGTTGTCTAAAATCCATCCAAGATCAGACAGGCATTTCCTGAGATTTTTCCAAAGTTCTAATAATCACCTCCCTTTGGCACAGTCAGCAGCCAGTCACTGGGCACTACCAAAAATCCTGGTAATGCCTGTTTGTATCTGAGATGCCTAAAGACCTTGCATGCTGACCTCTGAGAAACGCGACCTCCATTTTTTTTTCTTAAAAATGCTCCATCAAACATTATGGAAGAAATAAGCCATGTTTTGATTGCCTATTAAAGAGTTGTGGCTGGGAACAGACATCACCAGGAATAGTTCGCCTCGGAATATTTTTGGAGAATCTAAATATTGTTATTAAAAATACAGGAATAATTCATTAAACCTTAGAGAATGTTTCTGTTAGGTATTAATGCAACATTATTGTAACTTTTGGCCTTTGAATTCGTGCTTCTTTCTGACTTATTTTGCCCTACAGAATATTTTATTTTGCATTCAAACACAATTAATTGAAAGATTGATTTATCCCCTGATCATATGTACCTTGCTGGACAAAAGACCATTTTTTTTCTACAGACAAGAAATAGAAAGGAAGAAATTAAAAAATGTGCCAGGTCATCCATCCCTTGTGGCTTTAAACTGTCACTCCAGCAGCAAAATAAGCCCATCCACATCAGAAGAAACCAATGAGGCTTGACAGCAAACCATTAGAAGAATGGTGGAGAGAGGAAATAATTCAAACTTTTAACAACACAAACATATTCTAAAAAAAAATTGAAACCATATCTTCATCCCTATCCTACCACATCCAAATGGAATTCAATATGTGGTGCATTTTTGACCTGCTCAGATGCCCCAAAATCGTAATAGTGTTTATGCCATCCAGTCAGAGGCAACTCCAAAAATACAACCCCTGTTGAAAAAAAATGGTATTAATGATTCACCATGGGGAGCTCTTTCCTCTGAGTTGTGACATAACAGGAGGAGTTAAAAAGGAGACATAAAAAACACCTTGACAAGTTGTCATTAAAGATTTCATGGCAATATCTGTAAGTGCAGGGATGCCTACTCTGTTGCCGTGGCAAAATTCACATTCAGATGATTACATTTTACTTACTTACACTCAGCCTGCATTTTCAATTCCATATGTCATTCTTCTTGTCTTCTCGTCTTAAATTGCTGTATAGTGCTGCTGTGCATTATTAAACAGTTGCCACATTTCACCCCAGTGGATCTTGCATTCAAATGATGGTTTTACAAAGTCTATGCTGCTTTGTTAGGTTTGCCTGTACAGCTGGTTGAGTTTTTTCCAAGAAAAAAGTTTTATTTCAGAAACAGACTTGAAAAATTACTGTTTTTCATTAAAAGTTGTTGAAATCTTTTTCTTTTTTATCTGTTTTCTAAAAGTTTCTGGCTTTCTGAATTGAAAATGAAATTGAGTAGATGTGTGTGGAAGAAATGGTGTTAAAAAAAAAATCAATGTTGTTATTAACAAAAAAGAAAAAGGTTTTTCATTTAAATATTGAAAATTATTACAACAGCATTTTACACATCTGTTTTTTGGATCTTGCCATAAATTGAAAAAAAAGGAAAAAGGAATCCATTTCAAACAATTGACTATGAAGACAATGCCAGAACTGCAAATATCACAGCAAAACTCTTTCAATCCTTTCCAGCAAGTTCTTGTTATGCATCAAGTTTTGAAACTTGCAAAGTGTTGCAGCATTCAGAAAGAAAAACTGCTTTTAATTCTGTTTCACAGTAGATGTATACATAAAATGAAACCCAAGTGCAATTTGTTTTTTAGATTAGAAACTCAATGACACAGGGATCACTGCTCCATGAAATTAAGCACGTTGTATGTAGGCTGGAGAAATGTTCCTAAAAAGACAAAGTATTAGAATCTGTCCCAAGGAGGATACAGTGGCTGTCTAGGGGGTTTGAAGAAACAGAGAACTTATTTCATTTGGGCAATGAAATAAGAAAATATATATGTTAGGTAGGTGGTTGAAATGAGATACTGATGAGAGTTATTACCTGGTGATATCTGTTATGCTTCAGCTGTTGTTCAGTAGTGGCAAAGGAAGAACTTAGATTGATTAGCCCAGTTAGGGAAACCATCACAGTGTGCATGTGTTGTGTTATCTTGGGAATGTAACAATCCCCGAATGCAAAATTAGATCAGACACTACCCTCAGAAGAGAACTTAAACTATTTTAAGATGCATGGAAAGATCCCTAAGGACACGGATTCCCTAGAAGACTTTAAAAAGCTTTAAAGCTTCTCTTTTTATCTATAGACAGCTTCATAAAGTCAACTGCTAAAATGTGTTAAAATAATCTGTGTTGTAGAGTCCTTTTAGAAACAATATATTTCTCAGGATCAGACTTCTAACCACAGTTGAACATCTCACTTAGAGGTTACTATCTTCTATAGCTCGAAGTATTGACTGCAGAGGGAGCCCTAGCCAGACACTACTGGAGAAACAATGGAAGTGATTTTGCAAAGCAAGAGGAAAGCCAATATGTCCATGCATTTAAAAGACCGTGTCCTACTTCAAACCAAACCAAACCAAACTAAACCAAACCAAACCAAACCAACATTTTCTTTGTATTTATTAAGACCACAGCCTCCTTGCCTGACCATAAATAGTTCCCTTCAGCTCTGAGAACAGGCAAGGTTCTGCCTTGTGGATTTCGTGTAGGTTTGTTTTGACTATTAGTAAGATGTCAGGAGATATGTACTGCTGATGCAGAAAAAGAGAGGCCTTCTGTCACCATGTGTGGTGCATCCAACCTATGTTTTAAAGGAAAGCTAAGATTGCAATCAAATAATCTGGTTTAATGAGCTGGGGTTCCAAGCGAAACTTCTGGGATAAAATCAAGAGTGAACATAGTGGAGTTGGAGAAAGCACCACCCTTCATCATACTTACAACACCATGTAACTGGGCCCTCATCACATGGCCCAAAAGAGAACTAGGCAAGGTTTTACCAAAGACAGTATTTTCAGAAGGAAGGACAGTCCATGAAACACTCTTTCCAGCTAGGCACAAGTAGTGGTTTAGGAATAAACTCTAAACTGCTTCTTTTTTTACATCAAACTGGATTAAGAGAAGTCGCATTACAAATTTAAGGCAGCTGTGTAGATCAGAACGGACAACCAGCACATAGAAGGAGACTTCTGGAGGCTTTTGGAGGACTGATGCTTTTTGCATCCAAGTTCAGAAAGCAAGACAGCGTCTACAGAAGCTAAACCTTCAATGATTTTTAATAACAGATATTCATAAAGGTTTGACCATTGTAGAGGTCACTAATGTGTGGCTAAATGAGAAAAGTTCCCACTGGTCAAGAATTATATCAGTGAATTCCAACTATATGTAATGCATTTTATTTTCAGATCATTCCATGAACATTAACTAATGAATCCTCATACCACCCTGGAGCAGAAAGCAGGGAAGGATAGTTATGCAGACGTGCCAGTAAATATTTAATTTCCTCCTTTTATTTTTTTATGGACTGTTTTCACGGTGTAATTCCACAGATGGACTCATCGATACCAGGCCATTAAAAGAGGGAACAGCCGTGACATGATAGATAAGACATATTTTCAAAAAAATAATCCTATAGGTGATGTAATGTTGCAAGCAGAAATCACTTATTTCAGTGGGACACTGCAGAGAACAAATGAAACAGTAAAATACACAGTGACACAGATGCTCAGGAGACTTGCTTCTGAGACTCCTGTTTTATCTTTAAGTACACAGGCGAGATTGTCCCTTATGTTCAGTGAAGATGTGCCAGAGAAGGGTTGCCATGGCAGAGGGTAACCACAGTAAGGCTCCCAGCCCCCAGCAGGTCTGCTTCTATTTCCACCCACTCACCCATCTGGCCGGGTTGCAGCGAAGGTGCGATGCCTCGGGGCCTGGCACACACACCCACCGGGGGATTCCTGTCTGGGCAATTTGTGGCTGGATTGTAGCTTTTCTCATTACCACCTGTGTTAAGGGGTCCAGCAGACTCTCTGAATCCAGCGTGATAGATTTTCCACCCTGAATTATGCCCTGGCCATCTTCCAGCTATACCATTTGGGACCATGATGTTGTTAAATCCGATTCCCTTGCAGGGTCAGGATATTGATCAACGCAGGGCTTTTTTTTTTTTTTTTTTGGCAGCACAAAGGAATTTGTTCTTTGGCCAAATCCTGTACCCATAGAAGATGAGAGTAAACCTCTCTTTGCCTTCGTAAAGGTCAGCTTTTCAAATTACTCTCACACGTTACCCTCATACATCAGGGCATGCAAAAAGGTGATGAGCACCCTTGTCATGTTGAAAAGAAGGACAGCTAGAGTTAACTCAGCACCTTTCAGGAGCAGCGCTTCAGGGCCATTTTATTCCACTTGATTCACGACTGAATCTGTACTCTAGCTTCATACCAGAAGGAATCCTGCCTATTTCTGACGGCTTTGCTTCAGAAGAAATGTAAAACCTGTCTGCTGGCTAAATTTCAGTTTGGATAATTACATTTTCCTCATATAAATTACTTTAATAGTTTCAAAGATGAGAAATTACTCTCTGCTTACTCTTCCAAAGCTATTTTGTGGTGTTAGTAGGAGAGATGAAATGGGCTATCCCATTCAGCGAGGCAGCTGCATTTTAATGGGGGATGAAATTCCCCCTATAGAGTACATATTCTGTGCAAGGAACATCAGTCCACATCCAACCTATGTGAAAGATGGAGAGCTATTAATGTCTTCCTAAAAGTTCACAACTCTCAGCCTGTGATATATCTCCCTTAACCCTACTCTTATGTATCAGACTGTCTCTCTGACAGCTCTTCCGGGGTGGTTGAATACAGACCTATTTTTAACTCCTAATTTTCCCATTGTAAACCTGCTGGTTTCTTCCTTTCTTTCCTGCGTCACCAGCCCCCTTCCCTCAAGATCCACTCTGTCACCTGGGCAGCTGTATCCCATATTGTCCCCTGACATCCAGGCTAGCTGCAAGACTGCTTGGCTCTTTGTCCATCACATCTTGAGGAGCCAGGCTTTTGCAGATAAGCTAACCCCCTTGTCGTTGGTCTCTGCACCCAGTTCTTCGTGCCAGTGTAGCACCAAACTGCAGTTCCCAATTTATTCCCTTCTTCTTTAAATAATCCTTCTAGAGCCTGGCTGTGGAAATTATGCTTTTCGCTATCTTCATCCTTACATCTTTCTGATGCGAGCTGATTTTTTCCCCCCTGTACCCAACCCAGTATTCTTATATTTTATCTTAGGCATCAAGTCCTTTTATTCTTTCTTGCCCTTCTTAAACTTCTTCAGTGATCTCATCTATCACATCACTCATTCCAGCCTTGATATTTCCATTGTCATCACTTCGTGTGTCATTCTCATGCCTGGAATGTCCTAATTTTTCATATACTTTAAGTCTGTGACCCAAAATGACACTCTTCCTGAATCAGGGAATCAGTTATATTATCTTTATGATTATTCATTAAACAGAACTTTTAGAAGAGCTAATGCATATGCATAAACTTATTGTTCACAAGGTCTGATTGTTCAAACACTCATTCTGTGAATTCATTACCACAAGATGAAATTTCTTCAGTATATGAGGAACAGACCAAAAGACACACATATAAGATGGGAACATTTTGAAGTGCAATGTGCAAGATTTTCAGGCAAAACACACGACATCGGGAGGTGAGGATTGTGTTGCTAAATGGCAGCACATGAGTCTCTTTCCCAGCTGCTTCTTGCAGGGAAGCGCTACAGGTACCAGTGTGGTGGACTAGATGGATTATCCCATCTGCTTAAATACAGACATCCCTTCTCCCTCCCATAACCTCCCTCCTATCACTTGTTGAGCTTGTTCATTTGGTCAGGTCTGACATTGTGCAAAGATTTATGGGCATCTAATTTGAATTTTGCCAGTAGACTCACTGATGATGACAGATACTTGCTGGAGTGAAGTATTTGTCTAAATATTTGCATGGTCTGGACTTTCTTTGGGCAAGAATTGTAGGTAATTCTACTCACCAGCTGTGGATTGATCTCATCTTAGGTGTCTAAAAAAGTTTATTTTATTTTGTTTTAATCTTAGATTTTGCAAAGCAATTAGCATATTTCTAGGTGTTGTAGCAGTTGTAATGAAATCAGAGGAATTTGACCTTCCATTCATTCAGACATGAACAGCCCAATGTTGAAAGAAGCACAAATATATTCCCTGAATAACCTCATAAAGAAGAGAAAGAGATCAATGAAACATTGTATAAAAAATGTTTCATAAATATTTCCCAGGAAAAAATGTTGCATTATGTCATTAAGTTAATTTCAAAATTTGTGGGTTTATTTTTGACAGTAGAAGATCTTTCTCATGAGTCACCATTTTTATTATCTACTAATGTACACAGCACTTACCATTTCACTGTGTTCTTCCTTTGAGTACTTCCATATCATTGATATTTTCTCACTAAATATTTAAATACTTTCTCTCCTCACTTTGTGCATCTTTTCTCCCTCTGTCCTCCCATGGGCTTAAATGTTATATTTGCATATTTATGCAATATGTGATTTGATGAAACACCAGGATGCACCACAGATTCTGGACAGCCTCGGAGCAGAAATTCAAGGTATCTGCCATAAATTTTAGCAAAGCTTTGGGCTACTGTACTCCTAGATAGCTTTGTTAAGGTCATCTATGTGTCATGCCATAGGCAAGAGCCAACTGGAAAAGAAGATTTGAGTTCCATAGATGATTGATAAGCCTTGGAAAATTTTAAATCTTAAATCAACAGCAAAAGGAGAATACATTGCTTTATTTTTCTTCACTGTTTTTTTTTTTGTTGTTTTGCAGAACTTAAATATTCCAACATTTCATTCCAAATCCACCAAGGTGGTCTGATCACACCAAGATTATTCCTGTTTCTCCAAAATCAAAATGTGCTTCCCACTTTCCATGCCTTTTTATGGGATGGGCTGGAGAAAGGGAATCTGCAGTCTCCTCTGTGGAAAACGTTTACACAGACTGCCAGGGAACAGGGAGCTTGGTAACTGGCCAGGTTTGCTGCCAAATGGCTGGTGGGCTGGGAAATTTGAGTTTTACTCAAAGGACTTGAAGTTCTGGTGTACCTCTCCTATGAAAAAAGGCTGGATGAGACCTGGAAAGCTTGGAAACATCTGATCCTAAATCACCCACTCTCAGAGCTTCTTGAAAACCTACCAGGCAGTCAAGGAGACCAAGTTCGCTATTACCTGTGGGCACAATTTTTATGGTCTTCACTGAAAAAGGATCCTCCAACTAAGTTTCAGCTCTACAATTTCTAATGGCGAAGCATTTGCTCTGAGAACTTCTAACTGTAGTTAGACAGGGCCTCTCCAGAACTTAAGGGATATATTGCAAGTCACAACCTTTACACGTGTCTTACAAGGGAGCAAGGTAAAAGTTGACTGCTTCAGCTGCATTCTTTTGCACTGGGAAATTTCCCCTTGATAAATCACTGAGATCACACTCACAGAGCCAAAGAGAAATGTTTTCTTTCCCCAAAAGATCACATTAAAGTCTCATAACATCTTACTGGAGTAAATGCATATTTTGATATTACCTTTGCAACACTGGGATTCATATTTTAAGAAATCTTACTTTGCCATTAGTTCAAATCTGAAGAAATGCCAAATGAATATTGGAAGGAACAAAGTGAAAAGGAGGGTGCCAAAGCACAGATGGAGGCTGATGAGATGGAGAATGCTCAGATGGACACCGAAGACATTACCGTCTTTTAGTGGGCTGAAAGCAGTGGACATAAGCTCAGGTGTGGTGGAAAGAAATGGTGGGATGAGATGACAGTGCTGCAGAGAGTGTCAAGGCTAGATATCTGGGGAAATGCTGCCAGCCAATGTGCCAGCAATGATCAGACTTTGTATGACTTCTAGTATTGGTCTTGAGTTAGAAGTTCTTAAATACCTGCATTGCATAACAGCACTGCCAGCTATTGTGTCTTGTAATTTGTTAGAAAGTCATTAACAATAATTTGCTTCAAAACCAAACAGCTGGTTCTGTGAACCTCTAGGTAACAACAAATGCAAGAACCAGAGGAAGAGTAATAATTTAAATCCACAACATTTCCAGTTGCTGTTCTAAATCCCAAGGAATTATTTTTACATATATTTCAATAATAAACTAATCTTGACAGTCTGTTTAAAGTATGCAGAAAGTGAGTCTTGAAAAGGTGTGGATTTATTTATTTATTTATTTATTATTTTACCAAGGCAAAGCTAATTTAATTTCATAGAATCATGGAATGGTTTAGGTTGGAAGGGACCTTAAAGATCATCTAGTTCCAACCCCCCTGCCACGGGCAGGGGCACCTTCCACTAGACCAAGTTGCTCAAATCCCCATCCAACCTGGCCTTCAACACTTCCAGGGATGGGGCATCCACAACTTCTCTAGGCAACCTGTTCCAGTGCCTCACCACCCTCAGAGTAAAGAATTTCTTTTTAATATCTAATCTAAATCTACCCTTTTTTTAGTGTAAAATCCTTACCTCTCATCCTATCACTACACTTCCTGATGAAGAGTCCCTCCCCATCTTTCCTGTAGGCCCCCTTGTGGTACTGGAAGGCTGCTATAAGGTCTCCCTGGAGCCTTTTCTTCTCCAGGCTGAAGAACCCCAACTCTCTCAGCCTGTTGTCATAGGAGAGGTGCTCCAGCCCTCTGATCATCTTCGTTGCCCTCCTCTGGACCCACTCCAAAAGGTCCATATCCTTCTTATGTTGGGCGCTCTAGTGAAATAGTTCTCATTTGTGTCCTTAAAAAAAGACAAACTCAGGAAAGCTTTGCATTCTTAACAGCTTCACTATCATAAGTCAGTATAGCTACACTGACTTTAGAAATGCTTCCATGATTTATACCAGTTGTAGATCTGGCCCTCCATTCTTTGGAGCTGGGTGCCAAAGGAACAGTTCACTGAAGTTTACTAGGATGTTTCTGATCAATGTGAAAAAAAAAAAAAAAAACCAAACCAAAAAGCTCACAGTATTTTTTTTTCATTATGACAATTTCTACTACTTTTTAAAGAGTCTGACCCTGCGAGGTACTTGATCCCATGTTTCCTGCTATTTGCAAAGGTGTCTCATTGAGTTCAGTGGGAAATTTGGGCCCTTGACTCTCTGCAGGACAGAACCCTAATACTTGGAAAGAAATTGCCTTGCGTCTTGTACAACCTGCTAATGTGGTTGTGCATTCATGCACAGCAATTGATCTTACAAGCTTCTGAATGTTCACTGGACTTGCCATTATACCATGAATATTTTATAGCAGCACCACTACAATAACAGTAATTACATTTGCCCTTTTACAGAACCTTTTATCTAAGGATTTCAAGGTGCTTTATGGATATTAATTAAGCCCCACGGTCTTCTTGTAGAGTATGAATTATTATTACTATTCTGCAAATAGGGAAGGTGAGGTATAGAAAATCTGAACTTGACCTTGCCCAAGGTCATATCGCAAATCCCTGCAAGGACTAGGAGATGAATCCAAGGAACCTTCACCAGACTCACAGTAGTTATTTACTTGATTTGGACTATCCCAACAGATGAAGAAAAATGTTTTAAAGTTGAAACTTTGGATATTTTTCTATTATTTGGGTTATTTATGTTTTTACTGCTCTGAAGAGTCACTATGCCCCTCAATACACCCTCTCAAAATAATCCACATGTCAGAAGGTGCTCACTGAAATGAATATGAGGTCTTACACCTAGAGGATCCGATCCTGTATCAGAGATGCCAGTAGAAACATTTCACTAAGTATTAGCCCAGCCTTGCAGGTACTAATAGAAAACTATTAATGCCATCATGAGCCGTCAATGAGCTCTGAACAAAGTCCATAGTTGAAAGGCACTTTTCTCTCAATTGCATTACTAATAGTGAAAAGATGTCCCAAGGTATCTTCTAATGTCAATGCCTGTCATTTAGATGAATGAAAATGACTCACTGTGATTGCTTCTTTGATAAACTTATTTACTATGAGAGTGCTATACCTTGATTGTTTTGTAAAACAAAGTGTAATTATTACACAATGATTACAAAGTTAGGCTTGAGTCTAAAAGAAACATGAAAAACACTTATTCAGTCAGGGAAAATGGACACATTTCCTGAGTGGAAATGTACCTTAATCAAAATGGGGTGCATGTTCACAGGCACAGCAGGGTATAATAACCTTTAGGAAGGTAAAATTTCAGAAATTCCAGATTGGTGGGCCCACGTGCACAGCCGAAGCAAGCTGCAGTATTTTTTTTTCCTCAGTCACAGCACCAAGGGAACATGAAACGTCTCCACGTGTTTCCAGCTTCATACTTAATGTGACCAAAACCATGTGGGATTTCCTTGCAGCTGCAGAGCAGATGTGTGCCAGGTTATGCAATGTGAGAAGTGGGCACAGTGGTCCCATGCCCACAGCTGCTGCTTCCCATGGTACTGAGCTGGTTTGGGATAGCAGAACCCACAGAAATATGTATGTAAATATAAAATGTTCTCCACTTTTTAAAGTGGACAAAATCCTGGCTTCACAACAGTAACCGGGAAATTTTCACTCACTTCTGCCTCCCCAGGACGTCCTTCAGGGAGTTTGGAGATAGCTTTACCAGTTAAGAAGACACTGTAATTACTGTAAATGATGTAAAATCCTTTAAGCTATAAGAGATTTGACTGGTCTAATCAATATCTTGCAATAACAAGGTTTAGCCTGCTAAGAAAAATTGTGCAGTGATAACATTGTTTATGATTTATTCTGCTTAACTTCCAAGTTTTTAGTCCAACAAACCTCTGTCTTTCAGCAAAATAGTATCACAGAGCAGCGCTGGTGGGCAGAGACATTTGTATATTACCATAAGGAAGCGACGTGCTACTGGCCTCGGTGGAGGTTGAATGGGGATGAGTGGGGTGCCAGCACATCCAGGGCGAGCAGGAATAAAACAAGACTGCCCTTACCACAGAGAAATGCCTGGTGCAGACAGCACACCTTGAGAAAGGAGTTATTCTCTTAGCACAAGTTTCCCATACTTTTATTTTATTTTATTTTATTTTATTTTATTTTATTTTATTTTATTTTATTTTATTTTATTTTATTTTATTTCATTTCATTTCATTTCATTTCATTTCATTTCATTTTTTCTCCCTTGTGGGTTCTATGTATGGATCCCATCCTACAAAGGGATGTCCCTATACAGGGGACATCCTATACAGGGGACAACCTGTCCCTAGCAGGGTTGTACAAGCAGCTTTCCCTTTCTTCTTTGTGAGGAGATCTTTCATGGGAAAAACAGAGAAAGGAAACTACTCATCTATCTTTGACTATAACTACTCATCTGAAATAAAATATTGGACATAGCAACACAATACTGAGTAATGTTCCACAGATTGCCGACACCAACTCTCTGAACTGTATGTTGTGAAAAGTACTATATTTTAAGTTTAGGATCTGATTTTCTGACACCTTAGCCTGACAATTTCTCTGTTGCCTTTTACTTATTCATTTCAGCTCTTCCACCTTACCACCTCTCAGCTTTGATGCATTGAGAATCATTAGTAAGTAAAGCACATTTAATCTATGCTGTAAGAGTTTATATTTCTGAACAGAAGCAAAGCCTCATACCAATTAAATATTTACTGAGATGGAGACTTCTAAAATATATCTCAAGGAAGTTCACAAATTTATTAATTTCTGTTCATCTTATTTGAAGTTTTGTTAATGGGATTTTCAGCAGGTGAATAGCTGTTTTATTTTTACATGCATCATACTCAGTTTAAATGCCATTTCCTTAAAAGCTGTTTATGAACAAAACACTTGAAAGTAAATGTGAATTGCCCAAAGCATTTTTCCCCATTGGCCGTGCTTAGGCTGTTCCCTGAAATCAAAGATTTGATGGATTTTTGTTTTGTTTGTGTTGCAGTTTTTTCTTCCATGCATGTAACAAATGAGAAACATGAATTGGTGTGGACATTGCACTTTGAAAACCACAAAGCACTTGATATATTCAAATTGTGTTTACGTAGGAATTGTTTCACCCATCAGTGAAACGCCGCTGCCTCTGGCTTGGAAGGCATCAGTCTTCAAAAAGAAACATTGCTAAGTGAAAAGAGCTTTATCTAATATAAAACTTGAAGAGGAATGTAGGCTTGCAGTATGTAATTACTCATTTGGATCTTAGCCCAGACACCAAAGCTATCATTCCTTCTTTAGCAAAAGTAAGTTGCTATCTTAAGTGGTTACAGATATTGAAAGCCTTGATTCTGCAACCTTTATGGAAAATAAAAATAGTATTAGTAGTATAATGCTCCTCAAATATTTAGATGCAATTGTATTTAACATTTAAACGGTGCTTTAATCAAGAGACCTCCAAGCACTCTATAAAAGTAAAGGTGTGTTTGATTTTCAGGTCAGCACTAATCACCACTTTTTGGTCTCCACGTTTCAAAGCCTGAAATATGTTGTTGTGAGGCAAATAATTGACTCTGTTCTGGCCTCTGAATTCATGCAGAACTTCTCAGTGTTTCTGACAGGGAAGTTTCCTGCATGGATCATTGGCAGATGTAGCTACAAGGATGTGGTCACACAGTAGTGACTATGACAGCCAGTGTTGGTTTGAAGGATTGGTTCGCCTTCCAGCCTATTGATTTGGGGTTTTGTAGCAGCATATTTAGCACTGGTGTCAAAGTCATGGATGGGTTTGTGATAAAGCTGCCGTGGTATTGTAAAATGGGTGAGAGTGATATTCCAGAGTGGGCACATCCATTTTCTGTATGATGTGCAACATCTACGCAACCATTTCTATCCACAGCAAAATGTAACCTATCAGTTGGTGAGCATATTTCAGCAATGGAGATGTTATCTGTTTCCTTCTGTATCCTTGACATTTTCATCAGTTTCCCCAAAGGCTTCTCTGTCTTCCCTTCCCAGATTTTGAGCTATTGCCAGACTGTCATCTGAAGATCTGTGTTATTTTACATTGTCTTGGGAAAATATCTGTCCCATAATTGGAGGAAAAGGGAAATATTATCCAAATGGTACTAAAATCCATATTTTATGTACTACAGCAGTTTCATAAAACCCATTGGGAAGACAGGAAGAGACACTTTATGGAGAAAAAAGTGGAAGAATGCAAGGAATGAGACATAAATGAGAAGAACAGGGGTGTGGATTAGTTGTTGGGTTGTGTTTTTTTCTTTTTAAAATAAGGAACCAAAATACCCTTAAATTTTTTTTTACAGTCTTACCTTACAAGATGTTAGAGTCTGTTATGTGAACTCTGTAATAACAATTCCATATTCCATATTCCTGTAACAATAATTCTAAAAATAGTTCCATACAGTTCATGATGTATCAATTTATTTCTGTGAAACTGTAATACACGTTCCAACTGGTCACATGAGCATTAGAGATTTCATAGCAAATTTTGGTGTTGGGTAAATTTGCCTCATCCCTCTCTCTGCATCAGGATTACAGCATCAGGATTCCCTGAAGAGCGATACCGATTAAGTCATTTACAACTATATTACTGAGTTTGAGGGCATGAAATAAAATTTTAAAGTCACATAAATTTCTCTGATGAATAAACTTTTCTGTGTGTGCAGAGGAGACAACAGAGGAGACAAATCTTTTGCTATAAGAGGGACTCGTTACTCCCACACTTTCAAAGCAGAAGTTGTAGTTGAGGATAAAGGCAGTAAGGAATTTTGGCAGAAAGAAGTATTGTGACCTCCAAAAAAAAATCTTTATAGATAATAATCTTGACTTCTAGAAATACTCTTCGGTCCATAAGTGTCCCCTCAAAAGGTCAGAAGGTTCAGTAGAAACATCATCTTGGGTGGGAACTGTGAAAAAGAACTTCATTTAATTCTAGGGAAGGTTTTCCTCGTGGTACTGAGGAACTGAATGCTTTCTTTGCCTCAACCTTTACTAGCAAGACCGGCCTTAAGAAATCTAAGGACCTAGAAACCAGGGACAAAGACTGGGGCAAGACAGACATGCATTGTGTGGAAGAAGATCGGGTTAGAGAATACTTAAGGAAATTGGACATACAGAAGTCCAGGAGCTCTGATGAGATGTACACATGAGTACTGAGCTGATTAATGTCACTCCAAGGCCACTCTCAATAATCTTTGAATGATTGGGGTGATTGGAAGAAGTGGCTGAGGACTGGAGGAAAGTAAATGTCGCTCCTATCTACAAAAAGGGCAGTAAGGAGGATGCAGGGAACTACAAGCTGCTCACCCAGTCTCACCTTGATCCCTGGGAAAGTGATGGAGTGGCTAACCCTGGAAAAAATTTCCAGGCACATGAAGGACATCAGGAGTAATCATCATGGATTCACAAAGGGGGAGTCATGCTTGACCAGTGTGATAAACTTCTACAATGAAATGACTGGTTTGACTGATGAGGGGACAGTGGCAGACATTGTCTGCCTAGACATTGTCTACCTAGACAGTAAGGCTTTCGACTTTGACACTGTCTCCCATAAGATACTCATAGAGAAGCTAATGAAGTATGGGCTGGATGAGCAGAGGTCAACTGAATACTAGCTGAACAACTGGCTCCAGTTTTGCTGCCATCCAGAGGCACTTTGACAGGCTGGAGAAGTGGGCTGACATGAACCTCATGAAGTTCAACAAGGGGAGATGCAAAGTCCTGCACCTGGGGAGGAACAACCTCAGGCACCAGTATGTGCTGGGAGTCACCCAGCTGGAAGCTTTGCAGCTTTGCAGAAAAGGACCTGGGGATCCTAGTGGATATGAAGAAAGCCAACATTATCCTGGGCTGCATTACTGAGTGTTTTCAGCAGGTTGAGGGAGGTAATTCTTCCCCTCTACTCAGTACTGGTGAAGCCACACTTGGAGTACTGTGTCCAGTTCTGGGCTCCCTAGTGCTATAGACATATAGAGTCACCAGGATGATGAAGGGACTGGAGCACCTCTGCTGTGAGAAAAGGCTGAGAAAGATGTGTCTGTTTAGCCTAGAGAAGGAGGGGTTCTCATCAATGTATATAAATATCTGGGGGGACTGTGCAAAGAGGAAGGAGCCAGGCTCTTTTCAGTGGTGCCCAGTGACAGGACCAGAGGCAATGGGGACAAACTGAGACACAGGAGAGTCCCTCTGAACATCAGGAAACACTTTTGGCTGTGAAGGTGACTGACCACTGGCACAGATTGTGCAGGGATGTTGTGGGGTCTCCATCCTTGGAGATATTCGAAAGTCATCGTGGCACGGTCCTAGACAACTGAATTTAGGTGGCTCTGCTAGAGCAAGGGATTTGGACAGCATGACCTCCAGAGGTCCTTTCCAACGTCAGCAATTCTGGGATTCTGTGATGCAGTAATTCTGTGATTCTGAGTCTAAATAACTGTCAACTTTATGAAACTGAAGATCTTCAAAATAAGATCAGAGATGTAAAAACATCTGGCTTTATAGATGCCCCCCTGGTTGTTAAAAGAACATGTTCTCCTAAGTCTACCAGGTGGTCTGAAAATACCCTTTTAAATGTTTCAAATGTTTTATTATCTGATTTAAAATATCCTAAACCAAAAAGCTTCTAACTATTCATTGCCCCAGGGAAAAATAAATATTGAAGGTTTCCTGGGTCCTACTGTTGGATTTCACCCTGCCCATCAGAGTCAGGGGTAAGAGATAGGAACAGGCCAGTGTGTGGTGGAGCAGAGAGCAGCAGGTAAGAAAGCATGATAAAGGATTCTGAGCAATTGCTGGTGATTGTGGTCCAGCGCTTGAAAAATTTCTGTCAAGAGGCAGCACCAGACACATGCTATTTTTCAGTAGTCTGTGAGCTTCCCATGATAATGAGAAAAACTTTCTATCTTTTTTTTTTCCTTTGCTCTTTATGCTCATGTTTGTGGCTACATTGCAGAGGTAGGAAGGAGCTATTAATTTCCTTACGAAATGATATTTGAAATCTTCTTTCCCTTTTAACAAACTCATCCATCTTCACAGCACCTTTGCTACTAGGCAATTTCTACAAATCAAGCTGAACATTCGATCTGTGTTGTTTTAAATGATCTTTCTTGCCAATATTTATAATATGCCTTGAAAGCTGAGACAGACCATGGGTTAGATATTTAGAATTAATTAATGTGTCACTCCCTAGAACATGCTCATGCTGAGGAAACCTGAATTTCACCTCTCTCTTGTCCAGACTCCCATTGCCTCTGACTCTAGCTATCTTAACATTCTTTGTAGCACGCTTATTAGAACTTTTTATAATTGCTATCAGCGATTATACAGTACCAATTAGGCAGATAGTTTTTGAAAGGTAAGAGAAAGCTCTGGATCCCAAATATAGAGTGGACACAGAGGTGACTGCCATGTCAAAAAATGCACAGGTTATTTCTACACTAGTGTATAAATGAGGGCCAAATGGGCTCACTGTGCTGAATGTCATTCAGGAAAGACCAAGACCTGTTCTGCCATTGACAAATTGTGAGTCAACACTAAGATAATAGATAGAACATATAGATATTAACAGAACAGTAGATAAAGCAAAAGAACCACAATAAGACAGTTCTGGGCAATGCGATAAGGAAACTTTACTAGCACTATGGAGCCAAAGATGATTAGAAAATCAGCCTACCCTTCCCTTTTCCATAAATAACTAAAACATTACCTTCAGGACTTCAGTAGCCTACAGCCTAATGAACTGAGGTCTTCTCTTTGTCTGTGTGAGTTTGCCCTGGTCACCGAGGGGCCCGGCTTTCCTTTTACCTCTGAACGCAACAGGGTCTGCAGTGATTAAGTGTAACACAAGAGCCTACACTCAGAGCATGTAGGCTCAAGCTGAAGCATGGTGGCTTTCATGCAATGATATCCCAGGTGATAAATGACCAATGCAGTAGTGATTATGCACATATCTTACCTGCCTCCTGTGTTTATTTTCTGCTTTCCTTTTCCAAAGCAAAATATCACACAGCTTGTACCGAATGTGCCTCCGTGGAAATCAAATAATTCAAACAGAAGAAAGGTGAGGTAAATTTTTCCCCTCTTTTCCCCTCTCCAGGAGGTTGGGTCTGTTGGAGCCATTGTTGTTTGGATTTGTTATACCCTTGAATTGTCTGAAGCTCAGTTCCTGAGATTTTCCTGTGAGAGGAGGTGGGAGAGTGTAAAAAATTGCATGTTGGAATTGTTTGTTTGTATGTATGTTAAATGTCATGTAAAAGCCATTAGTCTGAATTAAATTCTAGATTTGGATTGGCTCCTTTCTGCCTTTATCCTTTTCTAGTAGATAGGTGTCCTCACGTAGTCTTAGACATTTCCTAAAGCTCTTCCTTAGGCCATGAATACCCCTTCATAGATTCCTTCTCTACACCTGCCTTACTCCTTCTTTAATTCCTTCATTATCATCTCAAGAGAAAGTTAGTGCATTTTTAAGGTCTAGTTTTCCCTTTCCGGATCAAGGTGGGATAAACCTAATCATAGTTGTTGTTTAGAATAATATGGAGTCATTGATGCAATTATTAGGAAAGGAAGCCATAATAATATGTTTTCAAAGTCTACCTATCTCTGCCCTAGAAAGTCCTTCAGATGGGCATGAACTGAATGCACTGGGTTTAAGAGATATTAACAAATCTCAGTAAAACAAACAAGATTTCACAGAGCTATGAATTTCCTGAGCTTACTGTTAACTTACCTCCAGCGTATTGGTGACATGCCAGCAGACTGATTTGCAAAATTTCTGTCTGTCTTTATAACACGCTATAAAGTACTTTATGGGACCAAAGACAGATATATCCCTGTCTTAGAGAGCTTCCAAATTACATCTTAATTAAACCACTGTGGAACACAAAGGGAAGACAAGGACACAGATAAAAATCAGGGGGCTATATTCTTGCACAATGGGTTCCCTTTACCCTAAACAGAATCATACCAGGGATCTTATGTCTCCTGGCAAGATATCTTTTATGACACTGTAAATACAGCTAGTAAATGCTAGAGTTTTCAATCTATTGGAGAGGGAGAAGTGAAGGTCAGTCAGAAAATGAGAAGGGAGTCTTTGAGGTGTAAAAGGGTCCCTGGCAGAGGGGGACAAAGAGCCTCTTTGGGCGGATTCCTGACAGAAAGGCAGCAAAACCAGGTGGAAGCCAGAGTGATGCAATGAAAAGACCAGGGAAGAAATCTGTTTGTGCCAATGGAAGGACTGAAATCACCTCCACAGAGCTGCGAGTTCTGCAGACCCTCGGAGTCCCGCTGTCGCAGGAAGCAGCTCTTTGTGTTGGTTTAACTCCTTCTCTGTTTATCTTCCTTTAGGTTTGGGTACCGGTGCAGAACCTATTACACAAAAAATACACAGAGTAGAGAGGAGGATGATAAGCCGTGTGATAAAAGCATGTTTATGTCATTACATTTTGAAAATGTGGTATTACTTTTATCAAGGGAGAGACGGCCAAACTGAAGGCCTCTTGGACTCAATTGCAAAACACCCGCTTATTTCAGCCTGGAACTAAACACTTAAGACAGATAAGAACCACTTGTGGGGACATGGAAAAGCAGTATCTGGATACTTTTTAGGGACGTGATTGTGTTTAGGTGAATCTAAACTGCCAATAAATATTAAAGCTCTTAGGCTTACTTATTCAGAACTGCAATGCAGGAAGATGAATGGTTCTGTCTTAGTTCAGGATGCCTGAGTGCCCGAAAGAGGCAGAACAAATGACATCCAGAAACAAGCATGAGAATTTATTGATTAAGGTGAAGGGACTGATTTAAAAAGAAGGAAAAGGTGAACTTAGAATGATGTAAAGCAGGTTGCTTTAGAGTTTTTTCTGCACTGCAGACATGTGATGCTGGCGTCCTGCCTTGCAGGTCACATCTGTAATATGAGTTGTAATTTAGTTCCAGATTAAGACTCCGTATTTAATCACCCATATGTAGGGATAGTGTTTGGGATCCTCATCACTGCATAAACGCATACACTGCATACAATATGTATAAAAATTGTATCCTTGAGTGGGAAGTATGGGGTACTGACTTTGTTTGGATTGATCAGCCAGGATTTTCTACCATGAAATCTTAGAGAAAGAAGTAGAGTAGAGTTCTTTCAGAAGGTTATATCATGCAAGGTTATCTTGAACAGCATAATGTGGTGGTTTAATTCACAGCCTCATAATAATAGCTGGAATATTCTTAGCTGAACTGAATAATGTAGTTAAACCATCAAAAAAGCAGTTCAAGCCAGCATGTTTTATTTTGCAACAGAGATGGACTGAGAACCCAACTGGTGGTTGTCAGGGATCTGCCAGTGAGCGGTAATTCAGTGCTTTCAGTCATGTGTCCACGTTCATATTATTTGGGAACTAACAGAGGGAAAACCAATGCAAATAAAGCCAGAGGGTTTTTGTTGAATTTTATTGAACTAAAAATGGAAGTATGAAATAGGGTTGAATGGGCAACAAGATGTATACACAGGAAATTTTTGGCTTCAATATAAAGATAACTGCAAACTGCCAAAGTTTAACATTAGCCTATTTGTGTTGGTTGGGCTTTAATATTAGAGCTCTAGACTGGAAAAAATGAAAGGCTTGCATCCTCCTTGTGGTACAAGTTACATTGCAAGAAACGAGAGAAAATACCTACAGCAACACGCAATTAGCTAATAACAGAAAATAGTCCTTCTTTGTTAAAATCATCATCTTCTGTTGAAATGCATATGTGGCTGCCTCCTGGACATTGTTCTTTTAACACTATTAATCGTAGCTGATGGTATAAATTGCCTTTTGCATTTGTATGTCAAATGTGGTAAGTGCTATATTGCAAATGCAATCTCTTTCTGGCCTTCTTTTGCAGAAATAAGGTTGGGGAAGACTGAGGAGAAGAGGTTCAGAGACATACCAGCCCTCTGTGAGGAAAAGTCTCAAAAATCTCCCCAAGGAAACTTGTGGTATTAATGTTCAAACTTTGTAGTAATAACAGGGTTTAGTTTAATAATTTATGGAGGGATTTTTTTAATTGGATCAGAATTCTGCCTTAAGTCTGCATTAAAAAGACATCTTCCCCCCCCCCAGCCCCCAGCACTCCCACCTCCCCCTTGTCTAATTCTCCTTGTGGAGCTGTAGACGCTGCTGATTTTGTATTAGGGATAATGAAGCATCCGATGTGCTCACGGACAGCACTCATTTCGCATGTATCAAAATAGCAGCATGTGCTGCTGTGTGAGTGACGTTATGTCTGTCATTTACAGCAGTTAGGAAGGGAGCACAAGTGCCCATATTCAGCCCCAGATGTGGCTGCATTTGGTGGCACGTGCTCAAGCACTTACAGTCTAGTGCTGTAAACGTAGCCCATGGCACAAAGTCCGTTACAGGGCTGTGGTCTGTGTCTCTGAAGTATATGTTGTTATAGCTCGGGAGTCTGTAAATGCAGAAGCCAGAAAGTCCTAGTGCGATCATTTCCCGTTATCTTTTTTACAACCCGGGCAAGAAAAAACATCATATTTTACCATGTATCCTGTAAACACAGAGCATGCCAAGGATCTGCCTGAGAGGTCCTAATTGCAGCCACTCTATCCTGGTCTGCATAGGACATGGGGGATGGCGGGGGGGAGGCATTGCGGAAACGTGAAGAAAATTACATTAGTCATTACTTAAGTTCCTCACTGCCTCACAACTTGTGCTCTCATTTATAAATATTAAGCCCCAAATGGGGTTTCATATGGCACTAAACAGGATATCCTACAGAACCCCCAGTGCACTCCACCACACAAGGGGGACAGGCAGACCCTACTCTTCTCATCCGTCTTTTACTTGCGCTTGCCAATGTGGGAATTTGTCCATGCAGATAGACAGACAGACAACAGCAGAGTAGCAAGCAGAGTCTGGAAATGTAACTTGGGTTTATAAAACCAAAATCTATTGACTACCTTCACTTGCCTTTGCACAGGGCTTTTTGCTCCCTGGATGGAAAAGAAAAATCAACAAAGTTTGAACAATTTTAGATTAAACTGTAGAGTCCCTTTAAGTCATCCTACTATATTAGGATGTTTGTTACCAAATTTGGAGCAGCAATCAGTGATTTCCAAGACCTAATTGGAATAGCTCAGCTGGCAAAAATATGGAGATGAGCACTCACCTTCTAAAAATGAGCTTTCTTCATGATGCCAGCTTAGAAATGAAGAACTGAAGAATCCTTACAGACTGATGAAAAATTTGGGCAAGCATAACTGTGCCTATATAGTCGGGGCTTTATTATCTTAAAAGTTTAGACCTTAGAATAGTGTAATTCAGAACCTAAAACTCACTATGTTCTCTTCAATTCATGTTTTTCCTTGCTTTTAAGATTGTTGGTAGTATCCTTGTAGGACTCAAAGACCTCAGGGAGAGAACGGTTTCCCTGTGACAATTTCACTCTAAGACTTCGGCTGAAACTGCCACAACGGATGAGGGAAACAAACACCGGAATTCCAAGGAGTTTGTTCTCAGATCACACATAAACAGAGATACTAGAAAACTGAGCTGTGATAATACAGATACTTATCTAACAGGCAGCACAACCTGGAAATTAAAAACCCGCACTCTATGTGTTGAAGTACTGATCCAGCAAGTGTTTTCTGCAGAAAGCCTGACACAAAAACCAATTTTAATAAGTACTAAAGAGATATGTTTCGAGATTTTCTAAGTGAAACTATAAGCTACGATAAATCTGGTATAAAGAAAGAAATACAGAGAGTGAAAAAGAGCCAAAGACAGAAATACAGAAAAGGAAGGAAGGAAGGAAGGAAGGAAGCAAGGAAGCAAGGAAGGGAGGGAGGGAGGGAGGGAGGGAGGACAGACAAGAAGGAGAGATAAAGAAAGAAACAGAGAAACAAAGAGTGAGCAAAAGCAAGCAAGTCTGAAGCAAGAAGGGAGATAGAAAGATAAACTCAGAGGTAGACTGTTAAACTAATTTAGCAGCCAAAGAATCCGAAGATACCAACTCTCTGTTACCAATGTGAGCTCTGCTTCAGGCAAAATTTCCTTGGCGCGCTATTGACCTTTAAAATTACATCCTACTCCCAAATATTGCTCCATGCTGCTGTCTTTTATTATACTTGGCTTTCTTGCAGCAATTGTTTATCAGTCTGCTCTGCTGTGTTTACCTTAAGCCTTTCAGAAGCAATTACATAGAGGATGGACATAACCCAAAATAGCAGGTATAGCACAGGGCAGAAGAGACACTAACAAAGTTCAGGATGAGGGAAAAATGGGAAAGGGACTAAAGTTGAAGGAAGGAGAAAGAAAAATAAATAATATAGAATTCCTTCACTTCTCATTACAAGCAAGTTAGGCTTTGACAGTACTGCAGCATAAACCATAGGAAAGATACAAAAATGACCACCCTTGATCAGGCCAAATGTCAGGTGTACAATTTATGAACAAAATAATGCTGAGATGCAGATTCCAGAAATGATCCTCTGCTAGACGAAGACCCTAGAGTTAGCCTAAGTCACAATTTCGCTAGGGGAGGCTGCCTAAATGCTGCCCTATTAAGCGCAAAATGCATGGGCCCATAGATTGCACAAGGAATCATCCTACTGCAGCCAAGCAGGGTTTCCATGTGATTTCAGACACCACTGAAATATTGGGTATGCTCAGTCTTCCATGTTTGCTGAGTTTTGGCTTGAATATTACAGTAGATACAAACAGAATATAATTTCTTCCTAGACATGTCTTTCTTCAAAGATTTTCTTTCTGGGAGTGATTCCAGCACATAGATATCCAGATTGTGCCCAAACCATGACACAGATAAAAGCTTCATTGCTCCTGTTCCTGTTAACATTAGTCTACATATTTCTTCTAATCTTCAGTCAGAGAGAGAGAAAGAACTGTCTCTAAATGAATGGTTCAAGCACTAGACCCATAAACGACACCAATGGGAGAGACCACTAAGCTGCCTTCCAGGGTCCTTTGCACTGCCTCATGAGGTAGAAAAATGCTGTGAAAAAAAAAAAAAAAAAAAAAAAAAAGATTAAGACAAATTGAAAATCTGCAAAAAAAATTTAAGCCTGTCCTTGAATCTTCCTTGGCTTGATATGGCATCTTGCTGATTTGTCAAGTCTGATTTTGCTGTCGCCTTGCACAGGGATGACACATAGTACATTTTCAGCAGGCTCGTGTCGGCCAGTGGAGGGACACTGAACATACGGCAGAGGGATCTTCCTTTATTCCTTGTTGTTAATTTAAAATGAATTTTAGAATTATGAGAATTATCAGATTGACAGCCGAGCAAGCACTGAGCAAAGTCATCCGGACAAAAGGGCAGTTTCTCCATACTTTGTGGCCACTGTGTCTCTGACTGGAAAATCAGTTTTCAGTCACTGGGAGTTTCTTTTAAGAAACTTGGTTATACCCTTGGTGACCACTGGTGAGCTCCATACAGTTTGACAGATGACAAAACCCAAGCAAAGTTGTAATGGTACCTAAGGGGCATCTAAGCCCCACATATCTCCTACATAATTTCTACTTTGTAGTGTATGCCACTCATCATTTAGTATGCTGGCTTTTCTCTCTCATGCACAGGGGAAACTAGGCACAAGTTATCGAAGAGTTAGATGTTGCATGGTTGAATGCAAGAGCCCTTTACAGAGTCATCCCTAGATCTGTGGGGACCTATTTACGTGACCTACCTTCTCCATCTTTAAAGCAGGATGAAGTAGCTCATCACTGTCTCACGGAAGTGTTATGCAGATAAACATATTATAAAGATTACAAAGTGCTTGGAAACCAAAAAGGTATAAGCATTATTAGCATATTATGATGTAGGAGTTGCACTGAGACACCTGAGCTCATTGTCATGTTGATCTAATAGTTATTTGTCAACAGCTAATGTTTTTTTTACCTTCACCTGCACAGACTGAACTCTAAGTTGTGGTATAGAGTTCATATGCCAGCGTATCACAGTCAGATCTGTTCAACTCGTGGGTTACTCCAGCCTTGGGATGCTGGTTTTCCAATGTGTGTGTACAAATGGGACAGATCCAGATGGCACAAATAATCAGACAAGTCACATTTTCTAGTTTCAGGCTGACAGACTTTGAACTATGATGTTTTCCATGTGATTTTTCTATCTAGTAGAGAGATGTACTTTTTAAGGTGACAAAGCACTTCTTCCTCTACACTGCCCATTGCCGCTTATGAATAATCTAGCTTTGGGAGGGGGAATATCTATTTTTTGTGAACATGTAATCAGATTTGCTCATGAATCATCAGGGACGCCGCTGAATATAATGGAAACTTTTACATAGAATTTAATAGGCTTTGTGACATAGCACTGTGAGATAACACAGTATATTATTACTTCTTCATCTAATAATCCCACACAGAGATAGCCTTACACATATTACATTGCTTTACAAGGATAAAATTAGCTACTTGATCAATTTAGCCTTCATGCTAAATTATTCTGTCAATTATTCTGCAAATTTTTCTTCTCATGATGACTAATATCATATACACCATTTCCATTTATTTTCAAATATTTGTGCGGAATGCCTGAAGTATACAAATCCTCTGTATCACAACAGAACACAATGGAAAATATGTATGTGTTGATGTTTGTGCCTTTGTGTGTCCTATTAGGAATTTAACTCATTTTGCTCTCATATCATCATGTATGTATGTGTGTTTTAGGACTCAGAGAACTTCATTTTTCCATGGTTTCATTAATCATGTCAGACTTTCAGTTAAATTTAATTGCAAGTGCCAGTCTAAAGAAATTCATTTTGTGGCTATTATCATTAGGCAGAGCAGTTAGTGATTTAATACTGCCCTGTAGAGGAAACCCACAGAGCAAAACATGAGAGTGGTAATAGCTATTGCTTTCTCATTTTGAAGCAGCTGATTTTTATGCATTAGGTATATTTTCTCTTAGTTATCCATGCAAGGGAATTATAAATCTGGGGAAAGTGTATCTGAATAATCCTTCACCCTGCAAAGCATTAGACACAACATTTGACTCTGATGCTAACAGTGAATATGGTAGCATACTGGCAATATACTTTAGACTTGTGGACAGCCTTTTGGCTTACCCTCTGGCCTAAATGGTTCTTGAGCAGCCAGGTGCACGACAGCTGCTTTGGTTGCAATCCAAGACAGAAGGAAACCTTGCTGTGTTAGGGACCTTCTCCAGAAAACCTCTTCTTTCTTCACACATGGTGCAACTCTCATGTATGCTAAGCTCATATTTACTGTTTCATCTGTGTCAAGGGGCATTAAATTTAGCTGAGATTAAAATAATGCCCCTCAGGCCAGACCCCAACCCAAAAAAAAGAATAAGAGTCAGGGCAAATATTTCTTTTAGGTGCAATTAAGGGATGTGTTTGGAATTGTGCTGGAATTATCGCTTGAATTTTCAAGATGCCTGAAAACTTTTCTATGGAAAAGTGCGTGTTGGGTCAAAAGGTCTTCATATTTTCATATGAGTCCTTTTTCATGCTACATTGGTTTTATCCTTATAAAGGCAATGAAAATTATACTTTTTTCATCACTCAGCCTCTGCTCTTGCACCTTGGACAATGACGTAGATATCAAGTTTACTTGTGATGTTGCTGTATCTTGATGTATCAATTAATGAAGGCTGGAAAGTGGAGGGTGAACAATGGACATCAGTTGACATGTTACTGTCTTTAATGTTTCGCATTAGCCTCCATGCCAAAATATCCTCCTATTTCTCATCGTAGACCTGGCTTCCCTCCACATCCTTTCCTTCTACAGTTCACCCCAATGGTTTCATCCTGCCTTCAAGCAAGACGGGTTTGCTTACAGTCTCTCTCCAAGGACTGGTCACTGCACCACATCCTTTCCCACTCCCCAGAAGCCTTCTTTACATTCTTAGTCTCATTTTATTGCTTGCTAATAAGCACAGAGAAAGGATGCTATTGCTATGCACAATCATCACAATTACAATGTACACAAAGTATTTGTCAGCAAGGAACCACATAACTCAGTTGTAGACTTTCACTCAATTTCTTCTCATCTCTTCTCTTTTGCTAAAGTTTAGCAGAAAATTGTCTTGAGTAATGCTATGTCTGTCATGCTTAGAATCATAGAATTGTTTAGGTTGGAAGGGACCCTAAAGATCATCTAGTTCCAACCCCCCTGCCATGGGCAGGGATACCTCCCACTAGACCACATCCAGCCTGGCCTTGAATACTTCCAGAGATGGGGCATCCACAACTTCACTGGGCAACCTGTTGCAGTGTCTCATCACCCTCCGAATAAAGAATTTCTTCCTAATATCTAATCCAAATCTACCTTATTTCAGTTTAAAGCTTTTGCTCTTTGTCCTATTGCTACCAGATAAAGGTGCTGGATAGGGCCATTAAGTCTTCATTGAATCCTTGTGATATCATAATCTTCCTTCCAGATCTTAAATTGTTTTGTGAGACTAGATTTTTCTTTGGGCCACCGGGCAGTTCAGCATCAAAAAATTATTTCAAGCCCTTAGGAAATTCCACCCTGATCATTTTGAGCTACTTATTCAATGAAGACAAGGTTGAATGAGAAGAATTATGAACATGCATTTTCTTATTCTGCTGTGTTTCTTCACTTATAGCCTGGTGGTTTGCTTGAGTATTCTCAGAGGAGATGAAAGTTTGAATCCCTTCAAGCAGAGAACAAAATTGAACCTGGAAAAGTGCTGTAACAATTCAATTTTGGGTTCAGTGGGTTTATTTGTAGGGTTCTTTTTTTGCTCCAGTGTTTTGATCTCACATTCACACTGCAAGCCTGTTAGCTCACTCTCTGGTTTCCTTCAGATCTGGACTCACCACACACTTGTGGGTGTTCTGTGTAAATGATTGAGGCCCTCGGGCAATGACAGAAGAAGAATGCTGACAAGTAATTTGGAGATTCACATGGGAATTAAAAGTTAAATAAGTAATGGCAGCCATGCTCTTCCACTACAGTAAAAGTAATGCACTTACAAACACATGCAGAGAATTAGATATTTGGAAAATTTTTGGATTAAAAAAAAGCCTAAATATCTGTGGGCTTAGGGTGTACCAATTTGCGACAGCAGATTAATGGGAGTTTGATTCTAGACCCTAAATCATACAGACCTCAATTTAATTTGCATCCCTGTTTTGTTCTATATGTGTCTGTGTTACAGACACAACATTTTTGTGAAAGCCCCAAAGATGCACTGAGTGGTAACTGAATCATAAAATTTGTCATTTCTCCATCCTTACCTTACCAGAGAACCATTTTCCACCAGAAGGAATTAACAGGCCGGGTTTCAAACTTTGACTGTGACATTTAATAAAAAAAAAAGTTCAGATGATAGAATTTCTCTCTGGAATGGGGACGTAACAGATGGAGCGAGGGGCAAAAGGGCCTCAAATATTACAACTGGGCTGCAGCTGAAGATGGAAATGAAAGCAAATGTCTTACAGAAAGTATGAGAAGTTTGAAGACAGCAGTGTCCAATATAAACAGCTTTTACAAGTACATGCAATTCTCATTAACATGCTCTGGGACATTGTTCCTCCAATGTGGCAGGTTTGCAGAAGGGGTTTGACAATTTGCCATTGCTTCTAGCAAATAGACTTAATTCCCTGCCTAAAGCCCATTGAAGTCAATGAAAAAAAAAAAGACTCTCACTGAGTTTGGCGGACCTTGGCTCAGCCTCTTTGGCATTTAGCTGAGGTAGCTGAAACTTGTCCCCCTTGAGCCATCCAGAGGTTTTGTTAACCTGAGCTCTCTCTCACAGTGTGAAGTATAATAGGCCATAGTTGAACACATTCGTGCAAAGGAAGGCCAAAATCTTGCTTCCTTGTTAACGCTGCTATATGAGACTAGAAATCTGTTAAATACTCTAGAAGACTTTGAGGCAAAAGTCACAATTTAGTGGGGAATATGTATACGTGAAAGCCAAGAAGCAAATGGAAACACTTTATATGTTTTCTTTGTGATCAAAGGAGATAAAAAATAGAAAAAAAAAGGCAAAAACCAAAAGGCAAAGATTTGCTGCTATGTTGCTGTAAACATCTGTTGTAGCAAAATAACACGGATGCAGAGCAAGATGCCCTGCAGGAGATCAGCACCTGGCCTGGCAGAGCAGCATCCAAAGCTCTGAAGAACTAGCCATGTGGTTTGCTGTATGCCAGAGCATGGTGTTCCAGAAAGGGATTCTTAAAAAGCAGTCTCCTGAGCCAAAAGTCATCAGATTCAGGGTCCTCTGCAGGGAGGGAAAGGCAAAAGGCAACAGTTTACCTTAATTTTCCCACTGTCCCTCAGGGTACTTTATTTGTAGGGAAATCCTTCCTATTTAGGACTGATAAACATTAACCCTTCTCCTGAAAGCGGGAACTGAGGGCCTTCCGTTGCAGAGTTTGGCAGAGCGTTATTCCAGTATTTCACTGCACAGCAGGTTGTTTCCACTACATACTTACAAAATAGCTCTCTTCTCAGAGCACCTGGGGGAAACAAAACAGATCGGAGTGCTAGTCTCTCCCCATCAGCTGGATTCAAACCCACACATCCTATGTTCAAGGCATATGTTGCAAGGTAAAAGAACAGCTCCCATCCATTTTGCTGAAAGTTACTGTTGTACAGATATGAACTGAGTGTGTATTTTCTCGAAAAGGTGCAAAAGGGAGATAATTGTATCATGAAGCCATTAGGACGCTCCCTAAGAGTGAGTTAGGGTTTGAGTTCAGGTTAGGGACAGACATCTCAACCGTCTCTTCGAGGACTAGATGTGTATTATAAATAAATTTGCAATTGTATAACCTGAAAAAAACAACTGTAAGAGCAAGAACACCCACTTTTGACATCATAGTGCTAAATACTGCATCAGTTGGTTTTACTTTTCTCTCTCCCTCTGGTCCCACGCTTGTCTGAAGTCAAAAGCCAAAGCTTCAAATTTCTCTTCCTCTTTCCTTCTTTTTGCCCAGCCGACAAGATTTGGGTTTGAGATCACGCAAGGTAGGACAGGACACTAAACCTCATTTGCCACTTGGCAAATGCTCCAGACCAGGGAGAGGAAGGGGAGGGTGCATGGTGTCCCCCTCCATCACCAGCTATGGTAGTAAGGAAAGCCCTTCCATCCCTGTGTGCTACACGGAGCCTCGCTGAGACACCTGTGCTCTGTGTATCCTTCCCGTTCCAACTCCCCCGGGCCGCTGGGCAGAGGCGTGCATAATTCACAGGGCTGGCAGGGCTTAAGGCTGAGAGCGAGGTTCCAGAGCTGAGCCATCACGGGCCTGAAAGCTGGATAAATGATTAAACTGCCCGCCTGGTGAGAGGGCTGTGATGCTCTGTGTTTGCAAGCAGCATTTTCCCCCTGCTGCTGCCGTATTAACAACAGCGCCCAGGAGTACCCACAGGAGAATGCTTTCAAAAAACAGATAAATCGACAGCATCCATCCGGAAATATATCGTGTCTTGGAAAGGACCTGCAGTTTGACCTCTGCCTGCATCCCCGTGCACAATTTTTGCTGTACTCAGACCTCTGTGTCAGATATTTCTTACTGAAGATATCTGTAGGTCATCTTTCCTAACAGAGCTAAAGAGCCATATCTTCAATTTCTTCCAAAGTCTTCTTTCCAGATCATTATGTTAAAGATTGTTTTCCTGTGTGAAGCTAAAGGGAGGCTGTTACTACTGCCTACAGAATTTGGTCTACCTTGACAGGAATCTTGCACTGCAGATTCCCTTTTTCAATTTTTTTTTTTTTTTTTTAGTACTTCTTCAGTGCAATCTGAGGACAAAATAATTCTTTATGAACAACGAAATAGAAGAAAGCAGTGTTAAGTTTGAAAGTATTCATTCTATCACCTCTATTTAAGCCACATAGCATCATCTTCAATTATGTAACATGCCATGCACCAAACAGAGGGGCAGGAAGCATAACAGAGCTGGTGTGATGGTTTCCACAAACCTGGCAAACCCTCACTATCAGCTGAACAACTGCAGAAGGTGTTATTTTCACACATCCAGCCAACTCGCAATTTCTCCCTTCTACCATTCTTGCACAGAAAGAGCAATTATAAAGGTGTCTACCCCAGCGCAGAAGGTAGTTGGGCCAAGCCTTGCTAAAGAAAAGCATCATCACCACATTATGGATAACTTGCCTGTGAAACTCTCAAATCAGGTTGTTGGCTGTCTCTCTAAACGCTTTCACTCTTGCAGCATCTAACATACTGTGTCCATGTTACCTGTTTTTCCATAGGCGCCATCGCTGTAAACATAAGCCATCGAGCTAATTCTGTGCTCTGATGTTTTCCTGAATGTCTGTAGCTCTGGACCATGGAAACTAGATAACATATAACCTGCAAGAACCAGCTGGTTCCCTTCCTGGATCACTTATGGGTGAGTATCCTGACAAACTGGAGTCTTAACATTACCTGATTTTGACAGTTTCACGATCTGTTGGGATATGTAGCAGTAGAGAAATATGGGAACAAAAGACGAAAGAGTTTAGTTATAAAGTTCATAGGTGAAAAGACAAAGGGTATTGGGGGAGCAATATCATTTCCAAAGGCTTAGAAGGTGGGAAAGTGAGTAACAGACTGCAGGACTAAGTTATGATGCTTTGTTACTTTATATAAGTTGGCAGGAATGTGAAATTGTAGGTGTTAGAGACACAGGTAAGGAGCCACTGGATCAAAGGGCAAGTCTGAAAAAAAGGTATATCTTCGCTAGCGAGGCATAAGGTCACAGGTATCCAAAGAGAGCACACTTACAAAGATCTGCATCCAAGATTTGCCCCTGCAATACGTTCAACACAATCCATACTGTGGTATGCGGTCGGAACATACTAGCAGCCTTTTAAGCTGTCTGTGAGCTAAACACTGTTATTTATGTCCTCAGCTGTGCCAGGGTGATTTCTTTGTTTTTTTTTTTTTTATTTTTTTTTATTGCAGAGGTAGAGACACATAACACTTGCTGTATCCAGTCTAATTTTAAGTACGTTGAGCAATGGGATTTTTATCAGTTTCCTTATGAGGCTATTCTGTAGTCTAACAGATCTCAATGTGTTGAAACATCTTTCTTGATCCCTACTTCTCTAAGTTCATCACATCACTTGTCAAAATCTGCACAGACCTTTTAATCAAGAGAATGACTGTTCGCAGGATAAATTTTCATGTTCTACTCCCAAGCAAGACTAAAGAGTTTTATCTGTGCAACAGGGAATTTCGCAGTTATTGAGTCAACATTTTTTGGACTACCTGGTGCTGTTTGTAGGCCTCTCCCCTGTTCTATGGCACTTTTCCTTAAAAGTTTCTTAAATCCTTCTTAGCCTGGTAGAGATTTACAACAAGTTCACGTATCTCTTAACCTTATTTTCTTCATAAATTCAGATATCAAAAACCCACTGATATAAGGATAAGTGGGTTGGGGAAATAGTTACAGAAATGTTATTTGGTAGGTGTTGTAAATTCTGTTTTAATCTGATTTGGCAATCTACCCTGCAAGGATATCCTTAACAGAAGTTTGCTGTGGGTAAATTGGTGACAAACGGTAGTCAATTAAGAATGCCTGAAAAGGCTCTCTTTATTGACTAACGGCCCGCAGAACTGCACATTCTTCCTTCCTTAGCAGCAAGACTCTTCAGCATGATTAATTACTTTCAAATCTCCATAGGTTCATAACAGCAAGATACAAGATATCTACAAGAAATCTGCAAATGATGTATTTATTAGAGAAAATAAGAAGAGGAATGTTTCAGTTGTCCTACTGAAGCCACAATCACATGCAAGGCTATCTGGCTCAAGTGCCTTCTCTGAGGACTAAGTTAACCCTAGTTTTTTGGGTTTTTGTAAACTGAGCAGAAGAGAAGGGCATGATTGCAGTGATGCTGTGACAATTTAATCGTTGGCACAGCATTGTGCAGTAGCGTGTTTTGAGGCTGATTGCTTCATTCAGTGGGGAGACGGCTGAATAACTGTCACTCACCCCTTTACCTTCAGTCCTAGACAGTTATGAAGCAAGGAATGCTAATCCTGATGAAGGAGGCCGCTCTACAAGGCTACAAGGAAAGGCATAGCTTCAGAAAACCCTCTTGCCAAAAAAAAAAGAGGGAAGCAGAAAAGCAAAATATTGATTATTTAAGTGCCGAAAGGGGTAGCAGTGAAGATCACCAACTGTTTTCCCAACAGAATAAAACGGGTAGATGTTTGTAGAAAGTAAAGCATTTCCTTTTCAGTCCCATGCCATCAAGAAGGTCTTCATGAAGAAAAGCATCTTTGAATCAGAATTCACAAAGCAGACCAGCAGTTTCAATAATAGAAACGAGCCAGTGTTTGTGCTTATTCCCTGCTGGAAAACCCATCCTGTTGTTGAAAATGAAAAAAATCATCGGTGTTGTAATTGTACACCCGTGTGCCAGGTTCAAGCTCCAATTCATAGATGAAGAAATAACAATGGCACTCAAGGCTTATTGCAAATGGTCACTGCAAGACCTGAAATGCTGGAAAAAGTGATTTGACAGGATTTGTGGCTATCAGATTTGCACTTACATAGCCAGTACGTTGAGGTACTTCATTCTGATCTGGAACAGGTGCGTGGGGCGGAAATTTGCTTTTTTTGTCTTTTCTTCATGCCCACTGCTTAGCTAGAACTAGGACAATTCTGAGGAAAGGCGGTGAAGATTAGTGACGGCAAATTATTAGAGTTATAGGATCAATGGAGAAAACTAGAACGTGGGAGGAATAAGAGAGGTGAAATGAAAAAAGGAGGATGTTAAAACGAAGACCAGAAACATAACGGCCCACAAATCTTTACATTCTATTCTTACCCTTAATTGGCTCTTCTTCATTTACTTTTTATTTAATATTACATAACAGTGGCAAAGCTTTGGGGTGTCAGTTCTTTGTAGAAAATGCAAAGCATGTATGTGTACTATTGCATTTCTGTTCCTAAACAAAGGAATATTTTCTGATTCTTATTAGAAAGTAAACATTCTGCTCTTTTTATAGTGTGCCACAGCAGTGGCTATTATTAATTCATTCTTTTAATTGCAGGATGTCTTCTTTCTCTGTAGGTATTGACCAAATCTAGAAACGATGGGAAACATTTGCCTCCATATAAACGGCAAGTCATTATGCATTATCTAGGCTGGTGGTTTTGCAAAATGTTAAATCCACGTTATGTCAAAACAGAGGAGATGGAGTTATAATCACACTGATGCATGACACACAATTAAGAATGTTTGTAAATTTGCATTTATGAATAAAATTCAGACTTAAATAGATACACAACAGACACTAATGAGGTTTTAAAGACACAGCTAAGGTATGTTCTTACAATATAAATCAGTGAAGCATGTGTGTTGAACAAACATGTGAGCATGGATAACACATTTCTTGATGAAAAATTCAGAAAAATACTGGCAGGTTTCACGCTTTCAGCAGCAGCAGCCACATGCTTTTGAAAGGACTAAATCCTGGCAGCGGGACTCAGTGTTGGATCACCTTGAGGGACAGTAAATATTGCTCTCCTCGGATGAATTATGAAAACGTGCACAGGCTTCTCATCACTCTTCCCGTGCCTGATGTCCCCAGCATGCAAACCTTAGCCATTCCTCACTGTTTACCAAATCCATTTGCTTTGAGATTGTGGGTGAAGGAGGATATTAGAGCACGGCTGATGTTTGAATGTGCTGGAAAATGTTCATATTTTTTTTTATTTCTCTTCCTTTTTTCTAATTTGATGACCCTCCAGTGTTTTTCCTTGCAATATTTCATATAGACAGGTTTGGCTTTATTACGGCCTCAGGCATCTATGCACGCAGATGTTCGTAAGTAATGTTTGGAAGTACCAAGTAGGTGTACTAAGTTTTTGCCTTAGGCAAATTTGATGAATATTTGAGTTGGGTAAAAACAGATATTTTAGTGAACACAGTCATGTAAAATATTTGGAAACTGTGAACTATTAAAAGGTGCTGGAATATCCAGGATGCACGTTTTTCAATCCATGCCCACAAATGAGCTACTGACAATTTTTCCAGAAAAGAAGAAGGCCTAAACAGACCTGTGCCAGCTTGAAATGTGTTTCAAGGAGATTGGTAAAGCAAAGAAACCTGAGCCAAAAATGGTAATTGCAGGAAAAATAGCAAAAACTACCTATCTATTAAAGGTAGCCATTGTCACTGCCTTGCAATTTAACACAGCATTCACTTTTCAGCAGCTCCTGCCCAGGTACTTGTTGATAAATTGGAGGTAAATCCAAGAAGAAAAATGATTAGTAGGAAGAAGGGACTGACTTTTGAGAGAAAATCGTAAGAACTAATTAAGTAGAGAGCTTGGCTAAAGGACAGCTCAGGAAAAGGACATAAACCTACCTATGTTTTTAAGTTGAATACCAAGGCAATACCAAAGGCAGGATTGTTTATGTAGGATCACAGCAAAATTGGGTGGTCTGGGAGGGAGACTAGGGAAAACAGTTCAGTCACTAGAAAACTCACGTTGAGGGTAGAAATGAGATTCTCACTAATTTTGGTTGAATATGACCTATAGCAGACCCCCGGGTCCAAAAAGTTATATTTGAAACATTTCAGTTCAGTGTTTTTAACTGCCATGTTTTGACTTTTTCACATTTCAGATGATGCTTCAAGGTTGCATATAGTTACATTTCATTGTTTACAATAATTAGAAAAAGAAAATGAACCAAAATACCTTGGTATGAATTAAAACAACTATTTTGCTTGACCTGAAGAATGCAAGGGAGGAGGGTTTCTTCATGGTGAGAAAAATCAAACGTTTTTCATTTCCAATCAACCTTGAATAATTCCCCCCCCCCCAAGTTTGGCAACGAAACAACAAAAAAAAATCAATTATTCACAGAGCTCTACTCCTGGGGGAACAATTAAGAATAATTGGAAGGAATTAAGCGAGAGAGAATGTAGGCTTCAATAGTAGGACCAGCTTTTCTCCTGGTGAGAAACACAGGCTTGATTCTGCAAGATGCTGAGTGTTGCTGGTGAGATGCTCAGTCTCATTACAACATCCTTTGGGAGACGCCAACACCATTGGGGCACTATTAAATGTTCTTAGAGCAAGGTTCAAAATGTCACGAGTCATAACTGCTTGGAAATATTCTTCAGCCCATCAGACATTAGGGTTCACTCCAATATCATCCAAAAATGGAGATGACAACCCAAAAGCATCTCACTTTCTGTCTCTATCTTGTACCACTCTCTAGGGTAGCAGCTGGCTTAACACTATCTATGTAGGGCTTTAGTTTCTTTTTTTGCCGGATCTTTGCTGTAACAAGTCAGGCAGAATTTCTGGAGTTCCCTGCTGGGTGTTAGAGAATATCTATATCTGAGGAGCATAAGGCTGGGAGGAGTGCAGGGGGACTGTGCGTCAGACTGTAATTAAACCATATACTCTGACCTCCACGCATTGTGGTCGCCTGTGTTTTACTCCTGTAATCAACAGAGCAATCTGTGTTTGTATCAATGATTTTATATTTTTTTCCCACATGTGCGATTTCCTCGTAGGCAAAACATGTCAGTTAGGTGGCATGCTGTATTGATATTTTGTAGTGCTGTATTTTTAGTTGGAAAGTTGTGTAATATGAAGGTGAGCACTTTAGGAAAGTCTGCTATATTTATCAGTACATTTTTCAACCAAAATAGTAATCTCCTTAAAGGATGAAATTGGGTTTGTTTGACAAGGCCCATTTTCCAGAGACAGTTTTGATTGGCATTAATTATATTCATAGTCTTAACCAAGTGAATCTCATATAAGCTTTTCCATTATTTTTCTTGGGATTGATACATGTCAGGTCTCCAGCTTCTGTGCCTTAAACAGTATTATCTCACATACAGTCTTTCCATCTTTTGGAATTTCAGATGAACGAAGAGATTTCTTAATATTCACCTCCTCTGCCAACTCTGTCGGAGTCTTTTGAAAGTTGTCTAAACTGGTTGATTACGAAAAGGAGTGCTTTTGGTAGGTTTAGCTATTTATTCCCTGATTTACTAAAACACAAACAGAGCTGTCATCACCGAAAATACGTCATAACCTCTTGTCATTTTTCAGGATGGAAGTGTTTCAGGAGCATTTCTTGATATTCTGCAATATTATTCTTAATGGTTACCCCTCTCTCTAGCAAAGGCTTATACTGCTGATAAGAATTCTTTGCTCTTAATATATTTATTTTTTTTTCCAGAACACTGCCTGCAATGACTTTTCCCCTCCTGTCATCATCTTCTTTTATCAATTATCTTCATTTCATAATTTCTTGGTGGTAACAACTGCCATCTATTTTCATTTATTACAGTTTTAGGTTTCTATCATTTTTGGTTTGGTTTGGATTTTTTCAATTTCTGCTTCTCTTTTTCTTATTGAGCTGGGACTGTTGGTTTTGGTAACCAGTTTCTTCTTATTTGATCTTGACGTGGCGGGATTTTTGGACTTTGAATCTGTATGCTAAAAGAAAATCTTATTTTTCTATCCCTTTATTTATTCCCACCTTCTTTGGCTCATAATTTTCCTCAGCATTGGGAAATGGCCCTTTTGAAACATTAAGTGAAAATATTACTGCTTAGGGCTGTTTATTTATTCAGCATATAATCAGGTCATGACCACCAGTGCCCTAGCAACCATCATCACCTAGTCCGGTGATTAATTCGTTTGTAGACACCATACACAGATCCCGAATAGAGTTATCTTGCATTCTGTGTACTACTGTTTCATTGAGAATTAAGGCTAGTCTGGTGGAAGCAGCCTGGAGGATATAAAACTAACAGCAAAGGTGAAGGCACTAAGGAGGGAACTCATTATATAGTTAAATCAGAACTTCACAGAGAAAAACAAAAGTGCAGAAAAACAGAGAGTTCTGAAGCCCTGGAGAGGGTGCTGAGGATGGAGGCCAAGCAACCTAGCAGAAATACAGCAAAAAGAAATCAAATCATCTCCTCAACTGGCCCACGCAACAGTTTGGGAAGGTACAGCAAAATACTTCAGCAAGTGAAGCATGGGTAATAAAGATGGTCCCAAAGCATCTGGAAAGCCCTTTCATTTGAGCAAGCCATTGTGAGGTTAACGTGTATTTATTTGGTCTACATCTAAGTACTTCCAAAGAGCAAATGTTTAAGAGTCCATTTTAAGACAAAATCCATCTGTTTCTCCAACAGTTTTAAGAAACAGTTTATTTTGTCTAAAATTAACTTGTCTGACACATTGTCATGCTTGGTTACCACAGCAACAGTGGCAACAGCTACGCCATGTGACATTAATTTTATCTGAATTTAACCACCTTACTTTTTACTTGTATATATGTATATGTATGTGTACATAATTCTCATTTCTGCACGAAACTCTCACCCAGCTGAAAATACCCTGTTTAGCTGACAAGTTTTAATAACAATGCCCCAAACAATATTTCTATCCTGAGATCTGCTTTTTGATCTTGACGCAGCCGGCAATTTTCTTAGTTCGCCATAAGGAAACTACGTAAGGCTTTTTCCTGTTGAACCTCCAGTTTCATTCAGATGCATACCTCAGTCCTGACATCCCCAGAACACTTTGAGCGAGAGCATAGGGCTGAGGAGGTGGAAAAGCATTTGTATGTCACCAAAGCTGTCTAATCAACATAGGTTGAAAATAAGGACATTTTTGTCAGTGTTTTCGCAACATATTCGCCTGCTTTCCCCACCAGAATATTTCAAAATGGAGCCAGTTCTACTGGGGCCCTAATATTACTGATTTATAACAGGAGCTCAAAGGCTTCATCATTATAATATCACCATTATAACAGCGCAGTGAAACTGTGGATTTCAACAATCTGCCTTAAAAATATGTGCGAGACCTTTGCTTGTCCTCTGTTCCCCCTGTAATTTCACCATCTGTCATCCACAGCAAAGCAAAAACAGACTGGTCGTCTTCCTGGTAATGTTACAGGACTGGAGCTTTCGATGCAGGCAAAGGAGGAAAAATAATCTACTGTCATTTGTAAAGCCTTGTAAGGATAAGTTTAAAATTTCATTTAATATGACAGAGAAGAAAAGGGTATGTTTGGCTTTGGACTTTCAAAGCTGTCAGTCTGTTGGATGGCCCTAGAAAGCCTCAGCCTGCAAGAACTTGGATCTAGAAGGAAAAATCAATAAGCAGAAATCATGCTGGCAGTATCAGAATCGATAATTATTTGAAGGATCCTTTCCTTGCCCAGGAAAAGTGCAAAACAAAGGAAGAGAGGGACTTGGGCAACCTGCCCACCACGGAAGAAGTGAGGAGGACCAGAAAAGCTCCTTATATCTCACATGCCATGCCATCCATCACAGCTTGGAAAGTCTTCTAATTAAGTGCCAGGCAAAGTGGCTGTGAATTTAATTCCTTGTACATAAGCTACAGAATGATGTTAAATAAATGCTTTTATTGCTTGCATAGTCTAATGCAAGTTCCTTCCTAGGTCATATATAGTCTTTGTGACTTGAATCAATTACATCAAGGACCATAACCACTGATTTGCTCCACTTATTGATCAAATCCCTATCTGCTAGGAATTTGATCCACACAAATGGCTCATCCAGTTCTCAAGTCCTCTGTGCCTTACCAGTGAGGCCCAGCGGGAAGGTCAGCATTAGATACCAACTAGGACATCATCAAAATGTGGAGCAAGTGTGAAGTTGAATGAATCATGCATTTATAGCGAACAAACACAAGAGGGTGCAATAAGCATGTCCAGAAGCCCTTTAGCTGTCATGGAAACATCTTCGGCTCGGAAACGGCAGCTCTAATGTACATCCTTTGATTTGTAGCTCTTGTTTAGAGGGCAGCTGCGTCAGAGGCACTGGTGGGTTATTCATCAGCATTCCAGGTAGAAGATGAGGCACCATGAATCTGGATTCATGAAGCACATGCAAAGTAGTCTCGTTTTGCAAAGATGATGTCTGCGTGGGGACCAGAGAGAGCAAACTAAACAACATGCTAATGAATAAAAAGAAAAATAACCACAGACAAGTTTTTACAGAAGGGATAGGTCATGTGTAGAAACTCACGGTCTTCCTTAAGGTGAGGATGCCACTTCCAGTCACGTACTAGTTAGCAAGGATGCTCCCTAGGATGCTCACCTATCACAAAATGACAACTTGGGTGCTCTCTGTCACTGAAGCTGACAAAACCGATACTTTTTGCTCCATGATATTCAGTTAGCCACCTACTGAAACCAGGTGGGACCAAGACCAAGAGTTCAAATGTACCGGGTCACCCAGCTATACGGTATTATAGCTAGATCTCCCAAGTGCCTGTCCTCTGCTCTAGAAACCAGGGAGAACTTGCTTTTTATTAATGTCTGCCTCAGCTATGTCCCAGCTGTGTTGAGAGCTTTGGAGCCAGATTTTGAAATGCTGCTTGATTTCTCCTGAAATCATCTGACCTCTACTACTGTCCTTTGAAATCCCAATGCAGGTCACAAGACTTTTCCTGTGATGCAAACGGTGGGTCCCTTATATCAGCAAGAGAATTCTTGTGTGTCCTAAAGGACATCACGTTGCCACTGGAGACAGAAACAACATTGAGTCATCACAAATTGTATGGAATTTTTATATAACAGAGAAGCCTGAGGTCCAGTGCCACGGTTGAAGTCTATAGCCTATAGATTTCCTAAAACCACACATTTTGCTTTTATCCATTTGATGAAAGGGTGGACCTCATCTGGCATAAGCAAACACAATCCCACCGCAGTTAGCTGAACTCACCTGTCCTGTGTAGACAGGGATCCAGCCCGTTAGCCTCTCCTGCATATGAAATAAGATGGATGTTTAAAAATGCAGTTGTAATTTTCTACTTGAGAACTTTCTCCAGATGGGCGCCTGGCTCAGTAGTTTTCTATTCTTGACTTAAGCAGTACAAGAACTGCAAATCGATTTTATCAGGATTTAATTAAATTTGTGCTGTGACCTGCAATGCAGTGTAATTCACACACGTAAAATCTCTGCAGCGAGGCTGAGCATGGACATAAGTGTTTGTTATTCGCACCTTCTTACAATCAATAGGGCCCAACACAAGTCTTTCTAGTTTATCCAGTATAGTCCTGGGCAAATGCAAATTACCTCTCTAGCTGCAGCCTGTCCACTTCAGCCTTAGCATATGAGGCAGATTAAACAACATATGCAGAAACTCAGATCATCTACATCAGCCTCAGAATGGGATTTCCCAAGGGAATTTCCTCAGTGGCAGGACTAATATCAACAGTGCCGTTCTCCATGGCTGCATCTACTTCCCACATGTAAAACTCAATGAGAAATCAATGGACTATTGGCACATCAACTGATGTGAATCCTCTGGAACCGAGATTTTGATTTTGCAATGCAAGCCATTGACTCCTGGCTGTATTCAACAGTAATTATTTTAATTACCACTACTGTAGCATTAAGAAGGTCCTTCAAATGCCAAAATAGAGTGGGTGTTTTTTAATTTAACTGTATGTTACAGCTGCACACAGACATGATAAGCATTCAATACAATTCACCTTAATATGAAAGCAGAAATAAGTCTGAATTCACTGAAATCATATTCTTCATGCCTGTTTTTCACCTGCTTTTCAGAACTCAGTCCACTGCACAAATGTCTATGCTCTCTTTTGGAGGAAGGTTCGTCTCCAGAGGGAAAAAGAAGTTTCTAAACACTGTGCTCACCCTGAAGTGCAGACGATATTTCCAATCACCTGAGCCACTGAAGACACTTGGCAACTTGAAAAGCAGGACTGGCACCCTCAGGCTGGTTCAATATTCTGTGAAAAGCTAAAGTAGAAAGCCAAGAGCTGGCTCAGTGTTGTGATGTCCCTGAAATGCGTTGAGCACTGATGCTTTAAGTCTAGATATACTATATTCTCACTGTTAGGCAGTAAAAGCGAGAGCCCATTGGACTCAGCTAGCCAAAGGTCACTGAAATTTTTATCAACAGGTGGTATAACTACATACTTTTGTGCCAAAGTGGACACCGGGAGCTCTCCTAACCCTTTTCCTGGTGCTGAGGTACAGTGGCTGGTGCAAGACTCTGGATACAGACACTGATGGGAAATATATGTCAGCACATCTTTTTGTTTTGTTTTGTTTTGGTAAAGAGTTTCAGTTCTGATAAAATTCAACTCCCAAACTATATTGCAGATTCAGGTAATTATCTGGCTAATCATTCATGAGGTCACTGGAGATAGATGGGCACCTACTGATGGGGAGATAGTTGTCTCACCCCGAAGCAGTTGACATGGCTCACCTTTAGAGATGCATACTCCTTCCAGCTATAGAGGGAACCTGTATTATATTACTATATAATGTACTGTATATTACTAGTATCAGCCAAAGAAAGAAAAGTAAGAATGAATAACGTTACAGATGAGAATATCTTTTGAGTTCACAAATTGATGATTTATTATTGTCAATAAATATTTCAGAAAAAAATAGTACGCACTTAGTCTCACGTGGATCATTATGATTGTTTTCAGTCTAATGCTTACAAAGCGTTTGGAACTTATACAGCATTCAAAGGGAAAAACATAATATTGGAAATTTGAAAGATATTTTCCAGCAGAGCTTTTACTCTTAGTCCCTGACAACCAAAGCGAATCTGAGTTAGAAGGAGGTCTATAAATCAGAAACTGGAAAGCTGGTTTGTATGGTACCTAAAACCAACATTTTCGAAGTTTAATTCTAAATTCTCCACTTCAATATGGATTTCATTGACCAATTTCAGGCATTTCACTTTGAAAGCATTAGCTGAATTCTAGAAAGCCCAATCCCAAGAATGGTTATTCAAGAACAAAAAATTCCACTGAATAATTCACAAGAATTTTATGTAGTGAATAAAGAAAAAAAAATGTGCTGATCTAAGTTTAAAAAAAAATTTAAAATGTTTTGCCTGAGAAATCAATAAAAAAACTCAACGTTTACCCACAAGTATTTCATTTAATGGATTTTGTGACCAAAAGAAAACATCATAGTTAGAACATAGGAAGTTCCGTTCAAATACACGGAAAAACTTCTTTACGGTGAGGGTGCCAGAGCACTGGCACAGGCTGCCCAGGGAGGTTGTGGAGTCCCCTTCTCCGGAGATTTTCAAGACCCGCCTGGATGCAGTCCTGAGTAATGTGCTCTTGGCAATCCTGCTTTAGCAGGGGAGTTGGACTAGGTGATCTCTAGAGGTCCCTTCCAACTCTGAAAATTCCGTGATTCCGTGATCATATCATTTTCTACATAAATGCATCCAGAAATTAAAATTATGCTGTGACAAAACCCCTAATTCTGGTGTGGGGGTATTTGTCATCTATTTTCAGATTGGCCCTAAATCTTGGCTGCCATTTAATGCCTTTGTGTTTTAGCATCTCATGCTATAAAATGAAAATAATAACATTTCTGACTTACCCATTTGAAAATTAATTTATCAATAGTTTTAAAGGATTTGGTGATCTCCATACAGAAAAGCAAAATATTATCATGGTCATTGTGGAATATTCAAACCACATTCTGCACTTCCCTGCCTGCTTATACCAATCACAGTTGTAACTTTCTTGAAATACAAAGAATTTTTAATGTGTAAACGGCTTTGCATGAGCGGCTGAGCACAGATTCCTGCCATTGCTTGGTTTGCCTGTATTGTGAACACGTGAAGAGTCATCCAGGGCTTATGATCATAGGTCCAAAGCAGAAGACAAAATGTGTATGAATACTTAAAGGTAGCTGCATATTCATCCATACCTCACCAGTAACCACTTGTGGTTTGCCGAAACAATTACTGTATTCCATATACATCCTGACAAAAGATATTTCACTTTCAGGAAGTGTCTTCTTTTCATATAATGCATACTTTGGGCTGGAGTATTCGTTTACTTTAGCAGAAGACGTGCTTGTGTTAATGCTGCTCTTCACATTAACTGCGTACTTTGGGTGATGGATTGCCATTACAAGCTGCCGTTTCTCTTTTATTTGTTAAACAAGAGCTGAACAGTAGTGGCCATAACAGTTTTAAATTTATTAATGCTCTTGATGGCATTAATCTATTGAGAAAGTGGTTTGGACAGAGGATATAATGAATGTTAACAAAGCAAACTCTGTCTTGTCTTGTCCCCGTGTAATTTTAAGCCGGTGTTTTCTGTGATGATTGCCCTCCGTTTGGCACTTGTGAGACTGCATCTGGACTGCTGTGCCCGGTTTGGGACTCAGCAGGGCAAGTAAGATACTGTCATACCAGAGTGAGACCAATGGAGACCACTGAGATGAGGTGAAGTTGGTGGAGAACAGAAAATATAAGGAGAGGCAGAGGGAATACGGTTTGATTAGCTTTAAAAAGAGGAGCAGGGGGTGGGACAATTGACCCACATAGGTGTCACTTAATTCAAGCTATTCAGCAATTCTGTGAATTTATTCACCACAGGGGAAAAAAAAAAAATGCCTGGGTTTAACTTCATCAAATAGGCGAACAGCTACATGTTTCCATACACGTCCAGCTTTATCAGGAATCAACCCTTTCTATGCCCCAGTTTCCATAACTACGGTTTTCAAGTGGGCCAATCTCTGTATTGGCATGCCTCTGGGGTCCTCTTCCACCTCACCTTTGCTGACCAACCACCACTGGAATTTGCAGAAGTAATCAAAGCAGAAGGAAGCATACTGCCCTACTGGCACGGCCACACTCTCACTATCCTCTTATCTGGTTATTGCGTAGTACGTATGCACCCAGATGTACTCTACGGTGATGGTTTCAGTTCAATCCAAAGATCCCAAACCCAAAGTTGTGACCTGATTTCAAGACTTTTTTTTCCTCCACATATGTTGTTTTTAACATTATAATAGGTTATCACAGAAAGGATATTTTTGGAAAACAGAGCTTCTGAACAAGACTTTTAAAAGAAGTGGACTGACACTGAGAATTCAGATCAATAAGGAGCTCTATAAACAACGATGGATTTGTCTCTGTTCTGCTGCAGGTCAAGTGGGTAAGGTATTGATTTTTGTTCTCAGCACAGTATGACCTAAGAGTGAATTGTATTAGGTTACAGAGTTCAGGGTCTCAGACCTCTCTTTGGATGGTATGCATTTTCCAGCAGGCTATGGAATCTGAGTGGGAAAGTGAGTAATGACTACTGAAAAAAAAAAAAAATTAAAATATCAGCAATGGAGACATGTCTAGTAACAAATGCCACTTCTCTAGAGTGTCGTTCATCCATCTGAGCAACATCCCCCTCCAGAACTAATCCTGCAATTACATGAATGTTTGCTTAACTAAACACAAAATGCATTTCTGCTGAATCCAAAGTCAATGAGTGGAGCAGAGGGTTCCTGGGCTTATACATTCAGCAAAGAGAAAGTGAAGCAACTTGGCCAAGCGCAATAATCTTTTGATGGATACATTCAGCAAACAATAGGCTTCTGAATAGTGTTTACCATCAGCCTCAGGGGTACATGCTCTACAGGGCTGAGGCTTCTGGCTGCATCATTAAGATAAAATAAACTCAGCTGTGCCTTCTTACATCCACTGTCTTCCATAATGTTTAAATACTAAGGGGAGCAGTCAAACTGCTAAGAAGTGGCTGCCTCTCTGAAACCCTTCTAATGCCAGGAGGCCCCAAAAGACTGCAGGAGAAACAATCTCCGTGTGGGAAAAAAAGAAATAGGTAAGTCAACCCATGAGAAGACAGATCACAGAGAAGGAGCTAACACGTGATGGCAGAAATAAACTACTCATTTTTTCATGACAATAGCTATTGTATTTTTAAATATTTTCTTTAAAGATAGGCTTTTTTTTTTTTTTGCACATAAAAGAAAGAAATAATCCTTCTCACTTATTTTTCTTTTATTCCTACAAAAGCCAATTCTGTTACAATTTTGAAACACCAATCCCATTCCTCTCCAAAGTTTGTGGCATGTGATTTCCATTTTCCAATTAAAATATTAAAAATTCTACCCAAGATGGATAGATTCGCATTCCTAAAGTACCCCTTAAAATGTCACCAGCTGCAAAACAGTTGCAAGGTCATCTAGTCCTTTCGGTTCATGGAAATCTCATGGGAAGATGAAGCAGTCTGTGGATTAATATATGGATGGCTGTCCTCAAAACAGGAGCCAAATTTTTTTCTCTTGGGTAGGATCGCCTAGCCGGAATTTTAACATCATGTCTCCTTCGTTTCTTTCTAGATCTAGAGTTTTTGCTTCATTGGGTTCAGGTTAAAGCAAAAAGGTTTCTCTTTTTATGTCTTTTATCTGTTTTTTAAGGTATCTCCTGAGCAGGTCAGATCTCAAGCTAAGGCAGAAACTGTCTCGTGTGTCCAAGAAAATATCATTTAGGGACTCTCCACCTTGAACATGCTACACTTGCCCCCTGTTAGCAAGTATGTAAGTGGCTGCTGAGAGATCTGAATACTTTTCCTGGGTTTTTGCCTTCTTTGATATTGTACTACCAGTATCTCTTATCATGGGTACAAGGACAAATTACGATTTAAGAGGGCTCTTCCATCTTGAATGTTTATGATCTGTCACTACTCTTTAATAGAGTTGACCTTCAAACCCACCCCTCAAAGAGTTGTTACAGCCACAATTTCTAATCGAGCAGGATTATCATATAAAAAGGGATATTGAGACTTTGAGGCACTCACTCTCAGAAATATTCATCGTTGGATCCACTTAAAAATGGATTGTACAATTTTTGCAGAGTTGGCTGAAAAGATCAGGAAGATCCTGATGTCTTTGACTTAAGGACAGTCTATTTAAATTCTGATTAACTGGAAATTGGGAACTTTTAATACTATAGGTCTGACATATGGTCCTAATTCCAACTGCCTTCAGTGAGAATTACCAAGAAGGGAAGAGAGTTCCCTTTCATTAGCAGTTCCTGCAACAACTACCTCTGTAAATATAGGAACATGCTACGTTGCTCGACCGAAAGCAATATTAGAAAGTCAGTTGTCCTGTAAAGACCAACTCAATCTAGTATATATTAGAAACATTAGACTTAAGTCCTATCCATCATGTGAAGTTCTGATATAGTTATTATAGCAGTACTCTCCCCTTTTTTCCCCTCTCTAGCTGCAAGCTATAATCAATGTAAAGATTTATCGACTTATTTCTTCAATTATATGGAGGGGAAGTTCACAATTGTGAGTTATGAGCATGAATTTCCCTGTATACTAACAAGGAAAAGAGTCTGGTGGATTTTCCCCATGTGAGAAACAGTAAGAAGCCATCTTTCTTTTTTACTTTTATTTATTACTTACTGTATGAATATATTTGAGATAATGTCTGAAATAATCATGCTTGGTGAGTCTCAAAGACTTTGCAAAAATGTTTAGTTTGTGTATTTGTAAATGAGTGTCCAGCATTCTTTCACTACCGAGCATAGATTATATCGTTTCACTCCCTCCCTAAACTATCTAGGATAACTAAATCCAGGAATCTACAACACATTGATTTCTCTTCACTGAGCTCCGCAAAACTACTTTTAATTTCTTCTTTTAGACTAATAAACAGAAAATGTGACACCTCTGAAAAGTTTGACACAAAGAGGCTGTTAGAAAAGACAGCTAAAATGCTGCTTGTCTATAAGTAGGCCTGCTGGGTAAAAAGGAGTGTTTTCAGATGGTGTATACATATGGAAGCCTCACCATTAGTGTGGATGTTTCCCAGAATTGCTCCTGCAGCAGTTAAAGACCATTACGTAAGCTGAAGGAGTGATAATTTGGGGTAAGAACATTAAACTCTGTTGATCCAAAAAATGACAGCTTCCCATCATCTGTGGCCTGGGTGTAGAAACTTTCTCTGCCTTCAGTCAAAATCTGTTCTGGAGTTTTAAACTCAGTTTAATATACAGATTCAGCCACGAGAGCCTGCTTTTGATTTCTAGTGGGTTAGACTCTAGTGGTCTTCAAATTTTAGTCAAAAAAAGCAAGACCTGTCATATTAAAACGTGCAGATGCACTGTCTTTATGGCAGAAAGTCCACACTGCAGCTGAGCTTTTATATGCTGTTTTTCATTCCCCACCTGCAAAAATCCGTCAGGTGAGCTTGACCCCAAGTTTAATTGCAAGTCATAGATACAACATGCACGTTGCTTTTTATCGCAGTTAGTTTAAAGTGCTTCAGTATTAAACTGCTGTGGAAATCTGAGACATGCCTCATAAAATGTCATCAATATCTTTTATATCCAAGTGCCAGTTACTATCGAATTATCTAAGATGCCAGTCTCTTCCCAAAGGGGTTATGCAAGGAAAAGATAACCATGGAGCTGGAAAAGGTTCTTTAACAGACAAACAACATTTCATTCAAATGCAACTGTTGTTGTTCATGTGGTAGCTTCCTAATTTTTTCTACACTAAGCTACCAGTGATTATATAATCTTTTGAAGTCATCTGGGTAACTGTGGAGCTGTGTTTCCTGAAATACTGATAGTTTTGTTAACAAGGATTTATTTTTAATTTTTATGGTACTTGGTGATATTTTCCTTGTTAAATTCTTACAACTCAGTTACTTATTGCAGGTCTCTATATAACTTGTACTACTCAGTTTTTGTTAAATCCTAGTGTTTTATCAGAAAATTATTCTGATTTTTAGTACACCACTTCCACCTCTTCTGTCTTAGCAACATCAGAAAGCTGAAACACTAGTTGATATAGGAATCAGTTCATTATCTTAACCTACCTCACATATTTTCTCAATGCTAAAGAAGCTCTCATATTTCTCTTCTGAGCCTTTTGTTGTCCAAACGAATCTCAAGACGGAGGCTAGCAACAGTTTCAAGTAGGTAGCTGGGACATTTGAGGAAAACATATGGAGGAAGTGATGAGGTTGGGGAGCTGTACACATTTTATCACATTTAATTTTGCTCCTAAGACTGAAGTTTTACAGATTCATCTGGGTCCTATTTTGTGTTCCAAAATTAGGCCAATACGGTCTTTCAGCATGTCCTTCAAATCAACCCCCACACAAATCCCCCTTTTTTGTTTCTGCAGCTGAAGCTCAACACGAGTAAGATACAGCCTTAAATAGAAGAAAAGCATTTTGAAATTCTAGGATCCTGTTTTGAGCTGGTTCATCTGTGATATCTCAGTGACAAACTGCTTCCAGAAGTTTAGGCAATTCTCTGTTGAGTTCTGAACGAACACCATGTGTTACCAATTTACTGCAATTGTCTCTGCTCCTAAGGACTGATACAGCTGGCTGTTTTGATCCAAATGGCGATGATTAAGATCCTGAAGTCAATTAATTTTTTCCATCGATTTCAACAGACCTTGGATCAGGTCTTGATGGTTCCTGAATGAAGTGAGGAACATAATAAAAACAGCCTTGTGCAAAAATATTGGGGTAGGGGAGGAAGGGAGGGAAAAGAGGAAAAGAAGGGAGGGAAAAGAGGAAAAGAAAGGAAGAAAACAACCTCTTATTTAGTGGGGTTAAAAGCTGAACTTTTGAAACATTCCTGACTTCTCTGAGTTTTTGTCAGACTCCTTTAAGGTATGTGCTTGAATATGTTGCAGCTGAGAAGTACCATTGCTTGACCCCATCAAGACCTCTGCTGAGTTTTTTTCATGTTTGATGGACTGTTCTTCGAAACATCCTCAATAACAAGCCTAAAAGTATTTGGAAATAATTGGGCTCCATGTTACTTCTTACTTTTTCCTAAAAGTCAGCTTAGTTTTCTCCTTCCTTCACTTCTTATCTGTGCTTATTCTTTGCTGTTCTGAATCACAACGGGAACTCTCTTTTTAATTCTAGCAGCATATGAAATGCTCCTATCGGTAAGAAACTGGTCTGTGAAAGAGTCATTGCAGTAACCATCTGAGAGGCACCTCAAATGTTATCCTGATCATCTTCAGTTCTACCTTGTTTCTTGACTAAGTTCATGATATCTAGAGTTTTGTTTTCCATGTAGAAAAATGTTACTTCCCATTAGGAAATGTTTGAGAAGCAAGGTCTAGAGAAAAATGCTCAACACAAAGGTTCTTAGCACTGTGGGCAAGGCTGAATATTGGCATTCCCAGGACCATTCTCGCCAAAAGTCAAGACAAAGGTGGATAAAGTTGTAACTGATGGGAGAACACTAAACATATTTGGAGGGTAATTTATGTAGGGGCCTTCCACCCACAGTAGTTTGTTCCCCACATACCCTTTCTCCATCAGTGGTACCAGCATCCAGCCAGGTTTTCCAAGGCACTGGAGTATCCATAGCCAATAGATACCTGCTCCCCATTATGAAGCTGTTTGCTTTGTTTACAACCAGAACCAGCCCAGTGAAATAATAACTCATATCTTAATCCTGATGTCTTAAGAGCAAAAACCTTCACAGAGGTGAAGGTTCCCTTAAATGGGATTTGAGCTGACATTATTTCTCCTCCCATAACAATGGAGTACTGTTGTAGATTATCAGTCCCAGCAGTGGAAGACACCAGACTGACAAACCAGTCTTTAATCTGGTTGTTCCTTAAGTCGCTCCAGCAGTGTTTTTGCAACTGTTACAGGGAATTGTTTTCGCTTATCATTTTCAGCAGAAATGACAGGCTGGTCTTTTTCCACATCATTAGTATTATTCTCGCCCATGGCAGTATGCGCTCTGCAAAATGAAACTTTCGTTAGTCTGGAGTTGGAGGACGTATGTTTTCTCACATTTTATCCAGCAGAAGTGGGGCTGGGTTTTATCCAAATCCATTCATAATGTCCCATATTCTTTGTCACAAGGTGCCCTGGCTTCATGGATCTATTTCCAACTGCATTTATCACATCTCTCCATCCTCAGCATGTCTTGCATGACTGCTTCTAATATAGATATGGAGATTTCACTGTGAAATGGGAGAATGACACATGCGCTCACAATTGGCCTCACATTCCTATTCTATTTTTTCCACTTTGCATATGTCGTGAATAGATGTGTGAGGGTTGGTTTTTTGGTTTTTTTTGTATTGCAGTTGGATCTCCAATGTGTAGGTGAATCGGGAATTCCTCAGGCTTGCTATCAATGCTGAAAATGAATTCAGTCCTATTAGAATGATGTAAGTTCTTCATTCTAAAAATCAAATACCTAGTTTTCATTTTGAACTATATAGAAATTGTTTAAAGCAAAGAACAAGGCCATTTTGAATTGGAAAATTATCGCAGTTCTTATTTAAATAAAATTAAAAAAAATATTTTGAAATTATATTTTGATTTATTTTATAATGCATGCTTTATTTTAAACAGTGGTAAAGCCAAAAAATGTTATTGATTTTTCATTTATAAGCAAATTATTTGGTAAAATTGAGATTACTTTGGAAAATGTTTCTGTACAGCTAAGGCTGTACTCTTAATTAAAATAAGTTGTCTTAATGACAGTTTTTTATTATTCTTTTTTAAGGACCCTGTTACACTGATTTCTGAGAACTCGTAAGCATGGTATCATCCCTATCCTGGGATATCAATATTTAAACAGGAGGATTTATTGTCTCAGTCATTTACTATCAGGGGACTGAAATGGAGGAATTGGGAAATTGTTCAATAAAAATCTTAGACGATGTATGTTTGATGCTGCTGGACATAACTTTCAGAAGTATGGTCTGCAAAATGGATCTCAGAAGTATGGTCTGCAAAATGGATCTCAGAAGTGAGGCATGTTAGGTACATACAGTTCCTGCAGCAGATGGGGAAAGTTAAATCCTCCAGTCTGAGGCCCAAAACAACCAACCTGATCAGTTCAGATTCAGATCAGTTGAAAATTAAAACAGCTGATGTGCAAGATAAAGATTTCTCAGATCCCTCGGGCAATTGAGTGAGGACCTCCAGGAGGTATCCCTGTTCACTTGGGGACATCCTCCTTGAGCTTTGAGATGAAAGTGTTTGTGGCTACACCAAAACCTGAACCAGCGCTGGATAATCACTTGTTGTCTGAAGTGTAGACACCAGGCAATGAAACTGGGATGCCCTTTCTCTGGCAGGTTCCCAAGGGGTTGGTGTGTGGACCCACAGTGAATATTTGAGGGGCTGACTGTAAGATGGACAATCTGGGTCAGAGTGCCAGAAGACACAGAAGGACCTGAGCCCCAGTTAGGATGAATATAGTAATCAGATGTTTTCTGTAAATGATGTGAACACATGTTTCAAAAATATCTTTATACTTCAAGAAATGCTGGGTTCTGCCAGTGTATTGGTCATGCTCCAAGACCGCCTTTGTTTTGATTGCCTCTCCAAAGACTTTTGTGAAGAAATGACTAATTTTGGGGTGCTTGGTAGCAAGAAGTTGATTGCCGAGAGGCTAAAACCCTTTAAACAGCCCAGGCTTCTTTGCCCTTCTTCTTTATTCTGTGTTCTTTCCTTCTGTCTTTATCTCTTTTTTTTCTGGCTCAGGGCTTTCACAGTTTATGCAAGCTTCATGTAAGTCACTACAGAAATTTAGTTCAGATGACTTATTCTGTGTGGCTGGTTGACCTTGCCAAGGATTTCTGGGGAGCAGATTTGCGTGTGTCCATGTGTGCGTGTGGAAAAGGGAAGGGAGAGTTTTGCGTTGCAGTCAGTGCAAGTAGGACCAAGACAGACATCTGATTTGCACAAAAAGAACCAGCATTAAGGAAATATTTGATATTCTAAGTGCAAAAATATAGTGAAGAAAATGAAGAAAGTTTCCTTCGTTCAAGGCTTGGGACTATGGAAGAGACTGGAAACTTCCTCCTGTGCTCTACAGCTGAGCAAATTTGTCATTTATGTATTTTATAGGAGGGGTAAACTGTTGCTTAATAAATTATCCTGCCATTTCTCTGAAAAAATGTTCTGAATTGCACAACTTTATAGCACCATGCCAGTCAGTATTTCCCAAAAACTTTAAAATGTTTCCCTAATAGTTGAGTTTCATCCCCATTTGCCTAATGAATAAACTGAGGCCTAAAGCTGTTGGATGACTTGTGCTAGAAAAATGTGCAGGTTAGCAGCGGATCAAGGAATAAAACCCCATGAATGCCACAGCCTGTGCAATAATCAATAATTAATATTTAAGATGCTCAAGGAGGAAAAAAATAACCACTTTACCCTGATGCACAGGCCTGTCTCTCTGTGCCCTGAAAATATTTATACCAAGATGACTGTCTCTCTATCAGAATAGGTCTTATTTAGAAGAAGGAAGAGAACAGAATTAATGTTTATACTCATATTCAGTGAAGTAGGCCTTCACCATCTGTGAAGTTAATGTAACATAACAACATTTTCACATGTCATTTACTTTTAATTTCTTTTCTGTTTTTAAAAATGTAGTCTAATTAAAGAAGGGATTGTGAAGGAGAAGAGCAGGAGTTGAAGAAATCCAAATGAAGAGCTTGAAAGCCCCATATTGCAATTTAGCATTAGAGGAAGAGATAACTTTGCATGATGCCACCTTTCATATTTATTCAGTTAGAAAAGTGTTTATTGAATGCTTTAGGCAGAGAATAATGATTACAGAAACATTCAGAGTCTCAGCCACTCAAAATAACCAAATAAAATATACTTTCTCCTTCTTAAATGGAGTAGCTTCAAAAGTCATAGGTGCCCTTATACTTTACTCAAATCATAGGCTAGAGACCTCCAAAGAAGCACCAAAATCTGGTTTGCAATCATTCAAAAGTTTCTTTTCCAAAAATGCTTTAACACATATCCTTAATTAAATGTGTTGAAGTTAGAAATTAATTAATGTGTGTAGCTAGACCAAAGCCTTCGGTTTCTACAATTTGACAAGGAAAAATGCATCCGAAAAAGAAAATCAGAAATATAAGGGAAAACTAGCCAGAGCCACAAAAATGTGATCTTGGCAACTGTAAGGTTCATTAGTAGCAAGTGCAAAAACAAGGAAAGTTTTCATCCTGCTTCAACAGAAAGTAGGAGTTGTCAACAGATAATGCCAAGAGGTCAGGATGCTTAATGCATTTTTTGCTTTAGCCTTCACTAAAATAATTATCCTTGGCCAGATACACTAATAAAACTTGCACAGAGCAGAAAGGCCAACCCAGCTAATGCAAGAGGTAACTAAGACCAGAAATTGAAAACAGGTAGACAGTGGTGGAAGATATTAAAAGTTGCCATCTAACTTTATATTGTTTGGTTGTTTGGTTGCAATAACATCCAAACAGCTGGTGACTTTTCTGTAGAATGGATACCTGAAGACCCAAAAGCTGGAAAAGGGGGGGAAAAAAAAACCCAAACAACCAAACAAACAAAAAAACCCAAACCCCATATTGAATATTTTTTTAAAAGAGCTGAGCACAGTACTAAGGAATTATCATCATCCATCATAACCTCCAATTGATTAAAAAAAAAAAAAAAGCTAGCACAGAATAAACAATTGACAGACACCTAGGGAATCAGGAGTTTAGGAGCTAACATGAATCTATCCAAAAAAAAAAAGTTTCAGACCAATCTATTTTCCTTTCAGGATACAATAATAGTCCTTAGTGAAAAAGCAGTTGATGTTGTACCTTGACTTTAATGAAGTTTTTTTTCGTGTTATCCTATAGAATATCCTCAGTGGTAAGATGTGAAAGCATTAGCTGGGTGTACAGAGGGTGTAACTGCACTATGGAGAGGGCAAAAAATGCTGAAAAACTGTCCTCTAATTATTAAAGGTTGACTGCCAATTCAGACAGAGCCGCGTGGCACTGGGACTCTCTTGGATTTGGTGCTGTTACATATATTCAGTAATCTTGACCAATAAAATAGTATGATTTTAGGTTTGCAGACCACCTAAAATTTTATAGCAAAGAGAGACTGTCAGCATACAGGAGCAGATAATAAAATTCTGAATATTCTTGATAAACAAGGGAATCGTGGTACTATTTATTACAAATAAGTGCAAGTTTCTACATTTAGACAGCGATAATCCTCTTTATAAATGCAGAATAAGGAAAACTGGTTAGACAGCAAATCCACTGAAAAGAGATTTATTGAACTTCAAGTTGACAACCATTAAAGAAAACTCATTAAAAAAATTCAAATTTCTGGAGAATGACAAACTTTATGCTGGGCTGTATAAACATAAGTGACATCTGTAAAACACAAGAGATTATCCTTTTCTCCCTTTATTAGTCTTAGTCTGGGATACTCTGATCTTGTTTTGAATGCCACACCCCAATAAAGCTGTGCCTCTTCACTGTGTCCAGAGGAAAGCAAAGAGAAAGATCAGAAGTTTTGAAAATACACACCGAAAGGAAAAAATGGAAGGAACTGCAGTGATTGAGCCTAGAGAAAAGAACAGTGGGTGAGATTTTAGCGAGGATCTTCAGGCACATAAGAGGAAACTACAAAGGCAAAATATTGTTTTCAATATACACAGAGATAACATGTGCTATTAAAAATAATCTCTAGCTAAGAAGATCCTTGAGTGTAAGAGGTGAACTAAATTATCACTTAAGATCTCTTTGTATTTTTATTTTCTATTTCTACTTCCTAGAAGAGGGCAGAATGTTATTTTTGGGGGGGCAGAGGTTAAACAAATATATTATTTTTCTTTTTTTGATGGTTTTGGGGATCACTTGACAGAAAATTTGGTAATATGCGACATAAAAGGAACACTGCACCACTCTACTCTTACGAGTCCACATGGCTTCTTCTAAATGTGAGGGAAATTATTTTAATGACTCTTTTGGACCTAATTATTAGTCGTTTGCTTTGGAAATTCTTTCACTTCCCTATTTCTTAAGTTCTGGTGGATTTCTCCAGGGCTTACAATAAATCCATAAATGATAGCAATTTGACACTGGGATGCATTGTTAAAACAGCACGAAACCCAGGGCAGTTACACAAGTAACAGCTTTCATTCCACAGGCATCGTACGGCATAAATAATGGCCATTTTATTCTCAGCAATATGTAAGCCAGATTGCAGATGCTTTACTCGCAATTTTGAATGCTTACTCCCATGGGCCAAGGCATTTAGAAATCTGGCACTTTCGTGCTAGTATGATATTTCTACCAGGCTCCTCAGGAAATCCGACATCATGTTTTGCGACATATCTTGCAGATAGCATTTTCTTTTCAATTGCTCACCCAAATGTTCACTGCCTGCCATACACAATACAATTTAATATAGCAAGCTGCTTCTGTACCCTGCTGTTAAGTTGTAATTTGTTCTTTGTGTTTCTTCTGTAAAGGGCTGGTGACGTTCATTTCTAATGCTCAATTTGGAGAAGAAATTCAGAAGTGAGGTTTACAATTAGACTAGGAATTTGATAAACATCAAAGAATAAGCAGCAGCCACTTTTTAAAAACAAAGATCAAAACAATTTCTAGAATGTATATGGGCTCGAATAACCATTCTTGGATTCATAGTGAATGCTCATAAAATGATAAACCAGAGAAATACCTAAGTTTAGAAGAGTCTCAATTACAGAAAAAAAAAATCAATTTTACAATAAGTGTGTAAAAAATTTGAATTATGTCACAGATATTGCCTGATGTAATCACCGTGGAAAGAAATGAAGATACAGCCACTTCAATTAAAAAACTAAACCAAACACACAAAACAAAACTGTATGCATCATTTGAAAGCAAATGAGTGAATGAAATTTCAAGAGAAATGGAAATTAAAAAAAAATAATTATATCTCACAAGATTACTACGAGTCAAGAGGACTAGTTCATTTAGCCGAAACCAAAGAAACCTTAAGACAATTTTTGTATTTGGAAATGGTCTGCTACTTTTTGTTTTAGCCACAGCAAAGGGATCTCTCTGGGAATTCTCTAAACTTTGATCACTAGACATGACATGAGAAAGTAAATGCATGAAACAAAGATTTGCACATCAGGTGGCAAAACTGTGTCATTTGATCCCGTGTCATTAAGTCTCTTGTGCTTGCCAAATATACTAAGACAAGCTGAGCACAATTCATTAATCTGTAATTTACTACTTGTCCACATTTTTGCTGACACTATAAAAGAAGCTATAGAAGACCATTGGAAGTCTGTGAAGTTTTAAGGAATAAGTACTGCAAGATCTGCTTCCCTATTTTGTAATTGTCCCCTTTCTTTACAGAGAGGCTCGCAAGGAAATGAAGCTACAGCTCCAGATTTACAGGGGCAATTTGTGAGCTGTGGTGCCATTCAACACCTTTCGGTTTGGAGACGTGGGTGAGTAGGCAAGTTATGTGCGTTTTTTAAGAGACAGGAGGGTGCGTAATGAACTAGTGCAGCATAAAAATAGCAGACCCCTTGTCTGGTGCATGTTGCTCATATCCTGCTGTGGCATAACACTAACTGAAGCCCAGTGGACAGATAACAATGCTTCTTCCAGGTTACAAAAATATGGGACTGTTCCGGGAGAAAGCTTAAACCCAGGTGTGAACTTTTCTGAAGACAAGCACGTATCTGCTAAGCCTGTGCTTTTTCTGCGAGGTGGTGGGAGGAAGGAAGAGAAAGCTTTACTCTACACTCATATTTTGTCAGAGGGGAAAGTATATGTCAGAACAAAGCCAGAGGCTGAACCCAGCATTCTCCCCTACTTTTCTAGATGATAGGGAAAAATTATTTCCTTTCACGTTTTCTTTTGTTGCTTTAGAAAAAAAAAAAAACAAAAAAAAACAACACAACAACACGCTAGTGATCACAGAAAAGAGTCCTGAATGCCAGGGAGGGAGGAGGAAAGGGTCAGGGTATGGTGAAGGCACTGCTGCTTATTTTGCCAGCATCCCAATCTTCACAAATATTGCCCATCACATGGCTTGGCATATGAGGGATGACAGAAGCAGGCCTGGCTTTGCTGGCAACAGGCTGTGTCATGACTGTCCAATCTCTTCAGACATTTCCAAGCAACTGGAGCTGTGATGGAGACCTTCAGGCTCATGATTTCACATGACATAGTGCAGGGGTGTGCAAAGAAACATATTTTGGTCCAGCACTGCCACAGACAATGAACCTTGCATGGCCATGGGGCGGTACCACAGGTATACCTTTACACTGCCCCGAGCTTACACAACCTGCAGGGTCTGGTCCAGCCTCACAGGTCAGCAGTCAGAGGGAGCTGTGCATTTTTCCCTTCAATTGAATTAAGCATTAAATTTATCATCAACGCAGAGACCTCAGTTGGGCTTGAAGCAGGAACATTCTCTCGGGTCTCTTGTATATCCTTAATAACATTAAGTATTTACTAGGTCAAGACTGAGATATGCTCTTGCAACTCAGCCGCAGATGTTTCTTCTAGGCAGCAGGAGATTCCAGCACAATTCCTTTTGCCAACTGACATTTCATTAGTTCTAGCTGAGGAAAGACCAAGAGATCCCCATTTCAGAATAACACACAGCTCACAGGCTCAGGCATAGACCCAGCAGGTAAGAGGCATCAGCACAAGTTTGCACCCTTTTTTTCAGCTACAGGAATTAAAAATGAACATAGCTTTGCACCAGCTTTTAGATTTGAAGTGCTGCCTCTGCAACAAAATCTGGCAAGATGACAGTCTGGGAATTTTTACTGACTTTTTAATACAACCCGTTTGTAGTAGTTTGACACCTGCTGCCTTCTTTCGCAGTGCTGTGGAGGAAGCTCAGGCACTTAACTCAGATTTGTTGAATCTATCAGACAACTGGAGGCCTAATGGGCAGTGCTGAGTTTGTCTTCTTTGTGAATTTTGCAGAAAATACTTGTCCTCAGAGGCTTTTCCCTTGGGAGAGCTGAGGAGCTCTTGTTACCAGTGCTTGTAGCAAGGTAGACAAGTTTGTAGGTTTCCCTAAACAAAGAAATAATGGTAAGATGCCTTTCTGCCACTTCTTTCCTGAGACCCCTTCACCCACTAACCTGAGTACTCTGCTTAATATATTGACATTACAGTAGGTCTTGGGGTCACAGCCTGAGACCCACTGTATAGAGACATGGAATAAACATCCTGCTTCCAAGATTTTATATTCCCAGTTGAAAAGAGACAAAGGTGGTGCTGTTTTGACATATGAGTATACTATACACACACAGGAGTCATACATAGCAAGCCTAGAAAAAATAAGGGGTGATATCCAGTGGTCTCTACAGGTTTTTTCAAGCAAAAATGTGTGTATGCTCAGAATATTGATCTGAGTATATACAATAGAGGATGGAGGCACGAGAACAACTAAGCACATGATTTTTTTTTTTTTTTAAGATATATATATATATCATTTTTCCAAGATCCTGAATGCCCAGCAATCTGGATGAATTACTTCCTTCCTCCACAACAGGGCAACATGTGGCAGACAGAAGCAACACTGTGCAATTGGAAATAGGCAAATTGGAAGACAGGAAGAATGAACGGTGGGAAGTGCAGTCTTTCCTATAGCAGCACAAAAGAGGTTCGCAAAACCACGTCACTGCTCTGGTGGCGAAAGTCTCTAGTGTTCATAGCTGGTTCTACAGCTGCTTTAAGAAGTTGGTTTGCTAAATAAGTTAGTGGACAAAACCTGGTGAAAGGTCCCAACTGCACACGCAATAAGTCAAACTAGTGAGATTAATGCTTAAGTTCTCTTCTTGCCAAAACCTCATGATATAACTCAATATTGGAAGTATGCTCCTCCTTCAGAGTATACAGAGATTCTGAACTTCAGTAGCTTTATTCAGTTTGGGAGGGCAAGGGTACAGAAACAAAATTTAAAAAGAAACAGCTGGGGTGATTTGGGGTTTTTCAGTTGTTCAGAAAACATTTCCGCAACTAGTAGCAGCAAGTTGTGATTTTGTAACTATTACAAGTGACTCACAGACAGAGGAAAAGCACAGCATTTTGAAGTGAGATTGCAACCTGGTCAGCAGAACATGTGATGAAGCTTCATAAAAAAGTGATTAGCTGATCGATTTATCAGTAAATAAACTCCTTTTCCACAAAACAGTCCTGGTCAAGCTATATGACCAGTGTATTCAATTACCTTCCAGAGTAAATATAAGCTATTTTGCAAGAGTCTTTCCAAGAAATAAAAGAAAAAGGAAGCTACAACTGAATAGGAAACAGTGCCCTAGCTATTTCAACCTAACTCTGAGTCTTCTAGGTTCCCTTATAGTGCTTTTCAGTGTGTATTTCACTGAAATTCTAATCTTTCACACTTATATCTTAAATATAAATGGTCATTTGATAATGAGAACAACATGGAAACCGCAGATACTCAGAGCTTGAATATGATTCATCGATTTGAGAATGGCAAGGATGGTTTCAGTCCCATTTGCAAATAAAATGTCTTTTCCAGAATCCAAATGAGCCAAGGTGACTCTCAGTGACCAAAGGTCCCATATCCTTCCTAGCAGACATGACTTGGAGTTTAGAAAGTCCCATCAGAGATGAAATATTGCCCATTTCTCTAGTGTCTCTAGGAGAAGAAACAAGGTGCAAGCACATTTTGTGAGCTGCAAAATGCATTTTGGATCAGAAGGCAGGTTCTGGGATTCTAGAAAAGGTCCTTTGATTGTATAGGACTGCAATTTTCAGCCAAGACTTCACAAATGTGAAAGTCAGCATTTTATGTAGCTCTCAGAAAAACTAATGCCAAGCGATCGTCCAGCTGTTTTTTCTGACCACGGGGGTACTCTTTGTTGGAGGCTGTTTACTTTGACTGTCCTTCCTTGACCATATCCTTAAAAAGAGATCCTTGCCTCTTGGGAACTCTTATTCAGTTTTTGGATTCTTTCCTGAAACTAATGTTTGGGTTTGTCATTGAATCCATGCCCAGAAAGCTACCTGAAGGAGGGGTTTGTAAGAAACAGTGATGGTATCCTGAAGTGCCTAAATAGGCTGGTATCCCTTCTGTAAACACAAAAAAAAACACAGAGACAGAATCACTTTTCTAAGCCACTTGTTTAGAAAAGAAAAAGGAGTGGTATTTTAAATTTAATACCTCAATATAAGATTTTTGTTATTTCTCATCACCAAGTTCTCTAGATCAAGAAAAAATAGGAGTAAACTTTACTACCTAGATCATACTTGAATCTCATTCCCCCCAGAAGTCACACCTGTGAGGTAAATCAATTGGAAAATCTTTTCTGATGATAGATTAAATTTTTCAGAATACACCAGAGAGTTTGCAAGGATGGAGTTTCACCGGGAATTTTGAATTTATGGGTCTATTCTCACTGGAGAGATTTAAAACAAACAAACAAAAACAAAACAAAAAAAAACCAAACAAACAAAAAAACAAGATGAAAGAAATAGAGGGAAAGATTGAATTTGCAAAATATAGCTCCAGATTTCATATAGCCAAACATTTGTCAATGACATGGTTTTGATTCGGTTCTTTTGAGATTCCTTAAGAGATATACGTGTTTGGATTTCAAAAATAATAACACATAAAACCACAAGACGGAATAAACTTTTTGTGTCAGAAGCCAGTTCTTGGCCATTATTAACAAATGTCAATTTCTTCGTGTAGACACACAAGAAGTTGCTCAAAAATATTAAATTTTCGACAACCATAGAAATGGGCAAATATTCTGGAAATTGATTTGTTTTAATTTATTTGGCTCATTGCTAGTGGTAGCAATGCAATATTGACAGCGTATCCTCCCCCTACTCATGAACACAACTGGTGTTACGTTTGAGCTAAAAGAGAAAATGTGAACAGGCTCTGCTATTGCAGCATTTTAGCAAAATTAAAAGTTTTCAAATTACTATGGGAGAAAGTATTGCTGCAGGGATATTAGGAAGTTTCACAAGCAGTACTGAGCCTACATGAAGTTGGGCTGGGTTGACTGTCCTCTGTGACCAAGCTGCAAGAAGACACTTTAAGCTGGTAATGCCCCGAGCTGTAAAGTTTGCCTCAGAATAGAGGTTCCTCTTTCTTGCCAAGGGATCTTAACCTGAGAATGGCAACGGTTTAAGTATCAAAGCTTGGTGGGTAAGTTTCGTTGAAGGGCATTTCCTCAGCTTGTATCTAAGAGACCTTATCCCATTTAGACTGAACATAGAGGGCAATACGTCCCAAGCAGAGGAAACAGCTGCAGAATCCTTAACTGACATTTAGTAGAAACCAATATATTGGATGGAGAAGTCTTTGTGAAAACTGGTGGGATACAAATGCCTAGATTAAGTTGCTTAAAAGCAAGCCCAGTCCAACACAACTTGGCAGATCAAAGGACCTGTACAAGATCCACTGCAGAGTAAAGACTTTCCTTTCTGTTGGCTAATGGCTTGGCCATGGGTTAGTTTTAGGCATATGTGAAGGTATGATTGCCCCATCTCACTCTTAAACTAGTCTGGTTCAGGGTACCACGTAGAGGATCCTTGCTACTTAGCACTGGTGAAACCTCACCTCTGTGTCCAGTTCTGGGCTCCCCAGCACAAGAACAACATGGTCATACTGGAGAAAATCCAGTGAAGGGCCCTGAAGATGATTAAGGGCTTGGAGCATCTGTCATATGAGGAGATGCTGAGAGCGCTAGGGTTGTTCAGCCTCACAAAGAGAAGGCCTAGGGGGAGGTGGATCTTTTCAACATGTATAAGTACCTGATGGGGGGAATCAGACTTTTCCAGGTGGTTCCCATTGAACAGAAAATAAGCAATGGGCATAAATCAAAATACAAGAAGTTCCATTTAAATACAAGAAAAAACTTTCCTACTGTGATGGTGATCGAACACTACAGCAGGATTGCCCGGAGAGCTTGTGGAGTGTCTATCCATGGAGATATTCAAATAGCAACTGGACATGGCTCTGGGCAACCTGCCCTAACTGATGCTGCTTTGAGCAAGAGTGCTGTACAAGACAAACTGTAGGGCTTCCTACCAACCTCAACACTTCGGTCGTTCTGTGATTTTGTGCCCCACTAATGCTGTAGCTATTGAATGCTCAATTTAAGCTTTTAGGCCAGAAGGGTCCGAGCACCAGAGGCCAAAAATGGAGGAAGGGTCAAGAACTGGCAGATAGCTGGCCCAAGGGTTGGGATATAGGGGAGCCCTTTCAGGTCCTAAGATTTATGACAAACACATTAAAACACAAAATGTGAATTTTAGCTCAAGACGCCATCTACAGGTATGTGCAACATAGTCCTAAAGTGTGCCTATGGATGGAATATAGCAAAAGCAGAAACTCGGATGCAACTCAGTTGGTAGCACAGGAAAGCAAAAAGTAAAATTTTACCTCCTTACCCCTCATAGAGCTTTTAATGATATTTTCCATACCAAGCATAGTCCTTGCTTAGATCAGTCCTATGGCCTGTAATATGCACAATAACAATAGAAACCACATACCACACATCGTATTCCAGCTTTTTGTTAAGCAGTCCAGCTCCAATAGAAACAGCGAGGATGTAGCTAAAACATTATCACAGTTGTCCTTGTAGCAAGCCAGGAGCACATGCAATACTACGGTATGAATGAGAATGGAGAAGGAGAGTTTGGGAGCTGACTTTTAACATGTCAACACTAGCAATGAAGCTGCAAGATTTTAATCAACTACACTGTTTTACATGTGCTGTGCATGCCATTTGCTTATTCTGGGAACAGCTTATTACTTTGTCTGGTCTACTGTAAATGTTAATGCATGTAAATGCTAATCAAGATTCTCGCTCTGGTTACCCACCTCACCTAATTGGATTGCATTAGAGCTTGTTTGGAAGTTTGCATTCAGAATCACAAATGGGATTGGCTCACATCTCCCTTATCTCAGAATGGTGGCAGCTGTGCTGCAAAGAAAGAGTGGAAACTAACAGTAGCAAGGCCAATATCTCAGTGAAGCCAAATCCCTTTTTCATGCAAATAAATGTCCTGCAGAGTTACTTAGAAATGGTCACACGCCTCAATCCAGAGTGTCTAGCAAAAATAAGGAACTCCACTACGTTACAACAAGCAACAGAGGATTTGCAGTGATCACGGGGTTTAGATGAATATGGGACATGCAGGAGTATGTTTATTGAAATGTAGTGTATTAAAAATACTGTGACCAGACTTAGGGAGGGAGGGAGGAAGCATGAGCTTCTTCCTCCTGAGATGAGTTTGGCTTCACTGGTATTGAAATCTGAGGAGAAACCCCATTAACTACCATTTGGTTCTCAATGTAATATTTGGACTTAATGAAATTAACTACTCCTGGATCACAAGAAAACAAAAATAAAATATATCATGTAGCTAAATGCCTCCCAGTTTTAGTGTGCAAACACTTCTGCTAGTGGGCCAGTTCTGCAGTTTTATTAACTTTTTTTTCATTGTCTAAAGTCAATATCTCCAGAAACTTTACTTGGATGATGGATTTAATGTTTTCTAAAAAGCAAAGTGATAAGGTTACTTTGCTAGAAAAGAAGATGCTTCTTTCAACTTTAAGGCCTTTTCAAGCTTTTCAATGCTCTGATGTAGTTGGAAAGAAATACCTATGAAAACTACTCAGATATTTGGCCACTCCCTAGCAACTTTTACCTCACAATCACAACACTTTCTAAAAGATATAATATATGATATGTATATAATATTTAATTTATAAAAATTGGCACAAATATTGCTGGTCAGAAATTCTTTGAGGTAAGAAATCTTAATCAAAGGTGAATCATTTGCATCACACCTATGGTGAAAAACTGCCAGCTTCCTAGCTCAGAACAGCCTGAGTTTCTGACAGCTCTTACGGGGGTCTAATGGGGATATCGCTTTCCAGGACTGATGGCCTGAAGACAGACCCTGCTCTATGGAAGAGAGTTGGTAACTCCACCTTCCCTGAGGCAGGGACAGGAGCTCTGTCTCCAGCCCCTCGGCATGTTCATCTCTTCCAAACTTCTGTTGCCCAGGCTTGCATTGTTAGACTTGGTAAGAGCTGGAAACAAGACACTTATAACTACCTGGATTTGGAGTCCTCATTTATTTTTTGTTAAACAGCCTTCTCTGTTTTTTTTTTTTCTTCCTTCCACAGAGAATTTGAAAACACCCATTTCTTAATGTCTAAACAGAAACTCTAAATGATAAGAATGATTTGTGCTTTCCTATTTGACAGAAGTGGAAATAGGAGCTCAGATGTATTAAGAAATATAGCCTGGAAAATATTTAAGTGCTGCTAAAATAAATGGGACTTAAGAGCCTAAATGTCACTTCAGATTTGGCCCTTGTATATGATAATGACATCTTCACTGTTTTTCCCCTAATACTTAGCTAGCTACAGAGAGGGAAACCTGGCATTTTATGTATGTTAATGTTACTTACTGAGGTTCTCTGTGAAACTGTCCAAGCCAAAATGTTTTTGAGTATTTGTAATTTTACTACTGATGGATCCAAGGAATGAGAAAGTACCGAGTCCCAGATATGGGGTTTACCCATTTTTGCTCCGAACACTCAAACTTACTGGCATAAACTCTTCTCTGGATTCATAACTCAGTACAACACATTGCTGTTATTTTACAGTTTTGTTTACATCCTGGACTAGTGGCGGGAAAGACGCCTTAAAAGGAGGACAGCAGCCTCTCCTCACTTCAACTCTTCACTAAGAGGAAGACTGAATGAGTCCTTTTAGTGGGAAATGAACCTCAGGAAGCTCCCCAAAGAGCCAGTTTGAACTCATTCATGTGTTGTGCAGAGGTTCCTAGCATGCCAAGACGATTCGACGTTGAATGAAGACTGGGGATGAATTAATTTGTGGGTGGAAAAAATAACCTTTCCATTGAAATCTACTAGATTCAAATAGAAGGGCGAACATTTGAGACAGAGAAAAGAAAAGAGGTGCTGTAAGGGAGTTGTTTTGCAAGAAAATGAAGGTGTAATAACCCTGATATTATAATTACCATAGTCTTGTTGGCTAGTTGTATCTTACAAGTTTAAATTCAGAGAGTGCAGAGTAAAATACCCTCTGCCTTTCTTATAAATCAACTCCCCTGTTTATAATAAACACAACCTGACTTGGGACCCAGCGATGACAATGATGAAAGAATTACCTCTGCTCCTCTGAGAAGCTTGGCAGCTTTCCCATTGCTAATGCTTCCTCTTTGCATCTTCTAACAGTTCAGCCCTATTTGCTGCAATCTTCATTGTGGGTGCTGAATACTCAGTGTCTGTAATATCTTTGCAAGCTTGACATTGAGTAATAGCTTTCTAAAAATGCCTTGAAGGCCATTTTAAATGTGGCAAAATGGTCTGTAACAAAATAGATAAACGAAAAAAACCTCGTGGGATTTATATAAAAAGCTCTTGAAGAAGCAAAGGAAACTAATTGCTGCCTATGTTCAGCTGTTGTGTTAAAATACCTTTTGCTTCAACACTTTTCATGGATATAATGCTAATACACTTTTTTCCTGGGGATATGTAGCTTTTCTCACAAGAATGTCTATCACCTAGAGGATAAGACACTATCCAGGTCAAGAAATGCTCCAGAAAAGAGCGTTACATATGGGAACAGTTTCAGACACTTTATTATTTTCCCAGATATTTCAGAACCTCATGGAAGATCCTTCCATGTGTCAATCATCTTTACAGACCCAGATTCTGATTGAAAGGTGCAATCAAATCTCTGGGAAAGGTGGTAAACAACGAAAAAGATCAAAGAAAAAAAAAAAAAAACTTCCATGGTTGCGAATACTTCTGTCTACATAAACCTAACTATAATTTGTACTTGCTAGATTATTCATGGAATTTTATCCCACACTTATAAGTGCTTAGGTTTGATAGTGATCTACACAAGATGAAAGAATAGTTTCTTAAGTAACTGTTTCCTCAGTAGCCAGCTTCCTGCAACTGGAAAGAAACAACTAAGAAATAATTCTTTTAGGATGAAAAAACTATTGTATAGACTATTACCAAAGTTTTAATCTCTAGGTAACTATCTTTTTCTGTCTCCACTGCAACAGAAACAAAGTTGATAAGCTTCATTGAGATACATGTTATGTTTTGGTGTGGCCATCACACACAATCCCTGCATGCCGTCTAAATGCCTTGTCGAGGTTGAACGGGGATAGGGATGCCACTGAAGTTCTTACCACGGGTAGAAAATAGTATATTGTCGACATATTATGGCAATGGAGCTGAACACGCAATGAAAAAACAGTGACTTGGGCACATCTTTGTAAGGAAATATATCCATGATTCTGATATATGCTAAGCGCCACTCATTGTAGAAATTGGAATGACATTAGTGGTGGAAACTATGGTGACACTCAGGTGACCATAGCAGAAAAAGCTTTCATGATGTGGAAAGTAAGGTAAGCAACAGTGAATATCATCCAACACTACATCCTTTATCCGCATCATCCTTGAAGCTACATGCATTGGAGCTGCTCAGTTATATCCCACTCCTCTGGGGTACCTATGACTCTTTCTGGTTTTGGTCACCCCCCCAGCCACCATGCAGTACACATCAGACATAAAGTCCCATCTATCAGGACCACAATCACTACCCACAGCTTACAGGTACCTGCCCACCACAAAGTGTTGCTGTATTCTTGACCTGGGCAATGAAAGAAGACATGTGAGTATGGACTGCTCTCCCTACCAGCTTGAGGAGTGCCTTAGAAATGCTTTTAGCAAAGAAAACAAATACAGAAAATAAATCTGGCAATCAACCTGGCAACTTTCACTCAAGTGAAACTATTATTACAATCAGCCACATATTTCTTTTTTCCAAAGTAGAGACTGCAGGATGTAGCCTGATATGTCCTGGTCTTATTTCATAACTGTTCTGCTTTATATTTCATTTGGATTAACTCTACTATTTTTGCAGTCTACCAAATGCATTGCAGGGGTATAACAACCATTTTCAATGTCTTCTGTTTATCCTTGCGGTAGTTCCCTCCTGCCTGTTGCTAAACTGCTTTGAGTAATGTGGTTATTCAAAAAAATAAATACATCTCTGTGAAATGCATCTAAATGTGATCCTCTCTGAAATGATATTTAAATTCTATACTACATCCAGCCCAGAGTTTTGGGGATATTTTTTTAATCCTTCTCTCTCTAGTCTTTCAGTCACAGATGAACTTTCCAGGAATAAAACTTTCAAGAGTCTTACACATGATATGATGAAATTCTGCAACAGAAATGACACAAAACTTTTTTTTATCCACTTTCTGGAGAGAGATTATTTCAAGAAATATATTCTGCTCAAAGCACCAGTCATATTCCTCTGTTGTATGTGTTTCTGAAGTAGTCATGGCTTTCATCACTTTACACTTAAGGAGTTTTATGCTATTTCTCTGTATGCTGTACTACAAGCAGTGAGGACCTGTCAGCCTGAATTACTTTCATTCTCAGAGTCATTACGAGGAAGGGACTAGAAGAAAGTCGTGTTAAGAAATAACATCCTCTGCTTTTCCATGTAACCACCTTTATGATATGTTAGAAAAATAAAATCTTTGAAGACATCTGCTTTGAGAGACATTCTGAAATCAGTAAAAAAGGGCAGAGGAAGCAATTCTTCATAGTTTCCCAGCTGTATCTGCTAAATTTCACAACTGAAAGCTCTGATTTCAAACAAAACCATTAAAAAATACAATAAGAAAGAGGCATAGCTCATTCAATGGAAAGGCAGTGGTCCCAAGAAAAAGAAGGTTTCAGTTAGCTGACTGCCTCATTTCTCTTCCTACAGCCACTCATTTTACTGTGACCACAACTGCACTACACCACAGACAAAATACCCTTCTCTGCAACCAGTTTTAGCGAGTCAAGCTTCCGTAGTCCCATGTTTCTTACAGTTTGTTGTGTGGACAGAGCTGCAGTGCCCAGGGCAACAGGACCTTTCACTTACCCTCTGTGCTGGAATAGTCCAGCAAGTGGGCATCACAAGGAGATGGCTCTGGGCCAGAAGAAAGGGTCTGCAGCTCAGCATTGTTCTGCAATTACAGTGATGGTCTTGGTTTGGCTAGAAAGAGGGTGACATGCAGCAATAAGAGGATAGAAAGCTGTGCTGGCTTCTCTATTTTTCAACTCGATGTACATAGCAGCTAAAACTATTTTACAGTGGAGAGTTAGTGAATTCATTTTCAACATATTTTTTAAAAAATAATTAAGATGGGTGGGAGAAAGCATGCAGAGGTATCAGGAGATGATTCCCAGAGCTATAGCATAGATGTGCAGCTGTTGAGGAAGTCGATTTTACCTGCTAGAGGAGGGCAGACAGTGATAGAATAGATTGTGTACACTGGCAGTTTGCATTTCACGGAATCATGGAATTACGGAGTTTCAGAGTTGGAAGGGACCTCTAGAGATCATCTAGCCCAACTCCCCTGCTAGAGCAGGATTGCCTAGAGCACATTACTCAGGACTGCATCCAGGCGGGTCTTGAAAATCCCCAGAGAAGGGGACTCCACAACCTCCCTGGGCAGCCTGTGCCAGCGCTCTGTCATCCTCACTGTAAAGAAGTTTTTCCGTGTATTTGAACGGAACTTCCTGTGTTCTAACTTGTGCCCATTGCCCCTCGTCCTGTCACTGGGAGCCATTGAAAAGAGCCTGTCTCTTTCTTTAGCAATTTTCACTTTCTGGGATCAGTTGTGCAGGAAATCTTTTCCACTGTGGGATACCATCTGACAGAAAAGTGTAGTTACTGATGGAGAAAATGGTATGTGTCCAACCAGAAAGGATTTATCTACCTGCTGCCCATTGCTAATAAATATCTGAATATAATGGAGAAGGTCTAAAAATATTCCTAAATTTTCAATTAAACATTCCACTGCACAAGGCATTGCACAAGGCATTGCACAATGTATTACACAAGATTTTCTTGGGAATACTCCTCAAAAATTTCTACTTTTTTTTTTTTTTTTAATGTAGAGAAACACTTCTTTTAAAAGTTATTAATTGCCAAAATAGAAATAAAAAAGAAAATTTTACTCTTGGAGACACAGTTAATCTGTAATCAAATTACAAACAACTCTTAATAACCCTTTACAACAAGAAAAAAAAACAAAACAACCCCAAAAAGTAATCGAGAAAAATCCTTAAGGTTAATAAGGTCAACACGAAACTTCACACTGAAATGCTGCTCCAGTGTTTAGAGTGAGCTGTGAACATATATTGCTTTTGGCCCACAGAGTTAAACTAATCACAGAACTTGAATGATCCCAGATAATCCAGCACAGATTTTTAATTGAGCTCTGTGCTTTGCTGGGACAGGGCTCTGGGAATATAGACATTTCTGTTTGATTGATAAACACCAAGTTAATGGCCAGAAGGGACCAACAGATCAGTTGGTCTGACATCTGGCAAAACAAAGCTCATGAGATTTCACCCACTTGTCCTGCACCACTTCCAGAAACACAGCCAGTCTTGATCCGCGGATAGCCAAATACGGAAAAAACTGTTGCTTACTTTGGGAGCCTTTTTCACTGTTAAAAATGTATGTCCTGCTGGCAGTTTGAATACCTCTAGGTTTATTTTTCCAGAAGTTGTTTCTCATTAATATTTTCCTTCCTGAGTTAAAGGTCTTTTTTGTACTTGGGGTTTTCTCCCCTCTAAGCTAAGCAATACTGATAATCAAGTTTTCTTTCTCAGTTTTTGTTTCTTTGTTTTGTTTTGGGGTTTTTTTTTGTTCGTTTTTTTTTTTTTTTTTTTTTTTTTTAATGAGAGAATCTATCAGTGTATGGCACTTCTCACAGTGCTCAAAAACTTTTTGCAGCTCACTTTTTTATTTCTCCAGAATTGTCCCAGGAAATTCTGCATAATGTAGACACCTGCCCAGTAATGCTCCAAATATATGTATTAGGTAGATGTTGACAAATTTTAGCTTCCTGTTTGAAGGGTTTCTTCATTATCTGAAGATATTGATGATATAAGATGATATTTTCACATACTCAGTGTTACAAGGAGTGTTACATGGCACATTTTACAATCTCTTATCTTTCTGATTTCACGTGGCTAAATGCTATATCACTGGAACTCAAAAGCTTAATAAAATTAAATAAAATACTGCATTATTTCAATTCAACTAGTAATTTAAACATGTAATGGGATGCATTTACTCATTTGCATTGCATTTGTGTCATTGTACCAGGTAATTACTCTAAAGAAAGTCAGTTCTGATTTAGACCTCTGCCTTCCACCTTGGCTGTTCAACTTGAATTTACTGATCACATCATCTTCCTCAAGGATAAGAGGCTGCTTAACAGAGGCTGTACTTTCTGATTTAGAGTTGACTTCTGACACTGCAATCACAGTTCTCATTGTAAGAAGCAAACTGTAGCTCGCAGTCATCCTGATGGTGGACTGAATCATGTTACCTTTTGTGCATACTCACACCAGAGTTTAAATACTCCCTGGCTATGATTGTGATTGATAGCCTAACCATAGGTGTCCCACAGAGACTCTTTCTTGACCTGTTCTGATCTTCCAGAAATGGTCTCAATTGCCGTAAGGAAAGTATTGTTCCCACTGTTGCTTTGTCTGGTCTGGATAACAATTATGGGTAACATTTCATACAAAAGCATTCTGTCTGCCTGTATTTTGTGAAAATTAGGCAATCGGAATCTGATTCTTTCCCTTCTGCAATTTTCTCATGGGGTTCATCAAATCCCATTGTGTTCTCACTGAAGAAGACACTTCTCTTTTAAGCACTGCAAGTGCATGCCCAAAAGGTGACAGTCGGGGGATGATCAGAAATAGCAATATCCACACGCTTGGTAACTGTCTGTAGGGAGGAAAAAACTGAACAGGAGAAGTTCCATAATATGAGAGAGACAGTTCATCTACAGAAAACCATTTTGGAGACTTAAAGTCAAGGTGAAGTTATTGAAATAGGCAGCTGGTTATCTCATCCCAGCTCACTGTTTTCTTAAGGTGTTTTTCCTCCTAGCCCCTAGCTTAGACATCCAACTCTAACATGCCAAAGTCTAAGATGGTTGCCTCACCTTCCTTAATGTCAATAGAAAGAGGTAAACAATTTCAAGGTAAGTCATATTAATACAGGTACCTAGGACAGGTGGTTTACTTTTAGAAATGCATATCTCCCTCCAGTGCTTAGAAAGGGAGTCAGGGTAACTAGACTGGACTTACATGCCAAGTTTGTGAGTGAACAGGTTAGGGAAGAGGCATATGATCTTCTGCATCCCATGTTGTTTCAGATCTCTTGGATATATGCTGGCACATCAGGACTGGATTTGGTTTATTGAATCTCAGTGCCCATAATATCCCCAGGAGCTTGCTACGCATTGTGACTATCTCCAGTGTTCTGGCAGGCCCTGTGCACGGTCAGTGCTCTACAGGCAGTTTGTAATTGCAGAAAATTGTTGGGTGAAAGAGGGGTGACCAAACCTGTGACCCACATTCTTGCCTAGTTGTTCCACATATTGTGCTCAGAGAATACTGAGCACAATCGTGATATGAAGTCCTTCATCTGCAGTTGGTTAATTTGGCAACTGGGCATCCCGTCTGGAAGATGGAGAGAAGAGATTCATGTCCTTTCTTCATATTACCACCCAGTGAATCCATTCTACGTAAATTGCCTAGAGGAGTGACAAACCATCTCATTACTTATAAAGAAACTGGTTGATGTTCCTGATCCTTAACTAACTAATCAGAGGCTTTTTAAGAGGATCTTAGCCTTTACCACGTTTGCTACATCCCAAATTGATTGCTCTTACAGGTTAGATCTTAGTGCCTCAAATGAGGCATTTATGATCTCAGATAACAATTTTAAAGCAAACTGAATGTCACAGGGGGATTAAAATCAACAAACCATCTATAAAATAAAATGGAGGTTGCAATCCATCAGGAAGAAAAACTCAAAATGTTATTTCATGCATGTCTGATGGTGATATCATGTCCATGTGTTCAATTGATCTAAGGGATTTGCCCTTGACTCTCTATGGTTAGCAGAGGCACGCAGACATCTCTACTTGATGATTCATCTTTTCCTAAAATAAGGAGAATAAATCATTTGCTGGTGCACATCTTTCACTAGTTATAAAGAGAATCTTAATAAACAAGTTACAGCATGCAGAAGACTCTTACTTGACTAGTACTGTGAGATGAACCCTACCCTATTGCAAACAATAAGAATAGAGGAGTGAGCACACTAGGTGAGACCAAAGGTAGTCTGTCTCCAATAATACCTACAAAAATCTTTCTGTGGAAGACTACAAAAGCAAACAAAAGTGGTATTTCTCCCAAGCAATATTTCTCCCAGCCTCCAAAATTCTCAAGCTAGACATGGCTTCTGTCTGCAGAATTTATTTAAGGCTAATAAAAATGTAAAAATATATCATAAACTTTAATGGATTTCTACACCGTGAACTTGTCAACTCTTCCCTTGACTCCTTGTAAACTTTTTGTTTCCTCATTCCACACCTTAACTGCACGTTCTTCTGTTTGTTTTGAAATTGCTTCATTAGAGATGCTCACTCCCTAAACATCCACCTCACGTTACTCATAACTTTATTGATCTATATCATATTCCTCCTTAGCTATCCTTGTAGTCAGAAAAGCCCTACCTTATTCAACTGTTCTTCATACGGGAGTTTCTTTTATTCTGCACAATGCCACCAATGAAAGAGAATGTGAAGTCTGTTGTTGTCTTTTTATTCCACATCATTCTCTCATGGGCAAACCAGCACCCCTCAGGTGACCCTTGCTTGAGAGTGGTGCTCCCTCATACCTTTAATTCCTGGTGCCTGAAGGAACATGGAATGGTCTCATAAATCAGAGCAAGTAGGTGACACAGAAGTACACACAGAAGATTTTTAAGGTTTCTTGAGATTTTCTGAACAGGCAAATGCTGTTATGAACATTTATAATAAAGTCTGAAAATTGTTACATGAACACATGAACTGTCTTGCTGATGTACCTATCAACAGAATTGCCACATAAATTTTTGGAAATACTTTTTATGAAGAGTGATGAAGTAAAACAGATATTTGTGAAATTATGCTGTTGTAATTAAACATTCATATAGATTTGATGATTTTTTTGTTTATTTTGAAAATCAAAACTCCAAAAATTTCTCATTAGAATTTTACCATAGAGAAAGTTTGTATTTATGATACACACACATTAGCCAGAGAGGAAATGTTACTATTTGCATCAGAAAAAAGCAACTATCTATATAGAATTTGCAAGTTGCATTTTATTACTTTTCCTTAATAAAATCACTCCTATTTTATGGTAATAATGAAGAAAAATCTATCATGTTTTCCTTTTTCAAATTGTCATTGGTTCAAAAGGGATTTTTTTTTTATTGAGAAGTTTTATAGCAAGAATTTCAAAAGTCGTTGTGCACACCTAAATTCATTGCACCTTGAAGTCAGCGGCAGCACCTGCTAGCTCCAGTGAGAACATGATGTGCTCAATGCAAAGAAGTTTAGATACTTTACATATTTACTTCTTTCACATCTCTATACCTTATTTGTCCTCTTGTTATCTCACCCTGTGCACCCTAAAACCACTCAAAAGCACCCATGACTCAAAGAATTACTTGCACTAAGCCACATTCATGCACGTGACACTGTATCATGTGTCTATATTAGAATAAATTAAGGCTTTGGGCATCAAGCCCCTGCCCACAAGAATTCCATGTATCTGCATCTTGTTACAGGCTGCACCCATCCAAATGTCATGCTCACAATTTCACAAACCCTTTTAGTAAGCACAGTGGAAAATGGCTGTTTTGTAGAATTTTGGTATAAATCTGGAGAAAATTTTGGTTTTGGTGGCTTACCAATCATTGAAACTTAGAAGACTGCTCACCCACATGAATAAAACAAAAATTGTTTACCCAGAATTGTCCTGTTGAAACCATCATGTTTTTTGCACATTGTTGGTTTTTACCATAAAAATAACTCTTGGGTTTTGTTAATGACAGAAGCATTTTATAAAGCAGCCGAAATACTTGGAACCAAAGGGAAAGGTGATATAAAACAAAACAGAAATCTCATTAGATACTACTTCATAGTTCTTTAAAGATTTACAGGTTCATTTAACACATACATAGATTAAATTGTCCTTCTGCATAGCTTAAATCCCTGGTGGGGCAAAGACAACCCAGCTGACTTTTGTATTTTATGTGTTCAAATGGTCTTTGTTAAGTATCTCATAAGAAACTAGCTGGTTAATGAGATCAAACCAATGTATTAATCGGTCAAAAGCAGTCTTGTTGTCAAAGCATTATTCAGAAAATGTAACCTCGGGTCCGATTCTGTCTTGATATATAAGCATGCTATTTAGAGCAGATTTGTTAAGGTAATTAGGTGTCCTACGAGGGCAGATTTTTATTCACATTACACGTTGTTTGGGCCAAGGCTGGCTTTTACTGCAACCCTCAACACTGGGCTTCGAGATTTAAATGGGTCTTCAAACCCAGGCTTGTTCCAAAGGCAGCTTTTGGACTAGAAATGAGCTGTGAAGGACGACCTTGAAACTGCACTGGAAGACCACCTCATAGAGTAGATGTCCTGTGGCACAGAGTTTCAAAGGAGCCTGAACAGGGTGCCCAGACTCCTACAGTCACCCAGCATTGTGCAAACATGGTTCGGCAGAGGAGATTGGGGAAATGGAATCAAGAAGGATGCCAGGCCAGGTCCCTAATATCCCTCAACTGCTCTGTCACAAACATATCTTCCATCTGCTCACTTTTTCAAACATTTTTGTCCCTGCACCCTTTTTTTTTTTTTTTTAAATCTTTATAAAAAAAAAAGTTGTTAACCATTGCCATGACTTTCTACTGAGTTCACAAAATCTTTTAAGAGGGAGCAGTTGCAGCTGTCACATTTTTAGGTTGTAAGGAAATTGTAAATACCAAACAATGTTTGTGGTTTGCTTGGATTTTATCTCTCTTCCAATTATCATTTAACTCTTTGCTAAAGAATGACATATACATTATTGTTATAGGAGGAATAGAAAACTATCTTTTGTCTTGGCAAAATGACAAAGGAGTGTCTTTCTCTTATGGGATATTTTTAAAATTCCCATGGATCAAAAGACTAAAATTTAATAAAAAAATTCTTCCCAGAGAGTATGCTTTGTTTTTCTGCACATGAGGAGCTGAAGTTACAGCTTTCTATGGGACACTGCTGGCAGAGCCAGTAAATGCTTGTCAACAGACATCTGATGATTCATATTTTCCACAAAAAAAAAAAAAAAAGACAAAATAAAAGTGGGAGTGGATGTAAAATGGAGAATAAATGGAGGTTTCTTTCTGTAAAAGCTCTATGCTTTTACCTGAGCAGGATAGAGACATGCTTTCACTCAGGAAGAAGAAGAGCCAAGGACATTCGTTGTTCAGGAGGAGGGCAATGTTTAGTGTTGGGGCACTTTACATTATGGGCAAACCTACTCTCAGTTTAAAAATTTGCATTTAATCGTCCTTGGGGTATCTAGAACAACAAAACCATTTAGCTGGAATTTAGGATGGTCAGAGAAAGAATAAAGCACTGAACCAGATTGGCCAAGAGAGCAGGAACCTCTTCAGCCTCAGAGGTTTCTAAGAGCAGACAGTGTCTGACAGGATGTGTTTACACAAAGATGACTCCATCCTGAAGCAGAAGGATGGACAAGTTGAATTTCCAAGGTCCGTTCTAGCCCTGTTGCCTCTAGCTTAATGTTTCTTGTATATATATAGGTATGTATTAATTTAAATACACTAATGAGAAGGTTTGAGCAGTGAGCTGAGAACCACAGGTGTTCCAGGCTTGCTGCAAGGCTGCTCTTTTCCTGAGCAGCATTTTGGGGTGAAAGGATTTAATTGGGTCATTAAACAAGAAGCCCTTGGCATGTGCCATGCACTAGCTTGATGGTAAACATCATCTTTAAAGTTTGCAGAAACATGCACCAAAATTACAGGCCAATTGGAGGCACATTTTCCTTCTGTACCATAAAGGTTATGGGGCGACATGAGGGAAAGGTAGATGAACCAAAAAGACAGCCTGGTCAGAGGGTTTAAAATAACTAGTGACTCCTAACATTTTATTTTCTCACTGCTTGAAGAAAATTTTTATTAATTCTAATATAATATAATTCTACTTTCAGGGTCACATTTAAAACCCCCAAAGAGCTAGTTTCATCTCCAGCACACATTCATTCTGTCAGTGTCAATCTCTTTTCCAATTATTACCCTCTAAATCCTTTTGCAAACAAAATCAGTGGATGCAACTGACTATGAGACTTTTCGGTAACAGTGAACAGAATGAGGTCTCGATGAAAAGGTCAGTCCAAATCCATACATGACATCTTTCACTGTCTCTTTTGAGGCTGCTGTGAAGGGATTCAAAGTAAGACAAATTCAAGCATGAAGTCTGACCCTTTCCTTGGGTGATATGGGATGACAGGTAAGGAAAGGGGAAGAAATTAAAACCTTAGCTATTTTTATGGTAATTTTGTAAAAATTTATTTGCAAACAGAAAAGCTGCATTTTTTCTAAGGATGAACCTCAGCAGATTAACAGAAATACTTTTTAAATCTTTTTAATTCTACCTAGTTACAGGAATTTTTTTTCTTATATTGATACTGCTGATATCCAGACACACTTCCTGGGAACCTGAGAGCTTTTAGTAGGATAGAAAGATGGAAAGAAAAAGTCGAGGATTAAATAGATTAAAAATTCCTGAGAAACAGAAAGACCATTTACTCTGAGAATGCACCATTGGCAATTTTACTTTAAAGGCAGCAAATATCTTCTCCCAGGGAAGAACTGTTCTTGCTTTCAGGACTCTCTTGTGTCTTCCTTATTATAACTTACAGGTTTTTCTTGAAAGACAAGGCAAAGATAATAGACTATATATTACCTTGCTTCACCAGAATAAGGCGGTAAAAATTATGGGGATGATCTATGCTGTTTTCAACAACAGGATGTCTATATCAGACTTATTATACTCTTTGCTACTTTGTGCAGAGAAGATAGTTAAAGTAGGAAGTCAAGCAATGGATTTCAATCACAGATATCACAACTCTCAGGGAACCTTGCTCCTAGGAGCCGTTACTTGGACTTCATAAATTGACCAGACTGAGTCTGGTGCCTCAGGGAAAAGAATGGAAATATTGGGTGATTAGAAAGCAGAGTCTGACAAACAGACAGGTGCCAAATGTACAGAGAAGCAGGTGAAACACTATACCAGGAAAGCAGTGGCACATGGAAGAGCTGGGTCCACCTTATTTTTGAGGCAAATGGCCGGCCTCTGGCAAACCATACCTTTGTAAGCCCTCAGGTGCTTTCATCTTTTTTTCTTGAATGTTATGTTCCTTTTAGTACATAAAAATAGTGCTGTGTTTCAAAAAGGCTACTCTGAGTCAGTGCATCTTTCTTTGGGTCACAGCTGCCAAAGAAGGAGGTTTTTGTAGGATCCAAAACCTGCTGGAGCTGCTCAGAAAACACATCCTATAAACCAGGGTGAAACATCTTAACGTGCTGTGAGAGCCAGAAAACCATTGGATTTGGGCCTGGTAGGATAGCAATGGCAGGGCTCAGGCACCAGGGAGGCTGCATATCAGAGACGCTGAGGAATTGGGACAGCTCATCCTGGAAGTGCTGATGTAAGATAATCACTAAACTCAGTAAAATATAATGAAAGGTAAGATCTTTTCTGGCTCAGTACTCAGTGTTATCTTTCTATGGATTTGCTTCTGCGGAGGATTTAGTGTGTGGATATATATAGTACAGTCCCTGTCATAATATAGCCCCCATCACTTTTTCCCCTTCACTATAGGCCCATTTTTTTGCAGATCTCATTTTATTATTAATTGATATCACGTGATGTGCTCATCTGCACAACAGAGAAAGACACAGTCGCTGCTTAATGGAGCATACAATTGCAGATAGACAAAATGATAGGTTTGAAGGCCTGCAGCTGAGGATCCACACCCAGTGATAAGAATTCTGATTATTCCGGCAATTTTTTCTTTCAATATGGGTGTTGTTTATAGGATTAGACACTGTTAAAATGTTTCACAGAGACAGCTGAACATAACTAGCTGGCTGTTTTTGATGAGACTTATCTCCCTTCACTTTAGCTATCTCTTTTGCATTGAAACCTGAAGAGTGGCAGACCTGAGCACCACTATTGCAGCTGCAGCACGGTCCTATACAAGATGGGCAAAAGCAGACTCCAACGCAAGTTCTAGGGAAAAATGTAAGATCGACACATTAAGTTTTGTGAAAATTATTGAGTGAAGAGCAGACATCTGAACCACTCTTGAAAAGCCAACAAGTTTTGGAACATGGTCTTTTTATCTGAGAAGAAGGAAAGAGATTTATTGATATATATTTATATTGAGATATATGTAGATATATTGAGAAGACCTTTTGCCATCAGACGGCTTTACAAAAGAGATGCTCACAATAAAAATCCAAACTCCAGTGGGATTGTGAAACCCATTAAAACTATCCCTGGTACTCAGACAACCCTGGTCAATTCAAATCACGAGGCTCCCCTACTGCAGAATTGCATAATTGTGAAGATTTGCAGGCTCTTGATCATAGCTTACAGAGTGGGGAACTATATGAAAATTTTCATGGGCTTTGCTCGTGTTTTCCAAGAGTTGTAGTTAAATAGAGGTATTTGATCTCAAAATTTCTATTTGGCACAGTTTACTAACAGTAAACTATACTACTGCAAGGCATAAAGTGAATACTGCAAATCCAAAGAAAAGGGACAAATAAGGGGTAATTATAGGTATGTGACTGTTTTTACAGCCTGTTGGGGAGTGTAATATTTAAACAAATTTGTGTTTTTTCTGATCTTGAAGCCAACCTGCACAGAAATAAAGCAGTGTCAATGATTAAAAAAATAGTGTATGTCAATGATTAAAAAAATAGTGTAATAGAAAAAAGAAAAATATGGAACCCAAAGAAAAATGTCAATAAATTTAAGGTTAAAAAGTACAGCACTTCAGAAGAATGGTTGGGGGTTTTTATCTCATTTGGCAAGTGGAGGTTGCTGTTTATTTGCAAAACAGCGTTATGTTTCCCAGCTCTGTTTAAAACCAGAAATAACTAAATGGAGATTCAGAAAAGTTATTATAAACAGACTTACACCATGTATTAGTCAAATTTCAGCAAAGATTTCAGCATTGGTATTCTTTTCTAGCTACATTTATATTGTTTTTCATGAGCTATCCTGACGTGGACCAGAAAGCCAGATTTGCACGCTGTATGGACTGCAAAGTTTTGAAAGTCCATGTTCAGACATGTGCACCAAGTTAAAATGCCCTCAGGCTTCCAGGTTGCCTAGACACTGTCCAAGGGAAGATAAAATGCAGCTGGACTGTGAAACATGATGATCTGTGGGACAGTGTTGTACCCACCCATAAAGGATGAGGTAGTACTAAGGGGATCTGGTCTGAGACCAGATCATTTGTCTAACGCTAGGCAACACCCCTTACGCTGGGTCTCTTACAGAGAATATCCTGGGCAACTTCCCAGGCAGCAGATATGTCAATGGCTGTGAATACCCAACTTGCAGTGAAAGAGCCCAAACGCATCTCATAAATTGAAATAAAAGACAAATAAGCCATATCTTATTGATGACAGAGCTCTTCCAAATCCTCCTGAAGGTCATATGTGGACTGACCACACTGAATATAGAATTGTTGTGGTGAATGGAGTTAAGTCCAGTCACAAGTGGTGTTCCCAAGAGCTCAGTATTGGGGTTGGTTCTCTTTAATATCTTTATCAATGACCTGGATGAGGGGATTGACTGCACGCTCAGTAAGCTTGCAGACAACACCAAGTTGGGTGGTGTGTTGATCTGCTGGAGAGTAGGATGGCTCTACAGAAGGCTCTGGGTAGGCTGCATCGATAGGCCAAGGACAATTGTATAAGATTCAACAAGATCAAGTGCTGGGTCCTGCATTTGGGTCACAACAACCTCATGCAGCACTACAGGCTTGGGGAAGAGTGGCTGGAAAGCTGCCTGGCAGAAAAGGAGCTTGGGATGTTGGTCAACAGCCGGCTGGATATGAGCCAGCAGTGTGCCCAGGTGTCCAAGAAGGCCAATAGCATCCTGACGTGCATCAGAAATAGTGTGGCCAGCAGGACTAGGGAAGGGATTGTCCCCTTGTATTCAGCACTGGGAAAGTCTCATCTCAAATACAGTGTGTAGTTTTGGGCCCCTCACTACAAGAAAGACATTGAGGTGCTGGACCGTGTCCAAAGAATGGCAACAAAGCTGTGTGTTAGGTTAACGGTTGGACTTGACGATCTTAAAGGTCCCTTCCAACCTAGACAATTATATGATTCTATGATTAAGTCAGTGCTTTGCATTTTGGCACGTTTTTATTTGTTTGCTTTTAAATTATATCACCACAGACAGGAACCAGTAGGAGGTGAGTATCTAGCTTGATTGCGGTTCAAGTCCTGCAGCTCGTTCTCACTGTCTGAAGATATACCATTGCAGCTGTTTCCACAGCAGTCTTGGACACTCACCATGAACTGAAATGTGACCGCACACAGTCTTATGACCTGATTAACTGCATTTTCCCCTAGAGGTCTATTCTGAAGGCCCTGGCAATGAGGAAAGCACCGCCAGTTCTCGCTGTTTTTTTAATGGGGTGCTGACTCCACTCTGCAGTGATCCTGAAAGGAGCAAAGGGCAGAAGTCATCAGTTTCCTCACTGAGCTCAGCTCTTGGGGCATCTAAAAAGAGAGTTCCAGAGTGCTTATCGCATATCTTACTGAAGATTTATTAACTGCAGAAATGTAATCCCGTTCAAGAATTCTGACTTGGCTCTTCCTTTGCAGATATTTGTGAGCTGTACTGGTGGACGGGGGGAACTGTTGACCTAGAAAAGACTGCAACCATGAGCATCAGGGGAAAGCTATCAGTTAAACTTTCTACAAATATTGTATGGAAAATCTCTTGACCTGCATTTACGTAACGGCTTTAGCTGTGATTATCACTGAGCTCAGACCATTCTTGCGTGAACTGAAGGACAGAATCTCATGAGTGGCGGCCGCAATAGATGCACAGCCTTTATCCCTGGACACAGACATGGATGTGAACTGCTCACAAAATAACCACTCACTTCTCTAATGGTCCTTAAATGCTAAAATGTCCACACAGGATTCTGCTTCCTGCAAGAACAACATAGGTTACTGGCTGCTCAAGGAAGAAAAAGTAAACAGCTTAAGGTCCTTTTCCCCATCTTTAACATCTATTGCTTTTCTTTCCTTGCATTGCAAAGAGAAGTATTAAATGACGGGATCAAGCTTCTGAAATGTAAGTGTTTTCAGTAACACCAGAGAGGGCAGAGCCAGGCAGGGACAAGGTTACTGTGGGACGTTAATTAGCTGCCCACTTGACCCGGTCTGCAACGCAGAATGAGTTTGTGCATTTAATTTATTTCACGCATGACTTGCTTTTACAATCCTTTTCCCACAATGCCAGCCAGACTACAGAGTAACCTTGGGCTCTGCTGCTGATATTAACGGCTCTGCAGTGTGCTAAAGTCAGTACAAGAAATGTGCATGCGCACACGTGCACGACGGGTGGGATGGGGAGCATCCTTTTTTTTAGCAAAACAGCTCGTGTTTCTGAGGCAAATTGTGTCTGGTCGATGGATTAACAGGCAGGGACTTGACTCCTTCTGGGTCTATCCATTTACAAATGAGGCATAACCACCTCTGCAAAACTAGAGTCAGTACCACATTCAGCTTGAAAGCTGGTGCCCTGAGCATCTCCTTTAAATATCTAGGAGCCGTGGGAAGCAGCACTTAATAAGGACCTTCTTGTACAAATGGCTTCTGCTACCGGACGGGGAGAAAAGCAGCTGACAGTAAATTGGAGGCCACACAGCAGCCAAGCAAACAGTAGCGCATCGTGTGGTGCAGAAGTGGGCATTTTTCCTCCCGGGATGAAGAGGGGATGTGTGTTTCCTCTGATCTTTGCAGGAAAACCCACAAGTCTCAAATCTTAATGATACTGCCAAAACTTAGCCACTGATGGGCATTAAAATACCTTTCCTGAATTGCAACACATTTGCATCACCTCGAACCATCATCCAGGAGAGATAACATAGCACCTTGCAAGACTCCTGCCATTTTTCTGCCCTGGTTCCCTTCCATGGAGAAGCGTGCGGTGGGCAGGGGGCACGCAGACCTCTCCCTGATACTCATTCAGGCTTGGGACGGAGTAAGCAACCATGCTGCTCCGCTGAGAGCAGACTAGGACCTTAGTGAGGACAGTGGGGTGCATGTAAACCCACCTATCGACCCCTTTCCAGGCTCTGATTTAGCAGTAGTTTGTATGGATGGTTTAGTTCCCAGAACCAAATATCCACCATTTGCATGACAACAGGAGTAAAATGCTGCCACCACACACTCACATATCCATGCTTCTGACTTGGATTATTTTACAGCTTTGCTGCTTCTGGCTCTGAGCATAGTCCCACTGTGCTGAGCTATACAAATAGAGAATAAAAAGATTATCTTTTTTTTTTTTTTTTTTTTTTTTCCAATCTAAGTACACAGCAATAAACAAGAGGCAGGTTAAGAAGGAGGAAACACTATGACGGTGTTCCTCAGCATGTAAGGGAAGACAAATGGCCTGTTTCATATTACAGTAAAGGGGAAAAGGCACAAATAAGAAATGACATACTCAGATGGTCTTCCCCAAAGTCTAGCAAAGTGTGGGAGGGGAAGATTGTGCAGATGTGACAACCTGCAACCTTGTTGCTTCGTAACAGTCAAGACATGAAATCACAAGAGCTTCAGCTCTCTTGCAGCGATGACAAAGTGATTTAGAGATATTATACCAAAAGCATCAGAAAGTTTCAAATATGACCTGGGTTGACACTGAAGTCCAGATAATTCACATTTTATCCACTGTTACCCTGTTTGCAGCATTCCCATGCAGGAAGAAACAGCTGTAAAAGTGTTAACACAGCACAAGGCTCATCACAGATTAACCCCGAGGTCTTTTGCCTTCCTTTATGCAGTTTGACTGCTGTGGATAGCTGAGCCATCTCACTTAAAAGTGGTTTGGCTATGTCTAAAAATTCTACCTGTTGTCAGCTCTGTGCTGCACTCAGCGACTGCTGAGCAGAGATGCCCCCAGGTAACAAGTGGAAGTTTCCAAGGGATTAAGGAAAAAACTGACTGAAGAGTTCCAAGGGGAAGAATAGTCATTGTGTGTTAAACATGTTTAGTGTGAACTAATGATCAGACATACGAAAAGAAAGCCACAGGTAAGAGGTAATTAAATGAGGTTCTTGCAGTATATTGGCTGCTTCTCAATTCTGTATCAAATGAAGCACATTATACTCTTAACAGGCAGCTATTTTTCTTCTACACGTGCTAACTGAACTTAACATTAAATACAAAGCGAACAGCACTCTGCAGTATGGAGTATTAAAAAAAAGACATGACAAGGCGCTTCAGTTTTGAAACGTGCTATAAATCAATTTAAAAAAAAAAAAAAAAAGGATTAAGCCTAACAAGCTTCAAGGGAAGTAAACAAGCACATTGTTTACTGTTGGAAATTGTTTACTTGCTGTAATCTGTTTTTTAGGTCACCGTGCCTGCATAGGTAATTACAATGACCTGCTCTTGTTAGCAGGGTACATCTGATATATACTGCCACAGATTCTCACCACTCCATCACAGAACTTTGAATAGCAAAAGGCTCGTGAAGTGCATAGATTTTTTAGGGACATGAATGTGGAATAAGGACACCCATATGTAAGAATTAAGGCCACAGGATTAATCTGTCTACAGCACACCTTCTTCCCATAGCACAGAAAAGCATCCTGTCTAAGTGAGTCTGTTCTTCACAACCCAAGTGATCAAGTGTTCATTCTACAGCTGGGGCTGAATAGAAGTGGTCAAAAGGAAGTCTGGAAAATGCAATAGTTATAATTTATTATTTTAGTTGGCTGGGCACTTTGCAGCCAAACAGGAAGATGCAGTCTCTACTTGGAAAAGGCCCTTTTCATATCACAGGTTTTTTGGTGGGTCACTCTTCCACCTACATGAAACCTCATGGTCCCTGAATACAAGAAACTCCAAAGTACAAGTAAGAAAATACAACAGGGTTTATGAAGTTTAAAAAAAAAAAGAAAGAGTGTTTGCATGAAAGGGTTAAGGCAGTGTCAAAAGAGACAACTGCATATAGGCCTCCAGTAATAGTGACAGTGACATTGTAGGAACATCATATAGGTTAAGAATCACTCATTAGGAAGTTGTGTTCATTATTATGAATTGCCACAACAGTGTCCTTAAATGAGGTACCACTTTTCCGTGCAACCAGCAGAGAGAAAAAAAAGTCGGTCATTCAGAGAATCATTTAGTGGTGCTTATGGAGCAGGCTGGTTCCTAACATGCTCAAAACTCATACTGTGTGCTTGATGGGAGTTGGACTAGATGATCTCTAGAGGTCCCTTCCAACTCTGATAATTCTGTGATGGAGTACGATGGGGTATGAACAAGAAACATTTCTGGTTTTAACGCTAGGGAATGACCAGGGCCAAGCAAGACCTAAGGATCTGCCCCACTGGCCTCTGACATTCGAAGCCTCCAAATTAAATAAGAAGTAGCAAAGGGAATCAGTTCTAAGGCATATTCTGGAGTCAAACACTACTACTGCCACTTATGTCCTTGAAAAAACTCCTCCCAAACCTCTAATCACATCTTTAATGTAGCAGGATATGTTTCATAAACAGATGAAAATTAATCGCGCTGAATTGTTCAGGAAGACATCACTCCCAGAAAACTCTGCTTGTCTCTTGAGCTCTTTGCAAACATCAGGTGATCACAAAGGCTTAAGGCTATCCTCTCTGGGCTGGAAAGCTGCTTCAGAAAGACATAAGAGGGGGCTGCGGTTTCCTGAGCAAATGTATTTGTGCACCAGGTGTCAGCACAGTACAATATTTCATTTCTGTGGCAATCAAAGTCTGAATAATATGAGTCTGGTTGCTCAGTTGTTAAATTGCTTCCTGATGTGTGTTTAATGCAGTCTGTAACTGCCCCTTTTTGCTATAATTTCTTTCATTAGTGCTCAGTTGTGTTTCTCTCTGTTTAGTGAAATGGCTCCTTGCCTTCTTAGGCTGTGCAACCGCCTGATTATTTTTTCCATCATTTTCTCGGAAAAAAATATTTAATGTTGCAGTAAGAACCTAGTCTGAAAAGAAATTAATGCCACGCTATGTAACCCAGAGTGATAAATGTCTTAAAGATATTTAGAAACATGATTCAGGTCTTATGTCATGTTTTAGTTGCTGGTATTCTAGTCCTTAGGGTTTTAATTTAAAGGAATTCAGGCAATTTATCTCCAGTAAAATAAAAACAATGTGTTTCTAGTATCTATTTTCTAGTATCTATCTTTCAGATATTCAGATTTTCATCTCCGAGCTCTCAGGTGGTGTTGAATGCTAAAGTCAAACCTGCCTTTACCCCTGCAAAAAGATAGCCAAGCAGGTGGAGAAGGAAGAGAAGAGGTACCACTTGGAAGGGAGAAGACATGCTCTCAAATATCTACTCTGTTCAACCTGGAAGATGCTTTCTTAAATCCCAGAAAAGAATCCTGAGTCTCAGATGTTTGTGTAAAGACATTTCTTAAAATCTCTTTGCCTGGAGCTATTCCATTTTATGTAAATAAATATTAATTGGAACAAGTGCCTGACCTTGCTTGCCCCCTCCAGATCCCTGGACAATACTCTAATGACCAAACAGTAACTAATTTTTTTGTCTTGTTTACTCTTAGGTGCATTGGATATCCAATTATTTATATAAAACCGAGCAACATCAGCAGAATGTATTTATTGAAACTGACCCAGCAGCTTCATGGTTACAGCAACCTCTTTGACAGCAGGAAACCAACAATTACATTTCTGCTTCAAATCACACAGCAAGGGGAAACAAATCCAGGTTTTCCAAACCCCAGATGAGTCTTCCAGCTACTGAACAATGGGGCAAAATCAAAGAAGGTCCCCGTTGAAAGGGCCCATGCCAGATTTCCTCTTTATGTACAATGATATTTCAGCAATATGTTTGGGAAAGCCTGGAATATAAGATCTTTTCAGGGCTGCTGGGATGTCATTGAAGTTTTAGAGCAGCATGAGCAGTTGGGTGATGGGGTGTATTCACTGATGGACAGTAGTACTCAGAAAACACTGTCAACAAAAAATTAGGTACTCCAGGAATATAAGTCACAATGAAGTCATATGGGAAAGAAGTGGGACTTGGAAATCTTGCCTCCACCTGAACATCAGGCTTCAGCATCTAAAATAGCTGTCAGATACTTCTCTCCCTTTGCTATTCTCACTCAGATCAGGTGCACCTTTTTGTTGGGTTTATATCAACACATTTTATGTCTTAGACTGACTTGACACCAGAATGCTTGTGACTCTGGGCCTGGTGACCCAAATTGTAGTTTTCTGCATTTTATCTGAACAGTTTGTTTGTTAATAGTCAGCCTTGCTGTCCCCATTACAAGGAGAACTTGACATTGCCTCGGGCTTTTCTTTCTTGCAAGGCTGATTATTAACTGAAAGCACACGCACAATCCTGTTTCTCTCCACTTAGGAGAAATTTCCTCTGCTTTCCTCAGTTCCTGAAGACCACATGCTAGCAGTCCTCTTATAAACCTTCTCCAAATTGTCTCATTGACTCTTCTGGAAGTATTTTCTGCTAATCCACTGCTTCCTGCTGTGCCCTGTATTTTCTTGTGGGCTGTTTCTGGTTCTGCCTATTCATATGCCATCCCTACACCTCTTTAAATGCACCGATATGTTCAGTAATATTCACCTGTTATTTTGGCTGATGGCTCCTGTTGCTCAAGGTACTCAACTGGAAGTTTAGTAGCTTACATTTCTGCTAAGGGAAAGTTAGACATGGCCATCACCTTCAGCCTATTACTACCCGCTGCTCAGCATAACAGTACTTGAAATAAAAACGACACCAGGATAAAGAAAAAAGAAAACAGATCAGTCTGCATCGTTGCCTTTCAATGTTGCTTATCAGCATTATATAAGACATCTAACTTTCTTGGGACAGGCTGAAAAGTGAGAAAAACTGAAAGAACTCAAAGTTTTTTAAGTGTTTTCCAAGTTTTATAAGAAAGGAACTAGAACCATTCTCTTTAGTATGCTCATGGCTATACGAATGCATTAAATTGTCTTTTTGATCAGCTGGAAATACAGTCTGGAACTGACCAGATCCAAAATTCATTAAGCCACAGGGGACATTTTTATAGATGTCAGTGAACTCTGGGTAAGAATTTGAGGATGCAAGTAGAAAATCCAAGCATCTGCAATGAATGTAATTGAATAAGGTGAAGGAAATTCTGCTCATGAATGCCACAGCTGGAACTGCTGTAAGGCAGGCACTTATTTTAACACTTAGAAACACCAGTTTGTTGTTCTTTTTTTGCAAACCTATCCCTCAATTAGGTCACAAAAGTTTTGCCAGTGTTGCTTCAAGTTTTGAAGCAGTTTCTTATCCTTAGAAATGTTCTGGTAAACCTTGGCTGAAGTCCAGAGCAGTGTTATGGGGAACTGGATGTTTATTTTTTATTTTTCATTCCTCTGCGAACACTGAACTTTCTTTTTTTTTGTAATGACAAGGGAATGCAACATTGCATCTTCTTTGGAGGTGTTTTTTTTTTTTTTTAACACTGTTGCCTTTTTCAGGCACAGTGAAGGCAATAATAGAGCTCCATTTCTCCACTGTGCTGCCTTGAGATCCTGTGTAATGGCCTAGGAAATCATGCATGTTGTTTCCAATAAGATACTACCTTCAGATACTCTCGCATATAATCCTAAACGTGCCTAGAGCGGGTGATGTGCTAGGAGAATATCCTAATATATTACCTTACCACAGAAGACACTGGATCCTTCTGTCACTTACAGGGCACCTTTCTGTCCACTCTGGTTACAAATCTGCTGAGACTGTAGGATTTAAGTGGCAGGGGCTTTCTTTTTGTTATGTATTTCTATGCCATCCACTACAGAGGGGCTTTGATCCATTTTTGTGGCTTCTAGGCTTCACTGAACCAAAACTGTTATAAACACAAAAAGACAATAATGTAATGAACAAGAGAATGAGAAGGTGTATGAAAGCATGTCCAAATCAAGAGAAAGCTGGTAAAGCAGAATCAGAGAATCTCAAATATTAAGGAAATATAAATGACAGGAATATCCTGGCTTGCTGTGGTCTAGTTTCTAGTAAAGCAGGCAGTCCTACAATGTAGTCTTGTTCACAAACACATCAAGCCGCCTCCTAAGACCAAACAGGTTTCTTGTACCAGCATTTAAATTTCCCCAGCTTTAAAAATAAATATTTCCTAAGGCCATGTTGCTGCATTTCTAGCAGTTTGTACAGGCGTTTTATGTACCTTGACAATCTCGAGCATTTGAAAATGCTGTGTTAGACCTTGTCAGGTTCTTTTAAAGGCGGTACAGTTGCACAGCCCCAGCACTATGTTTTGTACACCTATTAAATTCCATAAATTAGAGTTCATACAGGTACAGAAATTGCAATCAGGTTTTCCCGAAAGGGAAAGTGGGCAGGGGCACGGCCAGCAGCGAAAGGAGCTGACATTTGGCTTAGTATATCCTTGGTCTCCCTCTTCTGGCTCAGCTTGAAGGAGCACACTTCATCCGTGATGTGCTGCAGCTCACCATCACCGCTACTGTCAGGTGGGTGAAGGGGACATTTGTGAAGAGGACCTGATGAGAAGCTGTTTTCGAGCACATGGCACCGGCATGCAGCACAGAGCAGTGGGCATTTTCAGACTAGCTCTCCCACCCTCCTCCCATTTTTTGTGCACTGGCTTATAACTTTGAGAAAATCACCAGATATCTCTTTAATACACACAGCAGGGGCTGGAAAAGGATAAAGGTGGTTTGGAAATATGAGTGGGTAAGAGGTTGTGACTCTAGATGTTCTGATAAAGCTGTTAACTCTTAGCTCTGGCTGTCTTGCACGTTTTACGTGCTTGCCAGCGCTAAGGGCTTAGAAACTCTAAAACTCAGTTACTAAGTTACCGATCATTAAAATATCCACAAAGGCTGTTCTCCACATTTTTATCCTGTTAAAAATTTTGTATCAGAAATAATGTGGCCAGCAGGACAAGGGAAGGGTTTGGGCCCCTGTACTCAGCACTTGGGAAGGCCACACCTCAAATAATGTGTGTAGTTTTGGGCCCCTCACTACAAGAAAGACATTGAGGTTCTGCACCGCGTCCAGAGAAGAACAACAAAGCTGGCGAGGGGTCTGGAGATCAAGTCTTATGAGGAGCTGGGGTTGTTTATCCTGGAGAAAAGGAGGCTGAGGGGAGAACTTATTACTCTCTACAACTACCTGAAGGGAGGCTGTAGCAAAATGGGGGTTGGTCTCTTCTCCCAAGTAACAAGCTATAGGACAAGAGAAAACAACCTTAAGTTGAACCAAGGGAGGTTTAGACTGGATATTAGGAAAAATGTCTTCACCAAAGGGTTTGTCAAACATTGGAACAGGCTGCCCAGGGAAGTGGTTGAGTCACCATTCCTGGAGGTATTTAAAAGACATGTAGATGTGGCACTTAGGGACATGGCTTAGGGGTGGTCTTGGCAGTGTTAAGTTTATGATTGGACTTGATGGTCTCAAAGATCCTTTCCAACCTAAATGATTCTATTATTCTAGACGTCATTCTCTCAGCAAAATCAGATGGGAGTCTGAGTCTCCTCCAGAGAGATTTTGATGTGAAGAACACATTTTGTATTCTTTCTCTTTACTTTTGGCTTTCTAAGACTTTCCGCCACAAACTAGGCAATAAGTAGTTTTGTTTCTTTCTTAAAAAAAAAAAAAAAAGGCTACAACTGTTAAGATCTGACTTTAAAAAAATGCAATATCAGACTTCTGTGCCTCACAGTACTAAGGCTTTTGTGTGTTTTGAAGTTAGGCATGAAACTGTGAGAAACCACATCACCCATTTGAATTGGCTTCCTTTTCCCAACACCTGGCTTACAGATACATGACATTTAGAAAGGAATTTGACAATAAACAAAAAAAAAGGATGTTAGTAGGGAGTGTAAGCTCTAAGACAGAAGCATAGACAACCAGGGAAATGGTTGTCTATATTTTGGAATTGCTGCCTTCAAAAGACAGGCACTTATAACCCACTGTTGGGCTGTGGTTGGTTCAACAGTCCTGTTTCTGTAAAAACAGACACCTTTGGGATATTTTACTTGAAATAGCATGCAACAAACATCTGCTTATATATATAATAGCAATATCAGAAAAGCTGGACTTGTTTTTGCTGTGCTGCCTGTTGTTGCTTTTGAATTTTCTTTATTGTGTTTGTCCTTGCTGATGATTTATGCATGAAAGAAAAACAAGACTTCTGAAGTTTGGAAAAGAGACTGTTCTGAGTATGTCGTGGTTTGAATTGCCTATCAGGTTTTCTGGTTTTGTACTAATATGTGCTTGGGGGAGACATGTGGCACACACGGAAAAGTTTTGCAACAACCTGTGTTTGTCAGGAACTGCAGCCCAATCCAATATTTGCTGAACCAGTCAACTTTTTTATGCCATTATTGGGATTTTAGAATTAAAAAAAAAAAAAACCAACAGGATAAATAAGGGAAGACTATTCTCATCTTAAACCTGAAAAGGTACGAGCCACCAGTTCCAATGTGCAGCTGCATATTGATACCTAAAAATCAGTACTACTTGCTCAACTCCCTGCCTCTCTCACCGGAATGGAAAGATTTCTCTTTGCTACAGTCCAGATAAAAGTTGGTAGCAAGATTAGGAATTAGAAAATTAGGGAAAAAACAAACCTGTAGCAAGATTAGAAGTATGTCTTACTTTGTTAGGAAAGGGGAAAGTTGGCTTTAAGACAAGATCCCTTTAAGTTGTGGTTTTAGGAGCACAGTGATGTAAATTGTGCCCTTTACAGAAGCAGATTTTTGGGTAATTGTGTCTGTAGGCAAAAGTGCCCGTGTCCAGGCAGCCAGCTGTGATGTGGCACAGTTTGTGAGCTGTTCCTTGTGATTCTCTGAGGTCTAATTAGAGCACCACTGAGTGCATGAACCCTAGAGGGCTCCCACGACTCAGAAACGGACTGTTCATGGAAAAGAATGGATTGGAGTATCACAGGAGAGCCTTTTGGTTCAAGCTGTAAAATTTCTCCTATGAAAAGGAAACACCTGCTACTCTTGTGGGTGTATCTTTATACTTATTTATGTGCAGTGCAAGAGTTTTGGTGAAACGTTTATCAGTTTGAAACATAGTTAGGAAGTCTTTAGTGTTTCCCTTCCCTTCCCTTCCCTTCCCTTCCCTTCCCTTCCCTTCCCTTCCCTTCCCTTCCCTTCCCTTCCCTTCCCTTCCCTTCCCTTCCCTTCCCTTCCCTTCCCTTCCCTTCCCTTCCCTTCCCTTCCCTTCCCTTCCCTTCCCTTCCCTTCCCTTCCCTTCCCTTCCCTTCCCTTCCCTTCCCTTCCCTTCCCTTCCCTTCCCTTCCCTTCCCTTCCCTTCCCTTCCCTTCCCTTCCCTTCCCTTCCCTTCCCTTCCCTTCCCTTCCCTTCCCTTCCCTTCCCTTCCCTTCCCTTCCCTTCCCTTCCCTTCCCTTCCCTTCCCTTCCCTTCCCTTCCCTTCCCTTCCTTTCCCTTCCCTGTTTTATCCAAGGAGAGAATTTTATTAAAGAGTAGACAGGATTTTTTGATACTTTTGACCAATCTGATGACAATTTCATAATAAAATATAAAATATCAGTTCATGAGCTTTAATTTTCGGAGGCTTTTGGGAGAATTATAAAAATAACTGTGAATTGGAAGATACAAAGGTAATACATCTCCCCTTCATCCGGGTGATCTTGATGGTAAAAAAGGCAAATATAAATATAAGATCTATGATAAAATGCCATGAGAGCTGCAGATTTTCAGAAATAGCATGATGTGTATATTAGACAAATTCTCCAAAGCTAAGTCAACTTGTTAGGCTTTTTGACATACAGAAGTCATATGACTCCAGCTCTAACAACATAAATTATGTTTGTCTGTATGGGCCATGTATTTAGTAGAAGGATTTGCAGACGGCTTATTTTGAGCCAGCATAACAGCTGCTGCAGTGACTTGGAGTACAGTATGTCCTCATTGCGAGGGGCTGTGTCAGCAGATGATGTAGTATCCCATGGTGAGGATCCCAGCATTTATAGGAGTAGGTATGTCACTGGAGCAACAAAACTTTTGCCAGGCACTGTGGGTCAGTCAAAGACCTTTCTCATTCGAGTAGGGGGCTTCATGCAAGAGCCCCAAGAGCTGTGTTTCGCCGGCTTGCACCTAATCACTGGAAAACATAACATGTTGGCAGGACCTTGTAGCGAAGATGAAGCCTAAAAATGGTATTAATTCTATTGGTTAAAAAGGTCGTTTAACTAGTAGCACAAGTTGCCAAGGTCTTGGGAAAGGAGAAAAGACAGTGTGGGACCAACAAGGAGAGTGAGTAAGTGTTAAGGTTTGATACATCACATCTGACAGTCCAAAAAACTTGGTGTGCCCAAGCCAGATAATACCTAGCTTCTATCTCCCTCACAAACATAGAATCATAGAATTGTTTAGGTTGGAAAATACCTTTAATATCATTGAGTCCAACGGAAACCTAACACTGCAAAGTCCACCACTGAACCGTGTTCCTAAGCACCATGTCAACGCATGTTTTAAACACCCCAGGGCTGGTGACAGAACCACTTCCCTTTAAACATACCTTTAAACTACAAATATTATTTAATACATCCCTACCTTTGAATTTATGGAGCCAAAGATAGGTCCCATTAAAAACCCTGGTCTCAACACTAAACTAGTTGCAAGCTTTTATTTTTTCCTGACATTCTAATTATTTATGAGAACAAAAACGGGACAACACTGCTGGCATCTTAGATGGAAATTCTGCCCCCTTTTTAAAGAAAATAATGGCAAGAACCTGTTTGCAACCTAGACGGAAAATCCCACATTATTTTACAGGGTTTGTTTGTTTGTTTTAGAAAAAGCAGAAAGGTATTAATGCCAGGCATATTACCTTGATTCAGTTATACTGGCTGATCAGAAAACATGTTAATAATATGGTTAAAACATTAAAGATAACTTTGCTTGGGTAACTGTACTATAACCAAACAAAAATGTAAAATAAAAATAAAAAAACCTAATCTACCCAATAGATTATTTTTTTTTCCAGAAATAGCAGATTCCTCAGGAATAAGAGCTGCCTTATATTTTGGGGCCTGGAGTAGAATACTCATAACTCTTTTACCTTTTGAATTGTTCACCCTCAGTTACTACTCACAAACTTCAGAAGTTGTGTAGCGCTAGTAATGGCAAAGAGGAAAACTTTTCCCCTTTGTGGTAATTTTCTTCCGTTAAAGAAAACAGTATCACACAGAAAGCAGTAGGACAAAGTAGCAATTACCATCTCAAAGTCAGCTGAACCAAAACAGAACAATGCTGCTGCTCCTGGAGGTTAGTGAGTCGAATCTTACTGTGATATCCACTAGGGTATATCAAAACATTAAACCAGATTTCCTATTAAAGAGAGCATTCCTACAAAACTTAAGGATTTAAACTGAACTAACACCTGGGATAGGAAAGAACATGCAATCATAGTTAGTTCTTCTGAAAAAGAGAAAGGAAATTTGCTGGTAAAGGATATTATTTCACAGCTTAGGAAGGACTGATTGACAAAAGGAACTGATTCATACACACCCTTGCAAAGGTTGAGTTTGACTATGTACTTCTAAAATCATCAGTCTCTGCAAATACCACGCAGGAAAGGAGCAACCAAAATTAAGCTAAAAAACTTGCAAGTTGCAATCTTTTAACTAATCGTTCCTAAACAGCAGGAGCAGCACTGTGGAACTTCTATGTCCTTGGGCATTTATTTATTTGCTTTTCTTCTGTTCCACTATACATCACCTTCCAGCCTCCAATCCTGCCTACCTTTCTGCAAGATAAATAAGATACAAATAGCATGCACTAGTTAAAATGCTATACAAAAAAAGAAAAAAAAAAAAAGAAAAAAAAAAAGAAAAGACCAGGTACAAAGTAAGGACTCTTGACTTCTGAATGGCCAAGAGCAAAAAACCAATCTGACAGAATTCAATTGTTTGCTTCAAAGGATGAGGCAAGAGTGACAGTAAAAGGGACATGGCTTTGGTTTTGGTTTTGATTGTTTTTTAATACTGTTTCAGGTTAGGCAAACAGAACATAACTTGTTTAATTAATTTCTCCTGAAGCACCTAAGCACTTTAGAAGAATCTAAGACAAAGAAGGAACCAACTGTTCCTTCCTCATCTTACCCTTTTTTTTACCCCTAAGAAAACAAAATAAGATAGCTCGAGGCAGCTGGAAAATGCCAGCATGGGAACCCTCAGCCCAAACTCATTATAGTTCTTATTTTAGATTACTATTAATTTTTGCAAGATGCTTTCTGCATTCCTGCATACTGACTATATCAATCTCACTATGGTAATGTCTTCTTACCTACACTGCTTTAACAAACTTGTCACAAGGGATGATTATTGGACACCAGTGGTACCACAGAATATAAACGAAGAATTAGCAGGCTTCTCTTTCTCTCTCTAAAACCAGTTGATCTATTCAGGAGCTCTATTCAGGTATTAGAACAGGGTTTTTTTCTTTGTGTTTGTACTTATTGTTAGAGATTTTAGTCATTGTGAAATTGCAGCCACAGCTGCGATAAATGAGTTCCTGGAACTGGGGTTCACTTTCTGCTTTCCTGCGATATTTTCTCACTGCACAACCTTTAATTTCATGCAATTGCTGCAAGATGAGGCATATTATGGCTGAGATCCTTTGTAAAACTGAATATTTTGGCCTGGAAAACATGATAGACCGCATTGTAGGTAAGGAGAGTAATCTTAGGTAAGACTGAAAGACAAAAAAGGCAAGGGAAGTTTTTAATTCCAAGTAAACTTTTTTTTTTTTTTTTAATGAAAGAAGTATCTCTTTAAAAATACAGAACAAAAAAACTTCCCTGTCTCTGCATGAATTTGCTTTAGCTCCATCAGAGCTGGTGGCTGTCTTGATCCGTGAGGTCCACAGACTGCAGCATAACCCGGAGGATTGTTTCTGGTCTGCAGACAAAGCTGATGTTGAGAAGCACCCCACAGGCTCCAGGGCTGCAAACATCTGGAAAGCCAAGCAGATTATTTCTAAAGACTAAGTTTAAGAGAGTGGTCACTTGTGCTTAGGACACTGAACCGATGTGCAGAAGACTTGGGTTTCCTGCCTTGATTTCCCACCTTGAGTGGCCTGTAAACACCGTTTAATTTGGGTGCCCAAAGTATTATCATGCAAAAAAACTCGAGATGTCCCATAAAATGGGCTGCACGTGATGGGAGGCAAAGAAAGTCCTGCAAACTGCTCCTGAAGAGGCAGCATAAAAGATTATTGTTAGTTCTTTATGCCATTTCTCAGTTGAGGCAAAATCATATAGAGAGCCTTTTTCTCCTCACTTTCATAAGTCCTTGTGTGTGACAGTTTCCCAGTAATAGATGGAAACAAAATTCAAGTGCACTTAGTAAGCAGGCTAGGGAGAGACTGTTTTCCATACCAACATCCACACAAAGCCAAGGGTGCTTTACCTGAAACCTAACCGCATTAATGTAATGCAAAGTTTGATAAAAAAACTCCTTAGCGAAGACCTCAGATCAGTATCTTCTCCAGTGATCCTGTCACTGTCTTTGTCATTCCTCCTTTGAGGCAATTTCCTTTCCTTTATGTACAAACCTGTATTTTATGTCATTTTTTATTTCATTGCATGCAGCACTATGGATACGAGTGGGAAAGAACCAGCAAAATTGTGCTGTAACATGAAGCAGTTATAAAACAATAGTTCAGGCAGCCTTGGAGTGGAAATAGAAAATACATATTAAATTAATCAGAAGTTACTTTGGTCAACAAGAATGAAAAACAAGTTATCGGGACTGCGTCCGAGATGCGTGCCAATCTCTGGTTCAGCGTAATGTTTTCTCATGGCACTTACTCTAATTCACTGTCACAGCACGGTCAGAAGCGGCACGAAGGGCTCTTGTGAATTGCAGGAGCCTCTGTGCCTGCAGTGGAGCTCCACTGATCAACACCACCTGAATATTTGGCCCCATGATTGTGTTTTCTGGGGCCAAGGAATCAGATTTCAAAGCACACAGTGTAAATTCATTTTGAAGTGTGTTATTTTAGTCCCTTACGATGCAAAACTATACAGGTTCCTTTTTTTTCTCTCTCTCTCTTTTAACACAACAACATCAGTCCTTGCCCTTGGGGACCCGTTTTAATTAACAACATTCTCTGGTTTTACATCAAAGAGCCGGGGAAAGAAAATGAGTCAAAACCTGAGCTTTTGGACCCTAGGAGTTTCTCCATCCTGCTAAAATTGCAGGAAATTGAAGTTGTTTATTCCTTTTCTTTTTGCCCATATTATATTCCAGAAGAATTCAGCTGAACCCTGTTTTTTGTTTTGGACAGATCATTAACAACTATTTTTAAAAAAGTGCAAGAAAGTAGGAAAGTACAAATAACTTTTTCCTGGATGTCTCCTGCCATTTTCCAGCAATTCACAATTTAGGAACATCCAGGAATATCTGCTTTTCTGCAGCTGCTGAGAGCAAGAGTAAGAGGGCAAAAGGACTGAGTTTAGTGTTTTTCTGTAGCACATGAGCCAAGATCTGGCTGCAACAACCCTCTCCGGAAATTTCAGTATTGCAGAAATTGCAGCATTGCAGTAAATTCATTTCCACTTCCGCAAATCCGAGGCTTTTATTATTGGGAACAAGACAATTTATTCTTCAGAACACAATGCTTTCCTGATTCTTCCTTTTCCCTTTCCCAGGTTTAGGCCCTGTAGGTAGCCGCCACAGCCACCTGCTTCTCCAGAAAGGTCTCTGAAAAACTCAGCATATTTTGAAGGTCACAGAGGTGCCCGCTACTCTTCCTCTGACAACTTGAGACAGGGCCTGGCCAAAAATTTCCTTCCATGCATTCACTAGTGGATGGATTGTAATTTTCAGAAACCTGACTGTGGATATTTGCTCAAATTTGAAAACCAAATTTACTTTTCAATATTATCCTTACAGTCCCCTTCAAGCAATTCAATACCTTGAAAGTCTTTCTATATATTCTCTGATAGATAACTTCTTATGCTGTCACTGATTTTTAACGTGCCAGCCCTTCAAAAGCTGGAGTTCGGTGTTAGTAACATATCAAACAAACCCCATCCATACGACTGAAAGTCTTGATTCATTCCTGAGCAGAAGGAATTTTACATGATTGGGAACAAGAAAATACGGAAAATTCCTTCTGGCCCCAAATTCTATGAATAGCTATATTTTCTGTGATCACTTCTTTGTAACTTACAAACATTATTACAGGGTTGTCAAAGGAAACATATCACTGCAGTTTATAAATAGCTTAAAGCACGCAGCAAACACGGCACTGTTATCGAGACACCGAGAGAAGTCGTATTCATCAAAGTAATACTTTCAGGATATTTTTAAGTGGTCACACATCTAATTTACACCCTACAGGCATGAATTCTGTGAAACCATGAGGAATTAAAGTCTAGCTTTTTTTTTTTTTCATAATGTGCAAGCAATTGAAGTTCCTTCAGCTAAAACTGAGTAATAAAGTCATTGTTGAGCTGACTTCCAAGGTCTTTTTCATGTTATTCCAAGACGCCAAGAGCTCGTGGCAATCATCGGACTTGTCCAGAAATCACACCGTTTCTTGAACAGCACAAATATTTAGATTTGCGCCATTCAGAGCCTGAAAGGCCAGGACATCAGCTCTTCAGGGACAATCAATTCATTGAAACCTCCCACAAATCAGTTTCTCACATGAGTTTAAAGTCTCCAGAGAAAGATGTGTGCAATCTTGGTCCCAGTGTGCTGCAAAAGCCAATGGATAATCTTTGACTAGAAAAGCAGCTGACAGATATCAAATTGTTACATCCCAAGGCAAAGATATTCTTTGCTCTAAAGAATGAGTAATTGCAGTCCTTTTAATTCTGTTTCAGAGCAAACATATATATATATATATTTTTTTTTTTGTTAGGATATGGCTACAGCCAAAGGTAGTTAACTTCAGCAAGGGGGATAAGGTGTGATAGCACCTTTTCTTTTGGTCATGTACCTTTTCAATAATTTGGGGATGATTGTCCACGGTCGGAGAACTGGAAAGCCTGGACCTTTTATTGCTTTGTGTTGTCTCTACGCAAGACATTTCATCTGAAACATTCACCTGAAAAATTAATTTGCCAAGACTTATCTACCTGTATGTGTACAGATAGATACAGATGCATGTGTTTTATACACAAACGTGCACTCGCACTTCCAAAAATTGCAAAAGTAGCTGCAAGTGGGATGGAGGATGAGGGATTTCTCTGGATTTAAATGTTCTCAGGGACCAGGATTGAATCACAAATCTATCAAAGCAGAAGATGTTCCTTTTCTTTATGTAAAAGAACAAGACCATTTATTACGCTAATTGCTGATACAGTTTGTGCTGTAGATTACAAATGTCCAACCAATCAGTCATATGTTCTCCTATTACCTGAATAGAGACCCCAAAACCTGACCAAGACATCCTGTAGTAAATTGGCACATCAGGTGAGTGCCTGCATGAATAACACTGATTGAGAATACTTCGAATGAGAACAAAAGATTCTCATTCCAAGATGAAAATCTTCTTTTAGCTCAGTTTCCTTTCAAACCTCTCTGAGAATGACAGTTAGTTTTTTTTACCATCAATAGTGTTTTTACAACTCCCATCACAACAGCTGGGAAAGACAGCGACATCCAAACCACCTTTTCCGAGCTTCACCTCTAAAGTGTTTGCAGAGCTTTTGCCAAACTAGTTGATGCTTTTTCTATATTCTGCATTAAACTACATGTTTTTATTGCAAATACTAAAAAAAAAATTTCTCATGGATGTTTCCAGATCCCTACATTGTTTCCAAGAAACAAATCAGTTCTTTCTATTCCCCTCACCCACACAATTGTGAGCATAGGATAAACCAGAATTTCATTCTAAGATTTTTATAAAGTTGATTTGCTGATATGTCCCCACCTTTTACCCTCACTGGATGGTAATCTGACCTCTACCAAAGTGCAGATAACACCACTGGCCTGTCTCAAGAACAAGCCAATTATTGACCTTTACAGCCTGTACATCTTCTGTAACTCTGGCATTTGCTAAACTTTGTTCTCCACAAAACCAGATCAGATTAGAAGGGTGAGTACTGTAATCTCAGTTGAGTTTGATCAGGTAAATTGCTTCAGGTTTTGGTGTGTTTTGGGGGTTATTTGGTTTGGGTGTTTTTTTTTTTTCATCCGATGGAACAGGATCCTGGAATTTAGGTATCTTAAGCTGATAGATAATTTGAAAGTCATTTGGAATACATGTAATTACTTGAAAATGTTAACAAGCATGAGACAATTTCTGGCATATCACTGTTATGTCCTGCAGTGACACACGGCCTAAGAAAAAGGGGTGGTTGTTTACAAGGAAATCTTTACTCCTTCCAAGTAGTGTAGAAGCTTGAATCCCATATTTCACTCCCTCTCCCTGTTTTTTGGTCCTTTACTATTCTCAGCTTCAGTTTATAAGAGAATGGAGGATAAATCACAGCTGGTCCATTCTTTATAGCCCTAGCATCATGTGTATATATATTAGGACCATATATTTTCCCTTATAGAGAGTGCTAGGTCAATAAATCTATTTCTATGCCATGATCACATGCTCAGCAGTCATGTGGTCCATACCAAGTAAATACCTCCAATAGATGCATGGTCTGTAGTGGTAGTTATTCACTTCTTTCCCCAGCAGAAATCAGAAATTCCCATTTTCCTTAACATTTGGTTTGAATTGTACGTAATTTGAAAAAACAACTGAAATCCTATGCACTGCAGTGAATATCAATTTTAAGACATGATTATATTGGTTGTATGTTGATATTTTTGTGACTTTCTCATTTGTAATCCATAGACGACCAAATTTGTCATTAACTAATCCTTTGTATAAGCTTAATGCCTTGCATGAGTGAAACAGGATATGAGTCAATGCAGAATGTGATTCCTTGAGTGTTGTTCATTATAATTATCATGCCCCTAGCAGCTTTGCCAATTCTCGCAGAAATATTTGATGTTCCATTTTAGAATCCCAGCAACTTCTGGCTATTCATTAAATGAAAATATGAGGGAAAGGAAAAGAAAAAAAGAAAGGAAAATTTTCTACTTCAGGTGTTGGTATAAACAGCTGTGTGCTTCCTGAAAATCCCACTGCTTCCTAAAGGTTAAAAAGGATCTTCAAGGACTTCCATCCTGGGAGATGCATCCTTGCATCCTTGTCACAAGAAGAAATTCATTAAGATATATGCAGTTTTCTGAAAATGTAACAAAAAGCCAAAAAAATCTGTAGAATCTAGTATTTTCAGACTTTTCCAATTAATATGTTAGTGTCAGTCCAGCTCCGGTTGTTATGTCATTTTCTGTTGTCAAATAATATTTATTTCAGGAGTTGGTTCACCATCTTCTCTATGTTACTCATTTTTCACTGATTTCACCATTTCTACTTCTGGATCTAAAATTCTGTATGTTTCACCTTTAATTCTTTATGCAGGGGAGTGTTTTAGCTTTGTTTTTTACAGTATAAGAAAAAACGCTCTTTTAAAGAATTCTAATGTCATTCAACCAAAATGTATGTGATAACCAGGCTATGTCTGAACACTCCCATTTGATTGTTATAATTTTCCTTAAGGGCAAGTGTCCTTGGTTTCAGCAAAGTACCTATTTGTTTTAATGAACAGGTCAGGAGTGTTGAAAAGAGCGTTCAGAAAAAGCACAAGATTTTCTCACTAATCAGGAAGTTGTGAGGTTAAGTAAGAAACGATATACTTTCAGAGTTTGTACAACAGTTTAGTTTTCACCTCAGCCTTCTGCTGTTGGAAGTCAAACTAAACATCTATAAGAAAAAAACAAATTGGTGGTGATACCTACCGTACACTGCAGTCTCATTCTTCTAAGTACAAAGTCTTATCCTCATTCTTTTAAGTACAGGGTCTTATCTCACCTTATGATTTTAAAAAAACACCTCCGTGTCCCTTGCGGAACAGCCCAACCTCCTCAGGATACAACGATGTTTTCTGTGGATTTTGCCCATCTGTTGGAAATTAAGACAGGACAAATGCAAATGAGAAATAGGATATATGTTTAACTTCAAGGATGACAACAAAGAACAGTAAAGAATTCCCCATATGATGAGTGGATGCCTTTCTGGAAGGTAAACTTCAGCCAGGAGCAATGCACAGAAGAATGGGTGAATTTATGAGGGTAATGCTATACCTGAGGGCAAGCAGGGTATTCCCTCCTGCTCCCCCTTTGACTTGCATTATGAATTTTGCAAGGCTTACACAGTGATAGTAATCACTGTCTACATAATCTTTATCATGCATTCACTGCTCTGAAAATTTTTACAGCAGCAGATGGCTTTGTTTCACTGCTTGTCGACAGAGTTCATATGTAGACCTGTCACTTCTAGTATTATCTGCATCATCTAAGGTCATTGGAATCACATAAATAACTGGGCTTTTGTATATTATATTAGTCATTCATCATCTAGTGAAAGGCTGTAGGATCTTTGCCTGATGGCTCCTAAGTCATGTTGAAATCAAGCTTCAGGATAGGAACAGAGCTAGCATAAACTACTGGAGGGACTTGATGAGACCTTATCTGAAATTTCCAGGGGTGGCATGAAAGAAAACAGTCTAAACTTTCATTTCTATTATACCAGCTCTACTGTATGCTTCTGCAAGGGAATTGTTTGACCTTTCCTTTTGGCAGCGCTGTAAAGTGGTCTTCAGAGATCCGCATCTGAAAAGATACAGCATTTTATTCCATGTGCATAGCAGTGGAGTGCACTTGTCTGAAGGCTGCTACAATTAATTAAACTAAAGGAAATTTGGTTTAGATGTTTGGTTCATTGGTTTTCACAGTTGAAATGAAGGATAAAATCAGCTTCATTATGCATTTTTTAGAAAAAAAAAAAATCCTTCTTTTTCTTCGTATTAAATTAAACTTCCACTTCAGCTGAATTAAGAGGTGTGTTGCTTTCATGTGCTCCTTTACCCACACTCTTTCATGCACATATACCAAGGGAAGCTGTTTCCAGATGGAACAAAACAGGTAAATATCACAGTTATTTCCCAATAACAATTTTATTTTTCCCATGTGACTGGTTTTCTTCAGAGAGCATAAGCTCACCAAAAAATAAACATGAGGATATTAAACATCAATTTGCCTATAAGGCCATATGAGATCTGATTTTCTACTAAAATTGAAACTTGGCTGGGAAACATTCAAGCAAAACCGAAAGCCTTACCAGGAGTGCAGAAAACAAGCAGAAAGAAGGCATTCCTTTTCCCAAGTTCAGAAATTGATTGGCTAGAACTACCTGCCTTAGAGTTAGAAAACGCACTAGATTATCTCCCAAGGTCTCTCTTCCTGCTGGTTTTCAAAGTTTATGTGGTTTTATTGAAGTAGTGCTGTGATACGGCTTGAGGAAGCGGACCTGCGGAAGGCGATATGAGCATTTAGTTAGGATGGTATACACAGAATATGAAATATTGGTGGTCAGAATAAGATCTTTAGATACATGCATTAGTTATCTATATCCAATATATTTATCATAATGAAATGATGTTTTTCACCCAGCCATGATCCCCATGGAGTTACATTTGAGATCTGGATTGTCATCCTCACACTATATTATGTATTACTAATGTGTTGGGCATTGTGGCACAGATTCATTGCATTTAATTTTAGTCAAATATGCCTAAATATATAGCCAAATATAGTCAAATTGTGGTCTAGGTCCTCTGATTTGCTCCAATAGTCAAAGGAGAGAGGTAAGTGCCCGAAAAATTGCCACGTCAAGTGGACTGAATTGCCCTGTGTCTGTCCACCAGCTATAAAGGAACCCTGTGACAATTTGGTTCTAATGTAATTGGTTCTGGTAGCTGACTAATATTAAAACAGACCTTATACCTTAGGTTTTGAGGTGGTTGGTCTTTGTGGATTTTTCTTAGTCTCCTTACGCTGCTTTCAATGTCATTTTTATGTGTACAGTAGACCCTAAGCTACTTCCATCCTCTGGATAAATGTTAATGACTTTTTGGTAAGTTTTTTGAGAAGATCACCTAATTCTAATCAAGGATGTGTAAGAGCTTGGAGGCAAAAGAGAAACACAGAGAAAGTTCTGAGAATTTCTCTCCATGTCTTCGAAAAGTCTTTGCTTTCTGTCTGATAAGCTAATTGCAGCTCCTACCAATTTGTAAACTAAGTTTATGAGAAAAGAACCTTAAAAGTTAGAAAATAAATTTTGTGGCAAATGCCGTTATTACAAACCCAATAGTTTCATGCTTCAGATTTAAACTCCAGATCTGTAAAGTGTGTTCCTTAAATTATAGTGTTTAGCTGTTCAAATCAAGATACATTACTCCCCCACCTTCAAAAGGTATGAAAAAACGGGTGACATTATCTAATGAAATATGCATTTTTGAGCTTTGCTTATGGTGCAAGAGGTGCATACTTTTTTAGGGTGTTAACTGTTGCTTTGCTGTTAAGTTTTTGGGGTTAGCAGCTGATGGAATTGGATACTTTGCTGTTCCCAGGCAACCTCAAAGGACTAGTGCAAAAGGTCTCTGATGTGGACGTAAGATCAGAGTATTTTTTTAATCTGGACTCTTCAACCTGCTATTCAAGCTAGAAGTTGTCCACAAACGAGATCATAGAACCCAGGCTGCTAGCTCCTACAGTGCTTCAACAAGCAATTTTGTTAGCAGTGAATAATTCATGTCGTGCAATTTGAAAATATAAGCCAAGAAATACTTTGCTCTTCTACAGCACAGTCTGTCTAAAGATTTTTCATCAAATAACATCCAGTAATTTCAGATGCTGTATTTAGTGGACTAGGCATGCTGCCAATGTGATTTAACATCAGGAAACTCCATTCAAAATTGGACTTAAGCACCAGGTTGGTCATCTGGACAGACTTGTCTCTCTAGCAGATGAAGACATACTAAGATTTAATGGCTGGAAACAAAATCTAGGAAAATTCAGACCTATAAATAAGTCTGAATATTTCTTACAGTTATTTCAGTTAACCATGGGAACAGCTTAGTAAAGACTGTGTGAAATTCACTGTCACTTGAAGTTTTAACTGACACTTATCACTCCAAGTAAATCACAGGATGGAGGCTTGTTGAAGGGAGACATAAGATAAAGTACTATAGTTTGTGTTATTTAAATATCATATGGGATGATCTAATTTTGTAATCTGAGAAATACACCATCAAAAACTAAAATATAATTTAATTAGTTGGTCTAATAAATTAATATTGAAAACTTGACAAAATAACATATATATTCCCCTTTAGCCTGAAAAAAAACAACAAAACTCAGAGTGTGTACAACATAAACTCAAGGCAGCACAGACTATAAAATTGAACACACATCTCCATCTTTAATGCCTGTGCATTTCCACAAAACCGTATTTACTCACTGTGTCAGAAATCTGTTAAAGTTAACGGGAACTTCCATTTATCTCATCTAATACCACTACCTACAAGGCCACCACCCCTGCTCTGAAACTCAAAAAAACCTCAAAAAGTGATTCTAGGCCTGTTAAAATTTCTCCTAGTTAGTGCTAAAATAGCAGAGCAGATTGCAAGGAGAGGACTACATGCTCTCCTCAAGTCATTGCAAATACCTGTCACATAACAGCTCCTGAAACCAAGAGCACTAATTAAGTTCTACTGTCATTTATCAACTTCCTCTGTCATCAGTCATCCATGATTTGAAGGTTTGTGGCCCTGTAAAACTCTGCTCACCTGTGGTGATTGTGTTTTCACAAGTTCAATCAGTAAGTAACTACAGCAATCCTTTATATTCTATTTTACGTCCTACCCTGTCGCAATTCAAAGATCTTCCTACTATATAATTTTCCTGACCATAGACAGACCACAGAACATTAGCTTCATTTTATGACGATTTAAAAAAAAAATTAGCAATGATGCTAGTAATTGGTACTGTTTAATTCATGTAGGTCTTCCCCTGTTTGCCATCCGCGGACTATGTTTCAGTGTCATTGTCCCTTAGTACAGTTGGGTGGGACTTTTCTGTCTTGTCTTTATCAAACACAAAGTAACCACATAAAGTCATTAAAATATTATAACAATTATTTTGCAAATGTTAAAATATACCTTTGTATCAAATGCAATATATTAGATTTCCTGAAAGAAGGTAAACGGGAGATGGGAGTGGGAAGAAAATGAGGAGTAATACACAGTTGATCTCATCTCAGAAAGTGATTCATTACGAAATAAAGTGAAGAACACTTCATTTTCATGCCAAGTAGCTGCAAACAAGGGCACTGTGCAAAGAGCTCTTCTAAATTAATAAAGGTATATTAATAAAACCCATTTTTAACAGATCCTTTGAAATGTCATTTGCCATCAATAGCACTTGGAAAGGTTGAGAGGAAAAGATCCTTTAGTAGAAATCCAAAAGACACTGTTTGAACAGAAGAATATTTGTGAGCCGTGCCTTGGGTCTCTAATACGCCTCATAAAGTACACTCGGTAACTGCTGGGGGAAAAAAAAGGTCACACAGACTCTGAATCTGTGCTTTCTTATTTCTCATACACTTCTTCCAGTTTTGTTAGACTAAACGCAGACCTTTTGCACTGCTAGAATAAAATCCCAGCCTTCTTGTAGGTTGTCTTTACTGTGTGCCCAAGTGACAGACTGTGAGCACATTGCTGTTGAAGAAGCAGCAGATCTAGGGAAAATGGTGTTACGAGACATATCTTTCACTCTTTCTGCCAATGAAGAAAAAGTGAGTATCAGGGAGGCCTGAGGACATTTTCCCAGGGAATTTCAAGAGCTGGTTTTAGGGGTGAAAACCTTCCAGGTATATCTTCATTAATGTACCACTAGCTTGGGTGAAGAGGTAACCCAGCAACATGCAGCAGCAGGAGAAACCCATAGTGTCAGTCAGACCCAACAGGCGAAGCTTTAGCTCAGATTGCCAGAATTTAAGCTCTGAAAGACACATCTGGGAGAACAAATTGAAGATGTTTCCTACCTCACATAACAAAAATGAAACATTTGGCTTTTCTTGCCTTAGCTACCATCTCAGCCTTCCTGATACCCACAGCCTATGCTGTGTGACCCTCAGCAGCGTGTGTGTCATGGGCACATCGTGTCCTCTTCAGTTGGAGCCACGCTCTGTTATTCCTCTGTCCTTGAGAGATCGTCTCTTCTCCCCAGGTTGCACCAGAAAGTAGATTGACCCTGAAGGAAGTGAAGCTGTACACCACTCCAGACTTTGATATATCAAGAAAGACAATATGTGTTGTGATGGTATCTCACCCAGGTAACAGGACTGTAGAAGCCTTCACGTAGACAATGTCCAAGGCCTCCAGCCTTTGATGTGTCCCAAAGGGCTTGCTTTCTTCCAGTGAATTGCTTTGACTAACACAGGAAGAAAGGTGGAATAAAAATTAAAGTGAAAAGAAGTGACTGCTCATTCATTGCTACCTGACTTGTAGAATTAATATGCTCTAAGGCTTGTTTGATCAGCGTTAACATTTTATGGAAAAAGAGTATTTTAACGAAATGAGAACATTTGCTTCTCTGATACTTTGGAGACATGCGGTTAACAAATATAAAACACAGATAGGAGTAGATAGGATACCCTGACCAGTTTCCTGGGGGTTTTTGGCTGAGTACTGCCTGGTTTGTTGAAGATGTAACAGTGCAACCAAAGATGATGACAGAAATAGAAACTGGAGAAGAACAAACTGTATTTGCACTTAGTGTGCATTTGCTTGGCAAACCCGTGTGGTCATGTTCTGAGGATTTAATATCACCACTTTGGCTTTGGTATAGTAACTTTTTTTAAGTAAATGTCAGACAGAGCTGTGCAGGGGAGAAAAAAAGTCATATTCAGAGAGTGGTTAAAAAGCGTTCACCAGCTATGTCCCAAATCATACCTGTCATTGCTGCACATATGCATATTTTGTATACATATATTTTTCCAGCTCATTATGGAGTCAGTCCAAAAGCCACATTGACTCTGTGTACTTGCAACATCCCTAGGGCATTCTACAGACCAGATCTCCTGTGTGTCCACCACCTTAATCAGCTCATAAAGCTTTTTTGGTAAGCCCACAATACTGCAATTCTAGCTGGAGCATTACACTGGCTGGTTCTCACACAGCCCACCAGAACGCCTCTTGGGTTGTCTGGTTGCCCCCACACCAATAATTCTGTCTGGAGCTCCTGGGCCAATCCATGCAAGAAAGCCCTCTGCAACCCCGTGCTCTTGTGTAGTGCCTCAGATCTGTCATATAGGACACGTCTCTCAAAATACTCTGGAGCAGAGCCATGCTAGCGAAGCTGCTGCCTTACAGAAAGTACGTTCGCTATGCTAGAAATACCCATCCCTTCTGCAGACTCACGTGAGCCACTGCTTCAACAGTCTTCAGTCATCCCTAGCCTGACCAAAGGCTAGGTGCACTGATGGCCAAGGAGATGCCAACCCATTGCATCATGACAAGCCTGAAGCTTTTGTGCTAGAGGGGAAAAAGTGAGCCTTGTACAAGACTACCAGAGGATATTTCTTGCATGTTTTAGAGACCTTTAATCATTCCTAAAATAGTGCAGAAAGGCTTGGCACTGCTGCACTGAGTATCAGCCCTTCTGAGTCTCAGGCTGAGCTCTGTTTTCAGAGTAAATTTTCCAAAACCAATCACTTATTTGGAGGATCCTACAATATTTGAACGTCAAGTCCAGCTGGCTAGCTTGAGCTGTGTTAGTAGGCATCTTCCACCGGACTTGAGAGGCACCTGATCAGATTTTAACCGATGACAGAGTAGAACACAGTGTGACAGGTTCCTGAAGCTGCTCAGATCTCATGTAAAGTAGGGATTACTAGCCAGGATTCAGATGTCATGGCAGGGGGTACAGAGAGCATTTCCCTGAATGTTACATTCAGCAAGAGTGTAGTTCCAGGGAAATCTATGCTCATTGAACAAAATCAGAATTTAAAATTAGTAATAAACAAACCGTCTGTGGAATATTCTTTGGTATGAAAATGAGTTGATTGTAGTCTCACATCTCATTCCAAAAAAAGTGCCTAAATGCTTAAATTTTAATGCAATTGAAATGGAACATTTTGACTATGCAGGAAATAAACATTTCAATGCTTTGTGTTACACTGACTCATTTCAGAACGCTATTATATATAAAGTTATTTTATATTCCAATTCATTTATCCAGAGATGCAAATGTACTTTCATATGAATATATATATGCACATATAAGTATTATACATATATATTTAATAACTTTGATTTGTGTTAACATGTTAAAAAAAAGTGCCTTTCCTTCCCACTCAGAACAACAATGAGCAGAAACAAATTTAAAACATGGAATGAAATTAGATAGAACCAGATACTTTTCATTTCGATACAACACTTTCTTCTGCACAGCAGCGTGATCCCGTTTAAAGATAAAAGCATTGTCTTCCTGACAACAAAAGGAATTCACTTTCTTTGAACATCACCTACCCTTCTTCAGTATAAAGATCAGCTTATCAAGCCCTTTCACTGTCCTAATAAATGGGGTGGACTGAAACCAGTTGTGAACTTGCTGAAAGCAGTTTCCTCATACTTGTGCTGCAAGATGCGAAGAGCAGATCTGTGAGAAGTGGCATCATTTGGACTGTCAAGAAATATTGCTGGTGTTTGCTAGCATGCCTCCAGCAGGAAAACTACCAAGGGATATTAGAGAGTAGTCTCTGAAAGAGGGCTTCTCTAATACAGTTTAGTACTCCTATGTCCCAATTTTGCATTGATAGTTAGGCTAAGTTAAAATTCTCCTCTCCCTTCTGCTTCTTCCCATGCCATCTATAGGTGAGAAAGACCACTCATAGGTGAGAGAATCCTTCGCCTATCACATCTTTGGGAGCCATTTCAGGACATTAATGGGAAAAGATGCTACCCCTTTTTTTGTCCAGAAGGCATTTAAGGCTCAATGAAGGTTGAGAAGGCAAGATGTGGCAACCAGCCCTACTTGCTGTTTCTCCATGGGAAATGATATCAAGTGCTACACTTACACTGCATGTTCTGTCCTAGAACCTAAATTTTTGGTGGGAGCATTTTGCCGAAGGATCTAAAGCTCACTGACTCATCTCCTGGAACAGGTATTTTGTTTCTCCTTGCTCTTCTCAGATCAAGGTCATCCATAAAGTAAATGTGAGCTGGCAGCACAGGTGCAAAATAATGTCTTTAAGTTTCCCTCCATGTTCACCACTATCAACACATTTCAGGAGATACAGTACTCAATGTCCACACTTTGTCCGTCTCTTCTGCTATTTCTTGTCCATATAAACATTTATTTTCCACACATGCTGCATTCATACCTACTGTCAAAGCCTCTGTATGGGAAGACTGTCATCGTGCTTTGCCAAGGCACCATTAGTTTCCACTGAATCCCATTTCATTAGGGGATTCTAAAGAACGTTATTTTTATTGACTGCCACTTTTTGCCATGTAGCTTTAGGCAGATGCTCTGTCAGTTGGAACTTTTGATATCCTTAACTGACCTGTCATTTGTCTTTCTCTCTCTCTCACTCTACCTGTTATCTTTACCTGATTTTGGTTCTGATTATTCCATTATCTTCTCAAGCTACAGGAATACATAATTTAAGACCTGAGCTGTAATAACGGAAAGGACAAAGGTACCGCCTGCTCCACCTTGACTGACAGAGGCGGAAGGTCTGGCCTCCTGGGTCTCTGCTCTGTGTTAGTTGGGAAGCTGACATTTTCGGGGCCATTGTCTCTAGGGAACATTCAGAGGGAATGGTGTTGGGGTTATTCAGCCTGGAGAAGAGAAGGTTCCGGGGAGACATCATCGTGGCCTTTCAGTACATAAAAGGGGCTTATAAGAAAGATGGGGACAAACTTTTTAGCAGGGGCTGTTGTAATAGGACAAGGGGTAATGGTTTTAAACTAAAAGACGGTAGATTTAGACTGGATATAAGGAAGAAATTTTTTGCAATGAGGTTGATGAAACACAGGAACAGGTTTTCCCCATCCCTGGGAACATTCCAGGTCAGGCTGGACGGGGCTCTGAGCAACCTGATCTAGTTGAAAATGTCCCTGCTCATTGCAGGGGGGGTGGACTAGATGAACTTTAAAGGTCCCTCCTAACCCAAACTACTTTATGATTCCATGATTCTATTCTATCCCTAAGCTTTATGCTGTAAAGACTTCCAAAATTTTAGCGCAGTACGTGTAGGCGTTTGTCAGCTTTATCATTCCTGTATACACTGCAGACTGCTGCTATCTGCCCATGGTGTTCTTCCTGATAGACGTTTCTGTTGGAGCTTGATCAGTTTGATCACCCTTAACTGCAATGAAAATACAGCTTGGGAAAAATGTGTGTTGGAATGGGGTGGTGAAGATTAGGAAGTTATTTAAAGCTCGCTGCCTGAGGCAGGCACCCATGGACAGCAAGGACTGACTAGAAAGGTCCTGAGACCACTTTCTGAGGACACCGTGAAGCAAGAAAAATAAATCTCTCAGTCTAGGGACTGCCCTGGTCCCTGCTGAGTGAAAAGTCTGAAGAATCTCTCATTTAAAACAAAGCACAAGCATCTGCCTGTGGTATGTGCTGGATTGAAATCTACTTCTTTTTCCAGGGGGAGTCCTTTCTGTGAGCTGATGCTAGTCACATACATTGGTACCATGGTCCCCAAAGAGGCAAAAAGAATGGCAGTAATTTCAGTTTTATTTTCAGAAAAAAAATAAAAAAATGTGGTGGCAGCACCTGGGAGTATTAATTCATACCTTTAGAGGTCACTTGATCACAGCACTGCTGAAATTAAAATAAATTCCTAAATTAACATTTGATCTTGTATAAAATTTAATTTAGCTAGATTTAAGCGAGAGGAGATGGAATGACCTTTCTTGTAACTGCAAGCTTCTGCCTGAATATGACACTACCCGTGATGAACCGTTTATACAGCTGTGTGCCTTTGATCTGAGAGTCTTGGATGCTTCAGAACACGGCCATGAGGTGGGAAATATTCTGAAGATCAGTAGTGTTTACTCTATTAGATAAAAAAAGAGTGTTAGTCCTGGCAATAAAGCAGCTATATTTTCACAAGTACATGGGATAAATTAAATTCATTTTGAAAAGAATTTAATTGTTTTTAAAGAATCTGAAAAATATTTATGAAACCTCTACAACTCTCCCCTTGTCCATTTTTGGTAAACTTAAGGCTAGAAGCATGCACAAAATCATTGTGTGTGGCCTCCAGAGATGATCTTGTCCATCTTTCTGTCCAAGGTAGAATCAGGTATAATTTCTGACCCTATCAGGTGTTTTGCCCAACCTGCTTCCAAAGGACTCGAATGATAGAGATTGAGCAATGTCCCAGACAATTGATTTCAATGCTTGACTATCCCTACTGTTAGAAAGTTCTTATTTATGTGTTATTTTGTTGTTGTTGTTGTTGTTGCAGTTTATGCTTCTCACTTCTTTTTCTGTGTGCCACAAATAAGGAACCAGATTTCTGCCTTTTCTGTGCTGGAAGACTTTGCATATATGAAAATTCATGGCTAATGACAGAACAGGCTGAGCGGTGAATGACACTGGGATGTCAGCTGCAGAGGATCTTTCGTCTGCAACACGTTGCAGAGAGCTCTTGAGGTCCTAGCGGTAACAAATGGCTCATACAAAACAGTCTGCTGGTCCAGGAGTAGTGGAGAGCTCAAACCGGGCACCATAGTTTTTGATGCTTTCCTCATTCTTAGAAGCCTCTAAGCTTTTTCGCTGAGAAAGTGATTTACACACCTGTGATAATAATTACATTGTGCAGCACTAGGTGGAAATTACAAGGAATGGATACCTGTGTATGTTCCCTAGGGTGGTTATAGCGGTTTTCTTTATTGCAGTGAGATCTTTGTGAGTGTGTTTGTATGTGAGGCTGGATATAATATAAAGGTGGAGGTAATATAAAGGAGACAAGAAAAGTACCTTCACAATACCCACTGAGGTGCAAGAAGGAAAAAAAAAATAGACGCATATAACATTTAAAAGGTCATAGGCAGCATCTTTATCCTCATGTGCCCTGTCAGGAGCCAACTCCTAATACCATTAACCACTTTAAGGTCAAGATCAACAGTAGCTGAGCTGCTGAATCTACAGATAGAAATAAGCTGTCATGCAGTGAATAAAGTTTGTTCCTGTAAGGCAGGGGATGTGTGCAGTACGGCAGGAATTGCTGCTGGTGCTCATTAGATGGCACCCTTCCTTTATGTTAAGAAGGGACGTAACAGCTTGGCTAGTTTTGAATTCACTACTCTCTAGCAAGCTTAAAAAAAATAGATTGGCAAGTTTTTGTATTAGTTGCTATGCCGACCCACTACCCACACTGAATTCGCCTCATGCACCCAAACTTTCCCTCTAATAGCAATTCAAATCCATTCCCCCTTCCAGCTCAAGTATGACTCACAACAATGCTGTAAAAAGCAAAAGGTGAGCATATTCCTCACTCTGAAGACACCTCCAAATCCCTTTTGGTTGAAGCAATTCCTAGACAGAGTTATAGAGAGAGTGCTCTTTGGAATATTTCCAATGCGAGAGACCCAATCAATGCATAATGATTTTATGTAATTTAGGAGAATAATATGCCATGACTGAAAAGTGCTTCAGTAATGGGAAAGAGCCCTAAATTGTAATGCAACATATAGTGTCAGCAGAGAGGGTCAGCGTCATGTTCACAAAGCATCAAAATTGTCTTAGTGACCTTGGTTTGATGTCTTGTCATTAGCATCAAACCCTGCTTTCAAACACTTCATGAATTTTTTACTTCACATTAAATAAATGACTTTAGGATGGCCGTGCTGATGATTATTTTTCCATCCTTTTTTAGCAATAGGAAACATTCCCTTTTCATTAACTGAAGATTTAAGCTCTACAGTAAGCTCTCTTAATTGATTTTGGCATTCATCATGCCTTTAATTGACTACTTATCCGGTTCATTATTTTAATGCCAAGTCTTTTTTTTAGGGGTTGTCCCTTGTATTATCTAACTTTGAAAGGCAAGTTGTTAGCTTGCAAATCAGCTTTAATGTTCTTCGAGATCTGAGTAGAGAACTTTTTTAATAGAACAAAAGCTAAAACAAAATAAGCGCCGTAATCTATTAACCACTAACACTTTGTTCAAGACACATAGAAATTATATTATAATTTGCTATGAAACTGATTAGGGTGGGAGCAAATCACAACTGAAATACACCTCTAATTTCATGGCACTCACAAGCGAAACAGAATTAATAGTATCTGAGGTTAGTAGTCCATGCTTATTAGAAATCCAAATGCTATGCTTTGTAAATTTATTGGTGCACCTGATATGATGCTAAAACCAATAAAGCAACTGACATTTACTAGTTGAAAATGTAATAACATATGATGTTTCAGTACCTGCATTTTAGCAATTCTCAAATTGATGCTCCTGCTACTGTAAATTACTCTGAATGATTTAATTCCTCTGAACACCTGCTCTGCAGTTTATTTGCAGACATTTTGCTATGTGAAACTAAAGATCTCGTTCATCTGTGTTCCCATTTGTACTAGTGTGAACCTTCCAGCTCACAAAGAAAAAAGGAAAAGGGAAGCTGGCTGACCCACTCACTCCTTTACTGCTATTACTGCTTTTATTGTGTTTGTACTTAAGGACTTAGAGGTCCCTGTTGGGCTTGGCATTGTACTAAGAGGAGCAGACAGTACTTCTTCTAAGGAGCTTATAACCTAAGTAGAAATGTTACAGCCAGGATGGAAGGAGAGTTATAACACACAAACAGAGTGTGACAGCAGCTAATTTTGTCTCACTCCTGCCTGGCATTTTTTAGAGTGAGGGTTTTTTTTTACTGTGTGTGGACAAGCGGACAGGGAGAAACAGGAAGAGGCTAAAGGATCAGGTAGAGAAAAAGGGAAAGAGGGAAGGTGGAGAACTGCAAAGAGGAGGAAGGACTGAGGAATCAAGGGAAGAACTGGGGAAAAAAGCAGAAAAATTTAATTGCATGATGCAGGCAGCACCCTGGATCCAGAGGTCTCAACTCGGATGGATTCCGACTAATTAAACATTAGTCATTTCATCAAGACACCTTATTTAGGGACCCTGTTACCTTGCATTTGTTATTCTTAATAGATGGAGATGGTGGCCAAAGTTATCAATATTTGCAATTCTTTGCTTCTCTGTCTCCATTGATGATGAAGCAGTTACAGAGGGACTAGAGTATACCTGACACAGGTGCCTCAGATAGATATCTAAAGTTAGAGGGGCTCAATCCAGGCCTTGGTGTTTCCAAAGGGTATGTGGCTTCGCTAGAGATCTCCCCAACATCATCCCACACCTATTGGGTTATTGGGAAGAGGGATGGCCTTAGCTAATCACTTTTACAAGCTTATTTGTCCACCGAGTCTTTGCTTTGCCTGCTGCTATTACTGCCAGATGGAGAATTTGGATGTTTCTTTCTCTAGTCCCTCTTATTCCCCCAACAGCACATGGTTGCATCTACTGAAGAAGGCACAGTATCTTAGTGTAGCATGGTTAATCTGTTCTTCCTCCAACATCAGCTGCAATTCAAAATGGGCAGTCAGTTTCCAGAGAAATGAAACAGAAAGCTCCCCATTAATGCTATCTGTCAGAAGTCCTTAATATCATACTTGCCTTTTGGCCTTACCCATCAACATCCAGAGGGAAACAAGGAGCACCACCAAAACCAAGAAATCTTCTGATTAAATCAGATTTGACAGAACTTTCCTCAAGAACAATGGCTTTAAAAACAGCTGGGAAAATGCTTCTAAAAATAGACCAAATTTATCTGTTGTCTTAGAAAAAAAATCAATCTTGTGATGAAAGAAAAAAAACCCCACTATTATTCCCCTTTCCACCTTCTCATAATTCTTTTTGAAGACTGGATTTCACCAAGAAAGCCATTTCAGTCAGCTCTTTTAAAGGCTAGCGAGTTCATCCATTCTTTTCTTTTTTCCCTTGGTGTGGACGCATGGTGCACACCACCTTTCATGTCTGTACTGAAATAAATAATGTAAACCCAAGTTCCAAGACCAAGAAAACGTCATGAGGAGGAACCTGAAATTAAGTGTATTCCTACTGCTGCCAAACAGATTATTGGAGTTGCTTTCATTTACTTACATATTCATTTAATTTTAATCTCTCGCTGGCTAAACGAAATAAAATTGTGTAAGATATGTAAAGAAACTTCCATTAACAATCACTTCTCTGGGAATCTTGGTAAGCTCAAAGTAGACATATACATCACTGCAAGTCCAAAATACCCTCAAGAGAAGATAGATAGAGATATAGATGATATAGATATAGATGACAGATATAGATATAGGTGATACAGATATAGATAGATACAAACAGACTTTTTAATAGGGGCTGTAGTGATAGGACAAGGGGTAATGGTTTTAAACTAAGAGGGTAGATTCAGACTAGATATAAGGAAGAAAATTTTATGATAAGCATAGTGAAACACCGGAACAGATTGCCCAGAGAGGGGGTAGATGCCCCATGCCTTGAAACATTCAAGGTCAGGTTGGATGGGGGTCTGAGCAACCTGATCTAGTTGAAAATGTCCCTGGTCACTGCAGGGGTTTTGGAATAGGTGACCTTTAAAGATCCCTTCCAACACAAACCATACCATGATTTTATGATTCTATGATTCCTGGTAAGCTCAAGGTAGATATATACACCACTGCAAGTCCATATTACCTTCTATAGGATATAGATAGATAGATAGATAGATAGATAGACAGATAGATAGATTGCACACCCAAACATTGGACCTAATGTTCACCCAGGTCTATGGAAAGATGGCTGTTTGTAATGGGCTTTGAATAAGATTTGCAATTGCAAGCTACTGCTAAATATATCTGCCATCTCCCAAAACAGACAAATGATGATTAGAGAACAGCAGTTGCTCAGTCCTCAGAGGCAAGCTCACAGCGAAATACAAATACTCATGTGCAAAGCTTTTGGGCGAAACTCACTGAAACACAGGGGAAGACTATTACTAGAATCTTATTATTGTGTCTCAGCTCATTAGTTGCTCAGAAAAGGAACTAATAATCATTTGGCACCGAAGATCTTTGATGCCTGAGTTGAAGCTCATGAGTAATGTGGCTTAGCCACGCTCCCGAGCTCAGTGTTAGTGGCTTGCTTGGGGACCTTTCTAAACCAAAGCCTTGATGAAGCACTGCAAACTGGATTGCAAGCTGAACCACGCCACTCACTCCTTTTGTCTTGGGGCTTTGAGAATGGTCAGTCTATCAGTTTCACAGGAAACTGAGTAGGAAAATTCAGAATAGACTTTTGCACAAGAAAGATACAGAATAGGTTATCACCTGAGAAAAACCTGGGTCATTCAGGTGATTTTTTTTTTGCTGGTATAACTCTAATTATTTGTTACCTGACTCATTCAATCAAATGAATATCTCTCTGCAGTTTAAGATATACTTTTTTCAGTGTTTGTTTTCTTTATTTGACAGGCTATGTAATGAGCCCTCTATTATTTCACAATGTAATTATTACATTAATCATCAGGTGAATACATTAATCACCAAATGATTGCATGATGTGGAAGCCTTCCAGACAACACAGAACTATGATTTGTCTGTCTTCTGTGCTGTTAATAGTTCTCATGGTTTGGGTTATGATTTCTTAGTCTTCAGGAACATTTTTAGGGTATCCCTGATTCTTTTCCCCTTTCCTTTTTCCCAGTTCCTTTCCCCAGAGTATGTTGGTACAAACACTAAACTCTCACCCCTAGCAGCTTTTGTCTGTGTCACAGGATAACTGCAGAACACTGAATAAATCCTGGTTTTAAAGATTTCTGATTAGCAGGTAGAATTTATAGAGGGATGTAGACTACTCTGTCTTTTTTCATGCATGATATAATTTACCTGTGAACATGTCATTGCATTAGCCTCCTCCTGCGTCACTCTGAATGTATGAAAATACTTTTTCTTGGACACTGTTGTAAAAGCGATAGTTTACACTCTGCAAAGTCCTTGTAAATTTATCGCTTATTTAGCAGGCCTGGATTTACTCTGTGAGCAGAAAAGGCTAGGAGGAGGGATAAGGATTTTAAGGTAGCTGATGTAACAAACCCACACCTGTAATTACCTCTAGTGTACAGCTCTTCATTTGTATGGCCAACGTGTGGAAAAATTTGAGTGTAAAATCATACATGATTTAATGAACACAAATTCAAGCCTCTTGTTGAGCTGCAGTGTGAACTGTTACGTATGTAAAAGACTTACAAAAAAGGTAATATCTTCAGCAACTGGGAAATGGACAGTGGTCTTGGCTCAGGCGATCCCAATCTACACGCCGTCAGAGGAGCTGCTTCACCTCCCTGTGCCAGTTTCCCTTCCTGCAATGCGTCTGTGTTGCGGTGGGGAATTTGTCGCCTTCCTTAGGGCATTACATGTGACTGATACAGAAACAAGACTAAATTTCTCAAAAGGGTCGACATCTGGTGGAACTATGGAAACCATGTTGTAGAAAGCAGAAAATTGAAATGAAACCTCCGGAATTTGTGTGTGTGTATATGTATTTTCCCATTCTTTTGATTTATCTACATCTTCCCAGGCTATTATTCAGGATGATGAGCTTGTTGACCCTAGCAATAGAAATAAAGGGATAATGGAAGAAATTTGCTGCAGAAGAGGTCTATTTCTTTGAGATAACTCTTGACAGTTGCATCCTCTGATTAAAAACCAAAATTGCATTGTCATTAAGAGTGAGCAGGTGTGAATTGATGGATTCAGAGCACACATGAATTTTGATTTCTAGATGCAATCAGCTAATCCTTTATGTTCTTGACAGGACTTAAGATGCAAATACTGAAGAAGGCTGAAAGCAGCTCATATTGATCGGTATCAAAATAAAAGGATTTAGTAACATTAACACAGTAATCTTATCTCCTTTATGCCTTATTTCAAAGAACTTTTCAGGAAACAGTCTTTTAGGTAGTGATATTATTAGTCTTCAACTTGCAGAGGAACAAAAAAACCCCAACAAAATTAAAACATTAAAGACCTCAAACACTTTGGATATTATCAATGAGGACAATAGTTCAAACACACAAAAGTAATTGAAAATGTAACCATCACCCCCCAAAAATTACAAAATCTTTATTTATGCATGAGACTTGAAATCTTTGAAAAGCTTGCACCTTGACACAATTTTGGGTAATTCTGTGATTTAAAAAAAAGTAATGGACTGCATGACACTTGTCAGACATTAATGTCTAAAATCTTAGGACTAGGAGAGACTTCATGGCACATGGGATTTGCCATTCTGCACCCTGGGGTCATTATTCACTCACGTTCAACGGTGTGGGGCTTGTCCAGCAGCTTATTCCAGTTTCATCCACTTGTTACCCTTTAGTTCATATTACTTTTCTTGCCTGTGATATTTTCAGTTCCTTGCCTCAACTAAGGGCACAAATGATCACCACATTCCTATGAGCTCTGGGGAGTGCAGTTGTCTGCCTTCTTTATTACTTTCAGAGTGAAAATAAAGCATAAAAGGGAAACGGAAGAATATGAGTCTTGGCATTAGTTTCTGGAAAGAGATGTTTGAGAGCTTTTTGGTTTCTCACTTTCATCAGAAGAATTAGACTTGTCCAAATCAAAATGAGTACCCTATCTTCTTTGGTTAACAAGGTCAAGTGCCCGGTTGGGTCACAACAACCCCATGCATCTCTACAGGCTGGGGGAAGAGTGGCTGAAAAGCTGCCTGGCAGAAAAGGACCTGTGGGTGTTGGTCGGCAGCCAGATGAATATGAGCCAGCAGTGTACTCAGGTAGCCAAGAAGGCCAACAGTATCTTGGTTTGTATCAAGAATACTGCAGCCAGCAGGACAGGGAAATGATCGTCCCTCTGTACTCACCACTGAGGAGGCTGCATCTCAAATACCGTGTTCAGTTTTGGGCCCCTCACTACAAGAAAGACATTGAGGTTCTGTATCGTGTCCAGAGAATGGCAGCAAAGCTGGTGAGGGGTCTGGAGAACAAGTCTTATGAGGAGTGGTTGAGGGAACTGGGGCTGTTTAGCCTGGAGAAAAGGCGGCTCAGGGGAGACCTTCTTGCTCTCTACAACTACCTGAAAGGAGGCTGTAAAAAGGTGGGGGTTGGTCTCTTCTCCCAAGTAACAAGTTATAGGACAAGAGGAAGTGACTTCAAATTATGCCCAGGGAGGTTTAGCCTGGATATTAGGAAAAAATTCTTCACCAAAAGGCTTTTCAAACATTAAAACAGGCTGCCCAGGGAAGTGGTTGGGTCACCATCCCTGGAGGTATTTAAAACACATATAAATGTGGTGCTCAGGGACATGGCTTAGTGGTGGACTTGGCAGTGCTAGGTTGGACTTGATGATCTTAAAGGTCTTTTCCAACCTAAATGATTCTACGATTATATCTTTTTTTCTGATCATTGGCTGCAACTGGCCAGCATCTTCATATTGTAACATCTTCACTGGAAAACCACAAAGTCTGGTCTCATTGTGTCCATGCAGATATTCTCTAAGAATCAATTTTATCTGGCATTACACAAATGTAAAGACATTTCTTTCTGGGGAAGGAAAAAGAGGAAAGTGGAAGATGACTGTGAACTTATTATTCCAACATACTAATATTTATGCATTACTGAGATTTTAATGCAATTTCCTGTAAAGAAATAATTTACTGTTTTCACTGAGCCTATGTTTAGTAATAACAGTGTTCAGAAATTATAATTCCTTCTTTGAACAGAAAAAAATTCATTAAATATTCAATATAAATGTTTATGAACTAAATATTTAATTGTATGTACATAGTCTTGTAATTGCAAAATAATGATGTAGTTCAATATAAATTTCCTCCACTCTAATATTTAAGTGCAGCTAAAAAAAAAACAGTTCAGGCAAAGCTTATAATGAATATTTGAAACATAAATAGCAGATTTAACCAGATGTGTTTTCTTGTCAGATCTCGTAAACACATCGTCTCAGGTAATATTTTAAACTGATTTAAATTAATGCAACGTGACCAGTTTGGAGTTTGTAGTATTAAATGAACTAAAAGCCCTTATGGGAAGTTAACTTTACAGAAGGAATATAGAGATACATGAAGACATTTTGTATTGATTAATACCTCTTCTAACTCCACACCTCCAGAAGCTAATTTTTTTTTCTCCAATTTTATGGACATAATGGACTGCAGTTCTGCCACTGAATCACAGATACAGTAAGAGATGGTTTCCCAAAAACCCTCAAGTCATTCTGCAAATAAATATTACAGTTATTCTCTGTCTGCATGAAAGATTGAGTAGAAAACTAATTTCCCTGTGGAGAATAAAACAGAAGTTGCATTGAGAAAAATGAAAAAGGAATTAAGACAGCCCCCACGAAATATCAGAAACACAACTTAAAATAAAAATCAAAGCATGTAGATCACACTGCAAACTAATTCATCAAGAAGATTGGATAATTGGCTCCTGAGTTAAAGAGTATTGATTCTCATGCAGTACATGCTGCATGGATAATAAAGACAGGTTTGCAACAGTGAAAAGCCAGGCAGGCTGCCTAGGTATTAAAATGTAATCCCAGGGAATACCCTCTGGGTTAAATTTGTAAAGTACAAAAGCTTCTCTTTGGTATGTTAAGAAAAATGAGAGCGAGGAGATGAAGACAATACAAATTACTGTGTCAACCTATGATGAACACAATTCAAGCAAAATGAGAATCGTTGTAGTTGCTACTTATAAAAGACCACATTAGGTTTCCACATCTTTGCTTTAACTAATAGTGGAACCACTGATCATTGTAAGAGCAAACAAAGCAAGCAAACAAGCAAACAACACTCTTGACTAATGGACACTTCACTCTTTCCCTCTGTCCCACCTCCTTTGGTTCTCGTGCAGGAGTTTGCTCTTCAGACGGGCACTGAAGCTCGGGTCTGAGTGGAAGTGGAATCAATATGGCAACATACCCATAATTAAACAGAAGTGCAGGCTTAAGTGTTTTGCTGAATCAGCATGTGGGTTTATTTTACCTTCTGTTTGTGGGACCAACCTCGCTTTAGCAATTTGAAATTTAGGAAAGGCAATTACCTTAGGCTGAAATGATAGAAAATGGATAGAGAGAGGCACCTGCATGATATTCTGAAACATATGTTGATATTGCCATCTAGACAGCTTTGCTATTATTAGGGGATTTCATGTAAATAAATACTGACAGCGCAGTGCAGTGTTGTGGTTGTTTTGTTTACACTAACTGCTCTCTAGATTCTCAGAAAATGCTATTTTGTTTCTGACTGCAAAACCAGTTATTTTTCTCTTACATAACTTTAGTCCAATTTTTTCTGACTTGGTACTCACAAGCTCTATTTAATTTCATTTTATTCTTTGATAGATAAGATTTTCCATTTATCATTTCTGGGAAACAGGTACAGTTTGTAGGGCAGAGAACAAGGCACACAGATTCCCCAGTTTTGCAGTCTTCTTATAATTTGTCATGCTGTACCAGTATGTAAAGAAATGATCCAGGAAAATGCCAGGCACCTTCATTATTCTTTATTTGTAATGACTTTTAAGAACCTGTCATGTTAATGTGTGAGCATATAACATCTGCACATAAATCAGCAGTTAAATTAAACTAAGAAACATAGACCTTGGCTTCTGTTCTGTGAAATATTTGGGATCCCAGTCCTGTTTTTCAAAACTCCAGCTCCAACCTGGGCGAGGTCAAATGCATGCAACTTTCAAAATGTGCTGACATGAAGTATTAATTAGTCCTCAGAACCATGATTATAAAGACAAGAAATATTAACTAGTCCACAGAAGCATGATTAGGAATCCCAGCTGCAGCTGTAGCCCAACAGATGATGCAGCTCCCTCGAGTCTGTAGGGGTGGGAGTAGCCAAGGAGGCAGGGAAATGTTCACGTTCAAAATCTGCCTCGGAGGATTTACTTTCAGACTTATTTCTTTAAGTTTCTTTTATGGCTCTTATGGGAGGTCAACTTGATGCAAGTTAGTACAGGAAGGAATGCTACCACTGAATGAAATTTTAAGCATGCCTCCCACCCCTTGCACCAATCTCGGCATAAAACTTGCAAAGGTTAAAACAAGACCATGGTACTTTATATACATCTGTCCAAGATAAATCCTCAGTACAAATGAAAGGTATTTCCTAGCTTAAAAGACATAGAGCAATCTACCCCCTACCCTCCAAATTTGATTTTTTTTTTGTCTTTTTTTCTTTCCTATCAATTTCCAATCCCCAAATAGTTTATTCTTCCCCAAACTCTAACATTTTCTATCTTTTTCCTAGGCTGATGGAAGTTCTGTGCATTTTCATTGCTTCTAAATCTAGTTCTTGTAATCACAGCCAGCTCTGTGAAAAACCAGACTGCTCTGCTTTGCATCTGTAAAGCAGGTTTCCACCTTCTGCAATTCTGATGTGTAAGCCATGACAGGCATCATGCCCCCTGAAGGCTCAGCAACTTAATATCAGAATTCCATTAACCTCTGGATTGAATGCCATCCAGTACTGGGGTTTAGTTGCTGTCCGTTTCTTATTATTTGTGGAGAGATACAAAACAGTTGCATTGGCTCTTCTGTTCAGTTCAGCGAGAGTTTTACAGAAGAGCAAAGTAGGTCTGGTAGGAACATCAGGGTTTCGTACTCGTTCTCACTAGTAGTTCGGATTAGATGACCTTAGAGTAAGGGTGGCAAGCCAAGCAACACTGGAATGCCTTGATAAACATATGCCATAGATAAACATATCTATGCAACTAAGACACTGTACAGTTTTTCTCGTTGCATTATCTAAGCAATTCACAACCTTTATGCATATATCCCACTCAGACCACCAGCTCTTTAGACTATGTTTCTGTCGGCTGTTTGAATAACGCCCCACACAGTGAGGACCTTCTCCGTAGATGACACTGCAAAGGGGAAACTGCACTTCATAGAAAACAGCATTGCAGTAATGCTCCCGTTTCACAGGGAGGAACTAAGACACCAAAATCAACATGAGTGCTGAACCTTGCTTACACACATCAGAAAATAACAGTAGAAATGCCTAGCACAGCATCACACAAAAAGTGCGTGATAGACTAGATAAGAAGCCAAACGCCCCAAATTTTTTCTGCGTCCCTGGCTGCTGGTTACTTCTCTTGTCTCATTCTGAGCTTCCCAGATTGCTGTCAGTGGGCTACTTTGGATTATTCTCCTTGAATTTTGTTTATTTTGGAAGTTATTTTAAAGGTGCCTATATTTAATATTTTTAGGTGCTCATTTTCAATATGTATATGTATTCAAATTTATTCATACTCCCCCATCTTTCAGTGTAGTGACTGTCAGTTGTGTCTGCAAAACCTGCCAATTATTGTAACTTACAGAACAATAACAACCTAATTGATAGGGAAAGTAAATGGAGGAGCACTGAAGAAATCATCAATGCTGGCAAGATAGTCAACAACACACAAAGAAGTCATCAGGTATTCTGCTACATAAATGAGTTCAAAGTAGCTAATAGAAATTAGCATTAAAATACACAGAGAAGGAAGGGTGTGATCCTGCCTGCTTCACTAAGTTTGGGGCAAAGTGGAGAACTTAAAATCATACAGGATTTTAGAGCCTAATTCACTTGTATTTGAACTCTCCTCAGTTCTTTTGAGGATGGACCTTATAGAGAAGGATCTCTCACAGAAGTTTGCTTGAGCTGTGCAGCTCCATATTGCCTTCAAGGGCAGAGAGTGTCCAAACAAAGTGCTTTGCTGGGTTATTTACACATGGTTCTGGGAGCTGATATTTCTCATAGGAGGCTGTGCCTACCTTTCCCCCATGACAAGCTCTATTCAAGAACATATATAACTATATAAATAAAGGAAGTCACACTTGTAATATACCCAGATACTACATCATTGATTTCAGGATGAGCCATCCTGCCAATTCCCTGCTGTAAGGCAGTGCTAAGTGTCAGGATACGATGATGATTTTAACAATGGAACAGTGTTTTCTACTGGAAAAAGAACATGAATTCCTATTTCTTCCAGGCCAAAAGGAAAAAAAAAGAAAAAGAAGTAAAATAAAAGCTGACTGAAATCAAAGCATCCTAAAAGGCCAGGGATATGAATCTTTTAGGGTACTCAGATACTTATTTTGCTGTCTTAGTTACTGAAGTCCAGAGGAAGCACCTCTTTAGTTGTAATATTGTGGACTCCTCTGTACTGGAAGAGGTTATGTGCCCAACTGCGGCATGCGGAAATTCACCTAATTTTTTACACCCAATCCTTTACACCTAATTTTTTTTTTTTCCCAGAGCTTTACCCCAAAGAACATCCAAATGGTTGAGCTGGGAAGATATCACCATTGAAGGTAAGCCTACGGGCAGCTCCCTCGGCAGCAGATCCAAAGCATAACACTGATGTGCGTAAGGCTACTCCAAACCTTGAGAAAAATAAATATACCCACATAGGAGCAAGAAAAGAAAAGTTCCGACAATGACAGGGAAGTGAGAGAGACAGCCACCTCCTAAGTGACTGCACTGAATTACATAAAATCAACATTATAGAAAGCACCTTGGAGAGAGAGAATAAAAACACTACGACTTTAAAAAGTTATTAGCAGACTCTGAGAGGCTATGGCCTTGATTGCTTTCTAATGATCTTGTCTAGTCATAAAACGAGGTAAAAATCATGAAGAAGAGTTCAACAGGAAAAGCCCTTAGTTTATGAATAGAAAACATGGATGTTAATATATTAGAAATTTACAGGCTGAAATGATAATTTTAGTAGCCATTTGAAATGGCTACTCAATACTCAATAGAAATAGAATAAAACTAATAATTATAAAATAATAACACTAACAATAATCTAACTCACATGTTCCTTTTCATCAGAAAATTGCTAAGGACTTTACAAAGGAGGCCAACACCATTATCACTACGTTAGTTTCTAAAAAACACCTGAAAGAGGATTTTAAGCAGAAATCTCCCAGTAACCTGCCCTTGGAATTTGCTCATGACGCTTTCCTCTTTTGTCTATCAGCAGTATTTGCAAGTCTAAGCAGCCTAGTAAAATTGTACCAGGTGATTTTTTCCTTTTTTAATATGCGAATGACATTTCTTTTTCTTTACAGTGACTCATCGAGCAAAACCAGGAACAACAACTTTGGTTTTACACCTTTCTAGAGTAAGACAAGGTTGTTTTAAGATTTTCCTTGGGGTCTTTCTCCTTCCAAGTTATGTAGAGTGGGACCATGTTCTCCATCCTGATGTGTTTGCCAGTAAATCAGGATGATTCCTTGACCTTGTAACAACCTTCTGCCCACGGCTTATTTACCTAGAAACAAGCTTGAGTGTGATCATCCTACGACGATGGTGCCTGTAATTCAAAAAATGAAACCATGATGATATCCAGTTAATTCTCTGTGGTCACTGGGATATTTTTAGCCAACTGAAAAATAGATTCTTCATTACAATGTAATTGGCTGCATTTACAGTGTTTGCACAAATGCTTTTTATGAATGTCTTGAAATGGACCTCAGCAGCCCTCAGCCTTTTCAAGTGCTATGTCAAGCTATTCAAGAAAAAGACTTAAAGAATTTGTTTGATGAGTGGAGCGATTACCCTGTTTTTTTTCAATCAACACTAGGAAAGAAAAAAAATATCCCCCTGCCCCACCTCCCAAAAAAAAACCCAACCCAAAACTAAGAAACCACCCTCTGGCTGATTTGATTTTTTCTCATTTATTGACTGTAACATGGTAAGTGGTTGCTCTAAGCATCTGATTGCTTGGAAGGCTGGAGGAGGAATTGCTCTGGGCACGCCTTATTTATCATTTACCTCCTGCAACTCAAGGGCTGTTATACTATGCAGTCCTTTGGTGTGATCTAGGATGGAGGTTCTTATATGCTTTTGGGTAGAGTGAGAAGAAAGACTAGGCGTGAAGAATTCTTTTTATTTTCTGTAGCAGACAACAATTTCGGGCAAAACCTCTAAACTGTTAAATTTTATATATGGCTACATAAAGAGGGGGACATCATGCCACATTTGGCTCGATTTCCTGCTGTTCAACCAAACTTTAGATCAAAGAGGAACAACCCACATTTCCAACATGCTTTAAATTATGAGAAAGTGATAGTGTTCCACAATTAAAAAATCCACGACATTAAACCATTATTAATCTAATTTTGAACATGACTACCCTAGCCTCAATGAAATTAGACCTCTTTGTGACTTTTAAACCAGAATATTTTGGAAAGCTTGAAAAAGATTGTGGAAGAGATTTGGGAGCCAATAATTTTTCAAAGAGTAGAAAATAGTTATGGTATATTTTCCAAATTTTTTCCACGTTATAAAATTGTACACTTAAGATTTGAAATTTGACATTAAGTTTTCATCTCATGGGCGTAGTAAAACTCACTGGGTCTCTGTACCCAGTTTTCTGTACATGCAAGTGTGTGTGCATGCAAACAGAGATGCACAGGGTTATTTTTAAAGGTTTCAGGTTAAATCTGAAACCCTGTAAGTATTTGAAATTCAAAACTTAATTTAGCAGTTAACAAACGTCGTTGTTTATTTTTTGAAAACTCTTCCAACTATTGACTGCTTCTCAGTTAAAAAAAAAAAACGGAAAAAGCAGATAGAAACCACTTCATTGTGTTATTGCCACTCTGCCCCAGCAGAAAGAGAGTTTGTGAACCTCAAGAGTTTGTTCTCATACAACAGAGCGTTCCCAGAAGGATTTATAAAATAGTCCAAAGAGTAGAATGAACCCTTAGTGGAAGCTCAACAGAAATATACAGAGATTAAAAGAAGAATCCATTTACGTGGATAACTTACATGTGTCTCCATTATGTGAAATGTTGTAGAGCACAGAAGAAGCCAAGCTACCTTTGGACTTGTTTATTCAGGTATCAAAGGGAATCTAAAGCACAGCAACATGGCCTTAAAAACTGCATAAACCAACCCCACAAAGCCCACACCTTTTTTAATTACGAGCTGGTGTAGAGGAAGGTTGTACATTTGGGAGCTGAACCAGGGTTTGTTGGAAAGCAGCTGAGGATCCTGTAAGAAAACAAGGACTGGAAGATGGTATTAAACTTCTGGTCCAGGTAAAAGGCTGTTTCCCTGGTGAGAAAGATCACTTCAACATGATTGCATTAGCATGGAGGAAGATGGGGTCATTGCTGTCGCTTTTACTGGGAGAAAATTGTCTTGTTCTTTTGTGGTTTGGCAAAAACTGCTCTGAATCCAAGGGTTTTGTATCAGTGTGTTTGCAGCACCTGTTGCCTTTCTCTGCAGGACATATGACTAAACCACAGGAGTGACCAAGGCCGGGGCAACACAGGAAGGTTTCTGGTCTGCTCGGAGCCTGGAGCAGATTCCTATTCTGAAAATGAGAGATGTGTCCTTTGACTGTGATTCCTTTAACATTTTGCATGTAAAAGAACTGCAACTTAGAAAAAAATCTTCTTAAATCTCACATTTGTAATATAAGACAAGATTGTACTTTTTAAAAAAAGGTAACCCCTAGGGAGAAAGAACACAATAGCACCTGAAACAGCACGTGCCATAAAATTTTGGGTATTTTGAACTCAATTTAGCCACCATCTCCCTTCCCTGCAACAATACACATCATTCAAGATATCCTGAGATACTTCTGCCTGTCTCAGCTTTCACACCAGCTCCAAACTCCATTGTTTTATTTTTCTATTGAAAGCACAGTGTGGAAGAAGGCTCAGAGCTGATAGATTGGATACAACACAAATAAAAGTCCCTGGCAGAGATCAAATTCTCATTTCCCCATCGTTCGCTGCAGAGGGTGCTGTCTGCCCACGTTCCTATTCCTCAGGAACAAGGTGGGGAAAAAAAAGGTTGTGAACTGTTAAAAAGTTAAAAAGTTAGGTCACAGGTTATTATCAAAATGTACTAAACATTTCCACAGTTGAGGATATAAACTTACATTTCAGAGTCATGACAAAGTAAGCCATAGCGGAGCAAAGTTGCCCTGCCAGCCTGGTTGGTAATCTAAACAGCACAAGGCAGAGTCAGCCCTGGTTTTCAGTGCAAACAAAAGAGGCTTTCCTCCCTACCTTTAATGAAGATTAAGTCTGTCTGAAATCATCCATTTAGGCAGCAGCACTAAGGTAAAAACAACAACTCTTCCCTGGAAAAATCACAAAGTGTTTGAAATCTGTTTTCGTACTGCGTTTTCACTCCAACTCTGGAAACCAGTTGAAACATCAGAATTTTGTTACGAAACAAGAAATCCTGAAAAGACATTTTCTCAGTGTAGCTGCAGAGTTTGGTTTCAATAGGAGTGGGGTTTCATTCAGAAAGTAGCACACAGTACTCCAAGCAAGCCAGCCAGTCGCGTCCTTTGCGTGTATGCGGGGATGTCAGGGAAGGTCTTGCTTTCAGCTTAAGTTGCTCATCCGACAGCACGAGAAATCAAGATTTTGGTCCCTATATCCAGAAGTGTTTATGTGGTGTTGTTTTGTTGAATCTATAACAGTGTTACTCAACAACAAAATTATGATCTTTGGTATGCACGGAAGATGTCAGATTTTCTCTTACTGATCCCCTTCAGGCCTCACGCTTTTCAAATTCCCAGCTGTGAAACAGGCTGCTACATCAGCAGGGGAGAACAGTCACCACCCTTCACAAAACCCACCGTCTGGTGGGAAATGAATGCTCCTGGGTTAGGGGGAAAAATTAAAGAGGCCAGATGTCCCATGCACTAGGTATGTCCATGGACCACTGTGCAATTAGGCACAGAAGGTGGAAGTGGATCCTCTCGTTAGGATACAAAAAAGAACTGGCTCTATACCTTAAGGTGGTAGCTCAGGAGTCTGCGTGGATGGGATGTTGGCTGGAGGAAAGTGTCCAGCATTTTTTAGTGGTTTCCCCTACAGTCACTGCAGAGAGAGCATCGATCTCCCTTCAGAGATCATCTGTGGTGCTATGTCCTTCTTCTTTGAGAGCATGGTGGAAGGCAGCTTATACCTACTCATGGGTTTCCACACAGAGCCAGCATAGGCTTTTGTGACCTCACAGTCCCAAGTACCCACATCAAGCATGGAAATAAGAGTCTTTTGTGGAAGCTGAATCTTGGAAAATGTGATAAGGGAGACATTACTCCTTCCCAGAGAACAATCTGTGAGAAGACTCTTCATTGGTTATTTTTCCTTTTTAATTAGTTTTGCCACTTTTATTTTTCAAGTTGCAGGTAGACGCCTCAAAAGCTTTGGCGATTCCACGGCAGATCTGTCAGTATGCTTTGGCACTTAAATACCATTACATATCAGGTCCTTTATGAACACTCAGTGTAGCCAGCAGATCCTTACACTGATTTTGAGTCTGACTATTGCCTGTCCAAAAGCAGAGAGGATAAATAAATCTGAGCTTCAAGAAATACAAAATGTCATGAAGGAAGTCTGACCTACATCATCAGGAGATCCTTTTGGCTAGCAATTAGAAGAAAGATGTAACCTGAGAATAAAGTGACTATACATAACAAAACAGCAGGTAACTTGCTACAGCGAACAAAAGCACACTGGCAGCACTCATGGCTCTAAAAGGGAATGACCCCGCTAATGTTATGAGAGGCCAATGGTTATGAGAACCATTTTTAACTTGGTTACAAGAACAAAGTTAAAAATAACACCATATCTTGTGAAGTCAGAATTGGTGACTTTGAACTAGAAGCTAAAGTCTAGAGGTGCACAGGATGGAGTAATGTGGCAGTGTTTGGAGTCCTTTTGAGAGGCAAAGAAAAAAATTCTAAGTGGAATGCAGGAGACAGGAGAATGCTGAAAATGACAACTCCATCTGTGCCCTCGTCTCAACCAGAAATAGATAGAAGGATCATGGAGACAACAGGAGAGATTTCAACACAGAGACAGAGTACAGCTGATTCCTGGGAGGACAGGAGCTGCCCCCTTCATAAATAGCCAATGAGTGTGGCCGTTATATGTGACAAGGAAATTTTTTCATGATGTCATGCTGAATATGTCCAAGTGAGCAGAGCTGAAATGGACTCTTTTGATTTGGCCAAACCAGTCATCAGGGTTCAGTGAATGTTCCCATGCTTTGCCTAAGAGACATCTATTCGCTTTGGGATTTTTTACTCACGTTGTCGGAGGAAGATGTGTTAGCATGAAATGTTGTGTCTTGATCTGGAAAATATGGGGCTGGGGGACTTTTATGAATGAGGTCCTTTCCTGCCATTTGTTAACAGTTATGCAGGTTGAGTCATGGTGTAATTGTTCTCCATCACTGAGATACATAATCTTCAATGAAAATTCGTATTCTTTGTTCCCAAGTATGCAGCATTTCAAAGCTCCATCCTGTTGCCAAGGCTAAGTGCTGCTGAAGTGGTGGTTTCCCTGTAGAGAGGAAAGCAGCGAACACAATAAGGGAGGGCAAGGTTTAAAACCGAGAATAGCCTTAACAATCATGACGGCTCAAATAAGGACAGGAGGGAAAATGAGTAATTCTGGCTGTTGTTATCCCTGGTCTTTGAGTATTTTCTTGAGAAATCCTTGGATTCTGCCCGCATGAACCTAAGGACAGAAAAGACCAAGGCTTGACTAAGAAAAAAATTAACTCCTTGAGTACAGTATTAAAGTTACTAATTTACTCACGTTCCATCTAACAAATCTGCCTTGACTACTTAAGCGAAGTCCATGAATCTTGAGTTGAATCAAGTGAAGAATCTCTTGCCTCTATACCAATTAATTTTTAATTGCATTAAGCCAGTAAAAGTGAAATCAGAAAGCTTTGGAACCCTCACCAGTTCTAATGAATATAAATTATATATTCAATGATCAGTACCAGTACACTGAAATAACAGCCTTCCCTCAACTGAACATGGGTATAAATGAAATTAAGTCAATTAATTTTTAAAAAATTTAAATTAAAAACCTCACTAATGTCCATAGTTTTATTCATTACATACAATAAATATTCCTCACGGAAAGACAACAAATGAGATCTTCTTGGGGATTTGCCTTTCCAAAACCTTGCTAGCAAAAAGTTATTGAACTCAATGGGGGTTTTGCCTGAGCAAAATTTCCATATTTGAGTCAGGATTAATCCCAGAAAACCAGTCAAGCAAAATAGTGGTAAACACATTGTCATCATAACAGTCTGAAAATGCATTGGTGCTCTTCTTACCATGAGCTGATACTATGTCTCCTGAAGAGGACATAATCGCATACTTTTAGTTAATGTTGTGTATATGATTCATTATTTGGACTATCTATAAACATTTCTTCTGGAAATGGTTTTGTTTTGTTTTGTTTTTGCAAAGGCCACCCTCGTCTCTTTCCTTGTGTATAGATGATCTGTGTTTGACTGAATCATGTTTATAGCCAAGAATGTTACGAGTGAAGATACTGTGCAGTGGAATCAGCTAGACGCAGTGTGCATGAACAGAGTGTGTTTAAACCGGTCAGAGAAAAACACTAAAACCTTCAAGGACTGCAGGAGAACAGGACTGCTAGTTAAAGTTTGTCAGAATATAGCAGGATGCCCCACACTGTTAGGCAGAGCCCTGTTCTCCAGCAGCACATCTGTGATTTACAGAAATCCTTTGCCTGAGGAAACACCCGCATTCTCTCAGTATCACACTGTTCCTTACCAGCTTGCCATTACAAGAAAACAGACCGAACCTGCACTGAATACATTTACACCTTTGAAATATTGGGGGGGGGGTTATGCATCTGGAGATACCTCTCATAAACCCAATGCCAAAGAGAATTTTTCTGAATGCATAAAGCTGATACACACCAGATATGTTATAGATCTCCATCCCATTGCCTGCTGAGCAGCATGTCTCAGCGTCCCCTGAAAGATATGCCCCAGTTCACCTAGAAAAGCCATCTAAGAAACAGCCGTGGCTGTGTAAACATAGACATGCAGACCCATTAGAGATGCACCAGGATGCCTCAAACATTGGCACAGGCAAGCAGGTGACTCACACAGCCAGACAAGATGCTCCAGGGTGTCTATGATTTGAAATTAAGAATGTAAAAATGAGATAGAATCCAGGCAATACTTTTTTTGGTGTAAACTGTTCCAAAGGTCAATTAACCTCAGATTTAAAGGACATATAATAGAACATGCAGTAAGCTAAACTCTTAGAAAGTTATAAGTCTAGATAAATTTTGAGACGATATAGTAGAAGGTACAGTGATATTCTCAACTTTGGAGAATTAAAAAAGAAATCCGTGAAATAACTAGTATTTTAGTGATGCTGCTTTTCACAAAACAGGTTTTTCTAGATAATGTGCACTCTACAATAGACATATAGTAACTCTTCCTCTGTATCACAGACTTCTACTATCTTCAAATTTGGCATAACTAATTTCATTAATATTTAATACTTATTGATATACCAATAATAGCAACTCTAGTACACTCTTTTTCTTTTCCCTTTTTTTTTCTTTCTGCAGAGGACAGACATTCTCCACTGAAACTGTACCAAAACCCTTCCCTTTGCCTTTCTTGTAGAAGACTCAACAATCTTATCAACAAGGACTTATTTATAACAGTACTAAACTCATCAAACATCATTGAGATAAGTTCACATTAAGAATACACTGAGTGTGGCAGAGTGCTGTAATTTTGATGCCATGTTTCGTGTAAAGAAATTCTATGCAAATAGTCAATACAATGAAATATTCCCTTTCCAGCATTATGTTTGTACAATTAATTATAGAATTCAAGTCTGACAAGATCCCGGAAGATTTTTCTGGTCACTGGCTCATGCATCAAGATTCAACCATGTGGAACTCGGATGATCTTTAGCAAGTGCAAAGAAAGTAAATGAAATATCTGTTGTGACTCTCAGACATGCAATAGCTATTGGAGATATTAAACTACATTTGTAAATTTGAAATATGCTAACAACTGGGAAAAGGGAAAATGTATATTTAGCACTTCAGCACCTGTGCAAAGATTACTAAATTGCAGAGCAGACGTACAGGATGAAATGGAAACAACAAAGCTCCTTTGACCTCTTTGCTCACTATACTAGCAAGAAATATCTGACTTATGAAACCAAAGGGATAACATTTATAGATGTTATTATCTGGATGACACCCCGTCATCACTTTATATCATTATGAATTCCTTTACACTATTGTGAAATGTATTTATGCATTACAGCATTATCAGTTGCTATTACCTTCACTTATGACTTTGAGCTGAGGTTCGTATACATAGCAAAGATCAACTGTAGACCCAAGGCTGTAAATTTTGGAGCTACAAGCCTAGGGAGCATGGCTGACCTTCAGGATAGATTATCATTTTTTCTAGACAGTAAAGGCAAACATAGTCCAGAAGAGCATTGGATAATTTTTTTTTAGTATGAGATATTGCTGAAAACAGATACTCACTTATGAGGGTAGAAGCTAGTGAATCCTCATAGCTTCCCTGTCCTCCAGTCCTGTGGCTTGTGATTCAATATTAATTAGTTCAGTGCAGATATTTGATTATTTGTGTAAGCTTCAGACCTGCTCGTACACACAAGTGACCATAATAACATTCATTACCTGGCTTTCATGGCATTTCTGAAACACCGTTACAAGGCAGATGACAACTGTTACACCCTCTGATTCAGATTCTTCTGGAATAAACAGAAAAAGTCCCTTAGGCTGTTCCTTGTTCTGGAGCATTACATTAAGTTTTTCTCCCATCTTACAGTTCTTTTTCTCATTTACTGCACTACTTCTCAACTTCTCACCACACCTGACTGTGTTCATTTAAACATCTCCTTGTTAATGGTGTATAAATACCTTTTAGTTTTACTTCCTGTCAAACTTAATTACAAGCTTCATGTTTCCTTCACTAAACGTGCCTTTGCTGATGTATAACCAGTCATTTTTTCAGGGGAGAGTAAGGTTTGCACAAAAGCTCTGATTATGTTGGAGATAATTGCATCTCAGTTTTTGGAAGATTATGCTGTTAGGCATGTATGCATATGTGCTTACAGTCACTGCCACGATCTCCACAAACCAACAGCCAAAACGATATGAATGGATAAATAACAGTGAGTCACCAATAACCTGATCCCCCAAGATGCAAAATGATCTTTTGATCCCTCCTTTTAACTTGTTGAACATATGGTCCGACATACGGTCTAATCAGTAGTTCCAAGTAGCTTATCAGTGATTTGTTGTGTTTTGCTTATAGATGTATTCCGGAAGCAAATACCCTTTTTAAGCTAAATCCTTTCATTCTTGAACTGAATTCTGTTTTCTGTTTCCTTTTAAAGAACTGCAGTGGCACTTCCAAGATCTTTGTCACCTTTTTCCTTTGTTTATTTCATCTACGTCTGTAGGTGGCTACCTAACATTTTTTGGTGCATTTGTGGTGGTTGCGAGTTCCTTCACTGCTACTTCATCACAGGCAACACCTGTTCTTCCATCTTATTACAAAGTCAAAGTGACAAGTTGTTTTCATGTGGAAGCATGGTAAACACAGAAAAAATTATTTGCTTATATTTTTTCCATCCTCTGGGGAGATTATTTGCACATTTGGACACAGTTGCAAAAGGACCAAAGACCTATAGAGTCAACTGCAAACCTGTTTTGTTTTGTGTTTTGTTTGTTTGTTTTCTACTTTCTGTATGTCCTGTTTGTCTTTTGACCTTCACTCTGGGATGTGCTTGAAAGTATGAATGGATTTGCTTTTTTCCTTTTTCAGTCTTCCATATTATTTTTCCCGGTATTGATGTCCTTCAGCACATTGGCACTGAGGATCCTATTGTGTCCCAAGTAATGAGCTGAGAAAAAGGTAATTAAACAATGCTGCAGTGTTTTGATGCTGCAGACTTCAATTATGCTTCAGTGGTTAAAACTGACTTGCAGGGAAGGAAGGAAGGAAGGAAGGAGGGAGGAAGGAAAGAAGGAAGGAAGGAAGGAAGGAAGGAAGGAAGGAAGGAAGGAGGGAAGGAAAGAAGGAAGGAAGGAGAGGTATGATCTGGTGACTATTTATTTATTCTCTAAAATTAGCACATTCCAGGATACTTCAGTGTGGAGTACAGTTTCTTCCAAAAAGAAATTCATTTCCAGGGAATGATAAGGAGTATTGCACATGAGTTTAACTCAATACCTGAACATATTTAGAAGAAATATGATAGGATAGATGTAATATTTACATATGTGTGCAGGTTATTTTCCTTCAGTTAGTCATGCTCAATGTTGCGCAGAATTGAACAAGACAGGAAAATAAAAGATTTCAAAATTTGTTGAAACAAAAATTTGAAGTATTTTTTAAAAGTTGTAGGACAAAATGTTCTGAGAAAACTTTCAGAAACATTCTTCTATCAAATTGTATTTTCCTGTACTGGAGCATTTTAACATACAGGAAAGATTCAGTATCTTATAAGGAAGAAAGAGACTCAGCTGTTCTTTTTTACATTAAATGTCTTCAAATGGCTTAGGCTAAATTAACTTCACTCTAGAACACTTCCAGAACTAAAAGACATTAGAAGTTATTTCTGACTGCTTATGGATGATGTCTGAACATTCAAAGATGGTAAAAGCTGCCAAAAAACTGAAGAGAATCATCAATGCATGTAGAATAATGTTTCCCCAGGCAGTAACCCCCCACCCCCCACCCCCAAAAAAAAAAAAAAGTTTTGCACTAGAAAACAATTGTGGCAGAAAGCTACTTTCATATTTCAGTAAACTAACATCCACAGTCGGTTTTATTAATGTGTCACTTGCTGCAACTCGAATGCAGTAGTAAACAACAAGTAAATAAGGTGTTTGATATTCAACCTTTGCAGTACCTAATGAAGGTGACTGCCATCTATGCTACCTCAATGCATCTGGTCCTCAGAGTCTCTCAAAGAGAGCTAGGGTCCCCTAGAAGGAAGAAAACGGAAAAAAGAAGTACCTGAAAGCTATGATGGATGGATGGATTTCATTCATGCAGATGCTGCAGCAGCAGCTACGTACCCTGAATGAGATGGAATCTGTGCATGTACTTCAGTATGAGATTTTTATCTGGTATTTCCTGGTAGAAATACATACTGTTGATGCTGAGTCCCCTGATGAAAAGTAGGGATCTATCTGCTCATAATCTTGTAAAACAGTTGGTACTGTCGCGTTGTGGGAATGATGCAGATACTCAGAAAGAATACTACAGTTTCTTTTACTTGCTCAGCTATGTATTTGTTATTTTCCTTTAGAAACTCAATTTGGACATCCACCTATAGGCTTTTAAAAAAGTATTATTAACCCTTTTCCGTATGGACCTCAATAATACAAAGTTATTTCACAAAGTAGTTGCTTGTCCACATCAATAAAGATGGAGCACAGTGCAAACTTAAAAGCAGGTATGTTGCAGATCCATCTAATACTTCATACAGAACTCTTTCAAAAGCCTATGATTCCCCAATGAACAGAACAATTTCCATGTCTAAAGCTCTTTTTTACTCTATCTCTAAGTACCTCACAATCAGTGGAGAATTGTCATTTTCCAACCCACTTTATGTCATAAGCTAAATGACTAACCTATTCGAAGTGTTTAGTGTACAGCTTGGAAAACACAGAATGATCCAGACAAAAGGAGAAAATTAGCATCCTGAGGAGTACGAAAAGCTCATGTAAAGCTGATGATTCAAATAAACTCCATTCTAGTCTTCTGAAAAATACCCAGAGGTCCATGAGCAATGATTTTCACTAAATTTGTGGTTCATAATATATCTGATACTGAGTTTTCCCTAAACAGAAAGTTTTATCATGCTAGAAAATTCGGCTTTTAGACTGCATGAAACTTTGGAGGAGTCTTTGGACCACTGTATGTGAAGAGATAGAAACAAATGATAAACAAGATAAAATGCAAGTTGAACTTACCGCAGGTAGATAATGTCAAAATAACGCAATACCTTTCTCTGGAAATAGAAGAGATTTTCCAGGGAAATTATTACACATTTTATCTAGTTGAGTGTGGGTATAGTGACTGATGCAATGCCATGAAGACATTCACAGAACTCTGTGGTGAGAAAACAGCAGGTAAAGAGGAGATGACAACAGACAGCAGGTAAAGAAGCCACTGGCAGAGTTCCCCAAGAAATAAGACTCGGGCCTCATCTCATTTCATAGTTTCTTTTATGAGCTGGCACAAAGTGAGACTGTTAATTCAATTTCCCAATGACATTAAACTAGAGGGCATCTTCTATAAAGAGAAAAATCAGGACTTTATATCCTAAAAGCTGGATGACCTTGAAGACTGGAAATAAAAGATGGCTCAGAGGAATTTAATAGAAGATGCAAGATTGCATACTTGGAGACTGACCATAGGCATTTCAGTTACAAGCTGTGGGTTTACCAATTGGAAATGAGTGGGAGAGGAGAACCATGGGATAGTGCAGCTGATAGCAGGGTGACCATGAAATGCTGGTGTGATACCAGCAACGAGGAAGATGAATACAATAGCCAAGAACTATTTTCAGTAGACTCAAGAAAAATTAATGCCCTGGTAGAAGAAACAGAAGAGATCTCATTTGAAATGTAATGTTCAAATCTGGCTATTCGTGGTCAAAAAGAATGAGTCTTGAGGAGGCATAAGAAAAGACTGTCTTCATCAGGGGGACTGCTAACCCTCTTCTGGGATGAAGGAGTGAGGTAAAAACAGCCTTGGTATGTCAAGTAAAAGAAAAGTCAAGAGATGTGACTGTCCTCTTTCAGTACCTCAGCAGAACAAATTCCAGGGAAAGAAAATATCTTTTTAAACTAAAGACCGATCTTGGAACAAGAACAACTGGATTTAACTGTCCATGAGCACCTTTGAGCTTATTTCATACTATAAGACTGGTGCAGTTTGGGAACAGTATTTTAACAGAAGAGAAAGAAAGAAACCGGTTTTGTAACAACTGCCGTGTGGGATTCAACTGTGGCTTTCATCCTTTTCACAAGAACACAAGAAGGTCTTTCTAAGCAAAGTACTATTATGTCTTTTTTTAGGATTTTCTGGCTGAATGCTTATCTCTGAATTTGCAGAGCAATGAAACAATTATTTCTGTTTTGGTATATTATAGCATGGAAAATAATGGCACCTCCAGAACTCCTTTTTTACCCTCTTACAGTAGGGTGTGATGAGAAAAGTCTCCTCTCATGAGCCCAGGAAATAGGTGCACAGTTTTAAGCCATGCTGATGAGTTCCTATGTGACTCATCTTGATCAATGCTCCCTGACTGAGCTTTCATCTTTAAACTGCACAAGAATTTCAGATGTTTATACCACTGACCAACATGAATAGTTTAAATGCTGTTCTACTGCTAGAGGTTTGCAATTTTAGACGCATTTTCATAAAAAATAATATTGGCTACATGTGCCTTCTTAGCCACTCAAAAAAAATCCCTTATGCTCAGCTCCTAGTTGTTGCTGAATGAAGACAGTGGGTGTGAGTGATTCCAGGACCTAGACATGCGATTCCGTTTTATTCCTAAAATATTTTTTTTCAGTTCTGTTTATTGATTTTCCTTTTAAGCTCGTTGTCTTAAATTTCTTTAGGCCTGCTCATTGACCCTTATAATGCTACTCCACCTAACTTTAACTCCTGGCTCTTCTTCTCTGTTTAAATGAAAAGTGTCACTGTATGATTTTAATATATAGTACAGAAAGGTGCTTTGTTATCTGACCTTCAAGTTTCACTCATAACAAGGAACAAAACCTGGTGTTTTCCAGGGTACTGTTCATTTGGGACAAATACTGGAGATTCTCACGTCGACTATGTACATGTCCTCTCATTACTACTTCTTAACATGTACAACATGAAACATATAACTACTCTTGACTCCTTTCCTTCTCAGCTGGAGAGAAGCTTGTAAATCTAATGCACTTTGAGAGCTGTTCACTCAAAAGTTACTTTGCATCCTTTGCACCTCCTCTGTTTTACTGGAGCTGCTCGTGTCTCATCACCTGTTTTTTGAGATGGCATTTAGTGTTGCAAATATCTCCAAAAAGTGCAATGTACAGAGGTTGCTGGGATGCTTTTCCTAAACTTTGTCTCCTCTCTTTCCATCATTATTTCCTTATTTGACAAGCTCAAACCCTGCCCTCATGCCCTTATCTCCTGATGATCAGCAATTAGAAAAAACAGACTCTTTAGAGGCAGGTTAAGAAAGTAAGAAGCCTCACCAAACACTATCCTGTGTCCATCTTTCTTTCCATCTTTGAAGGAGGGCCTGACATGATTGCTAACCGACTTTAAGAAAGAAAGAACCCTTTCTCTTTACTGTTATTCCAGGTGAGACCAACTTTTGGCTTACAGCTTTGTTTTAGCAGGATGACACCGAAAGGAATGTTGTTTATGGTGGGAATAAAACATGCAGGATCTGGTTCAGAGTAACACCAGAAAGATGGGTCCTATTTCATTGTTTTGTTTTGAAGGATAATGCATTTGGACCTAGTTTCAAAGACAAGTTTTAATTAAAAGCACATTGTTCAGACTTGTAAAGAAGTGGCTAACTGTTAGAAGGTCAGCTATCTTGTAAGCAGCAAGTCATGGGAAAATTGTGTTATTATGGGTTACATAAGTATAACAAAACTTTCATGTCTAATTACTATTTAATTTGTCCTCTTTGAATGGATTGCATAGTTCTGTTGGCCTTCAGGGCTTTACTTAACACGAGGGTTGACTTTTTGCTAGTGAAAGATTCTTCCTAATCAGAAAAGAATATAATGAGACCTGTTTTCTCACTTTCAGCGGGCAGAAGAGAGAATACAGTACAAAGGCAAAGGAACACAAAGATAGCTGGGGCACAAATTGCAACAGTTAAAGGTCAGCTGGGATTCCAGGACAGACCAAATTTAAGTCCAGAAATTCTTTGTTCATTTACGACACATTGAAGAAAGGCGTGTCCTGCAATGACTGCTAATAAAATGGAGCATCACTTATCATCGGTGAAGAGTAGACAGGTCTTGGGCAGTATGTAATATTCAGAGGGAAGAAAATTATTACTTATCATTGCTGTTCCAGAAACTGTACCGAGCAATTGATCCATCAATCGCTGGAAGCAAGATAAGCATCACAGAGAGTGACCATCGGCTGTAGAGAGCAAGGTAACACAAGCAGAGGGCTAAAGTCTGGAAGATGAAATTAGTATCACCATATGTCAATATATATCTCTAGGTATATACTATTAGACACGTTGCAAAATAGAAGAAAGGGATAGATGGACTTCTGGCTATAGCTATTTTCATGTTGTATTGTTATAACCAAGAGCAAGAGAGCTCCTATGCATACATATATATGACTGTATCTTTGATGTCCTTCACTGAGACATATTAGCCTAGGTTCTGAATGAGTTGACTCATTCAGCTGTCTCAATGTCCACTGAATAACGTGTAGTTTAATACATGCTTGAAGCTGGACATTGTTTCTGAAGCGCTTAATATACTGTTGTTAGTTGCTTTTCCTTTTAAAATCTTTTTTCAAATTGACAGGTACACTGGCAGATCAATGTGAAGTGGTTGAAACAAGTTAAATCTGAAAGACTTGACTTGAGCCCATCCAAACTGAACCATATGTACAGAAATTACTCTGCTGACTGGACATGAAAAATGCAGTCTAAGGTTTATCTAAAAGAAGTTGTATTCAATGAAAGCATCATTACCTCAGGTGTAGCAGTATGCAAAGCAGCTTCACTGACACAATAGTGACTTCCGGAGCAAAATTCCTTATTTGCAGTTATTAGTATGTTCAAAGCTAACGCAGTAAACTTCTGGGTAATTTCAGGGTTTTTATGGGTTGTAATAAGGCTAAAATCTTGTCTTTGACAGAGCAGGAGATTGAGACATTGCTTCTTGAAATTATTTTGGTCTAGGACTACGAATCCTTTAATTCTTCCTGTTTTACCAGTTAGGATAGTGCAGATTGTATTGTAATTTTGAAGAAAAAGTCACATAAAGAACAGAAAATCCCCTAAATTTTGTCACTGGTACATGAGCCGGCAACTGTAATGTTTGCACTATTATGATTCTATCTGGCCCATCAAAGTTCTCTAGAGAAGATCACCACCTTTTATCCTAAAGATATACTCAGCTTCTCCCTCCTGCCTATCATCTTTCAGACACTATTGTATTAATTTCTATAGATATTTATTTTTACTGTAAGCTTTTTTTATTTTCCTGGATATTTTCTATCTCGTGCCATAGAGTACAGACAATTGATTATACTTTTTTCTTTATTAAATATCACAGAGCTAAAAAACTGATTATCATGTTGATTACATGAATTTTAAAATATTTAAAGATACATTTTTTCCCCTAAAATGTTTCAGTAAATATGTAGACTAAGATACATGTAAGTTCTGGTTCTGGGGAGACAGAGACATGTGCTTAACTTTACGGATAAATGCAAGGGTATCACCCGTGCATATGTTTTTGCAAGACTGGAAACTTAATGTGCCATATAAGAACAGCTGAAATAACTACCTTTCAAGGAGCAAAACATGGAAGTGTGTTTTCCCGACAGGTCTATTTTCCTTAATGCCTACTGTCATTTGCTTTGAAGAGTAAAAAATGACTCCTTGAAAATGCATTCTCAGATTGAAGAATTAATGATTAGGACATGTTGCGTATGTTCTTTCATCATATGAAAACAGCATGAAAACACTATTTTATGCGTAAACATCTGCCGAAACATCTGCTGTGTTTCATTAGAACTAACTCATATACCAGCTCCCTCATCATGAATTTTTTTATCTCAGCATAACGTTTCACATCTTTCCTAGCAGTATTTGTTTTCCCCAGTTACTCTTGTTTTTTTTTCCATATTAAGATTGCAGTGTTTCTCCTTACCTGCAACCCAAACAGTTAGTGCTGACTATTAACCTGTGTAGTCCATTTTTTTGATATTTTTGTCTCTTCCCCTGTTTGACTTTCAGCTTTGGAAGTACTTCTCTGGTGGCTCTTGGGAACTTATGGCATCAGAATGAGATTCTATTCCTCTATCAAATAATCCAACAACAGGGTTTCCAAGACATCTATTGCAACAAGCTGATATAGGATCTGGAAAAGAGAGAGTATATGGATCTTCAGTGCTTCCAATAGAGTGTATTTCTGCCTTTGCTTCTAACACAATATACAGCTTAGGAAAAAAAAAAAAAAGATATTTGTTTGAAGAGCATACATATTAAAAGAGTATATTTACAAAAAAAGGCTTGATGATTACAGTCTTTCAATAAGACCTATATGTATGTAAACCATATTTCTTCTCTTAAATATGAATGTTGAAAATTCAGGCTAAAGATGTGAATGAACACTGCTTATTTCACAAGGGTTAAAGGGTGTCTATATCAGTGATACAAGATATGTTGTAAATCCGGACTAAAAACATCTTTTTGCGAAAGTTTTTTAGATCAATACTTAGGAGCAGAAAGCAACAGTCACAATATCCCCTGGCTTTAGTTCAGTTTCTGGATCATGGGATACTTTGCTACTTATAATGCATTGAAAATAAGTGAAGTGGCAGAATTGCCCACTCTCCAAATTTTATTAGAGATTTCTTACTGTTATAAACTTAGTCCCAGCTCTAAAGATTTTTTTGATATCTTATAAAAAATATCAATTTTCAACTGTAGAAGGTCTTGAAGATGGAAAAAAAAGTTGAAAACATGATTCTCTAAATGTTAGTACAATTCAGAATAATAATATTAATTCAGTCTAGCTAGCTGGCCATGATTTATGAAGATTTGAAGTTGACTGGACCAGAAAGAGTAAATAAAATTAGAATAATGTTGCTGCTTTATATCTGCTTAAAATAATCCAGGACATAGGCTTAATCAAGGTTAGGATTTTAGGTGATGGTTTGTGTGTTTATGTATGAGGCAGAAGAAGATCCTGAAACAGCAGTACCAAAGCTGCTTTGAGGGTCCGCCCCTACTTTTCTGCTATGTACATCTGGATGCACTGTAAATAGAAATGAAATTCCACCTCGACCTCATTTTTTTGGGGGGGTGGGGTTTTGCTGTTTTGGGTTTTTTTTCCCCCCTCCTTCTTTTCAGCTGAAGAGCCACTCAAATCTTATCCAAGGCCCAAATTCCAGTCCAGGAAGACCATTAACTACAACAAAACACAAACTTCACAATGGGAATCTGATTACAACAGTAACTAATTAATTCAGCTCACGAGTTAGATCCATACACTTCGGCTCATGCATCTATTTAGAGTTAGCAAACATGGCTGCATTTTAGTCAAGGGAAGGTGAACTGGCATTGCTCTTCAGCTACATTTTTAGTAGAAACTCACTTAGGGCCAAACTGCAAACAAGATAATGTAAGAATTTCAATGAACTTTTTGGTTTAGTACAACCAAGCCATTATAAAATACGACTGGCAGAGAGGTATTTCATCCAAAGAAAACGTCTTTCGTCTTAGTGGCTCTGACTCTGATCAGACTCTGATCAGAGTGACTGATCTCAGTAACTCTGTTTAGAAAAGATAATCCTTATTTATGGGGATAACAAGTATTATTAACGAACGTCCTGAAGGTGGCCCAAACATGAGCGATTTTGAGTGACGTGTGCATTTGTGATGAACAAACTTACACACTAAGAGTTTCAAAAGTACCATTCAATGGTCAAGATCAGAGGCAGGCCAACTTTTCACTACCGAAATTTTCCTGTGACTATGAGACATGTAACATTTATTTCAGGGACCTGAGGGGAAGGAGAGTGCCCATTAATCAGTGGGGCCAGATTTACGTGGTCCAAGGAGCTCCTCCTGGATTTATTCCTTCTCTTGGAAAGTAGTTAGCCAAAAGTCACTTGTCAACATCAACCTACCCAGTCCTGACATAGGGGCTGTGCTTCAACCTGCTTGAAAGCCTCACGAAACCAACATGAGATACCACTTAGACACATCTGCATAAAAATATCCTGTGATTTCTCTTTTTTATTCTTTATTGCTCTTGATTAATACTTATCTTCCTGAACCACAGTCAGTCTTCATGTGAAATTGATCAGCTACTGTTTCCCTGGGTAGGCAGTTCCCGTTGCTGTTACAACAGATGCTGTAATTCTCTTTTGAATTTGTCTGTAGTTTACCCTGTTTAGATTTTCTCTGGTTAGTTGAAAAAGATTTTATTCCCTTGTGTTACATCTCTGTGCATGTACTTACATATTTTAACCAAAGCAAGTGTCCATCTTATCTTCTAATAAATGTAAAGGTCTGATCTTTTCCCCCCTTGCACTGTGAGACCTTTAAAATCATTTTTGTGGTTCTCTGAATCATCTGCCATATTTTTTCCAAGACATTCTGATGCAGGAAAGCCAGATATCACAGAACTGTCAAAGGCAGTAGCAGTAAGAAAGTCAGTTCAGTGTTTAGAGCCAAATTAAGAAAGCTCTAAGTTGTTTTTAAAGGAGAATCTACAAGACAGATTTCTGTAAATACAATACAAAAGTCCTCTCCGTGAAAATAGATTTAATGCTGGGAAAGACTGTTCATTTTGCTGACAGCCATGAGATTCCAGATGAAAATAGAAAATTATTATTATTATTATTATTAACAATAATACTACAATCTGGCAGTGCCCCAAGCTGCAAGATAGTGTTACTTTTTCTTTTTTTTTTTTTTTTTTATGAAACAGCCAAATTAGACACGTGAAGAAATAAAAAACTACTGAAGATATGGTACTCAATAACTTGTGGAATCATAATCCAAAGTGAAAAGATAAAGCAAAAAATAAAGGACCTTAAGGTTGCAAGTTGGCTTCAAACCGAAGTTTGAACTGCAGTTCAAAGTGGAAAATGTGGATTTATCTCAAGAGGCCACAGATTAAGATCTGCCACCTGCCCTGAAGACTTTACACTCAAAGTAAATCAAATTGAAAGTCTCTCTGGGAACTGCTTAGTGCCCCGAGAAGGAGCCTTATGATTATAACAAAATGCCTTGGGGCATTTCGAGTGAAATCCCAGTTTAGAAATAAATGATCTAAACTCTGTTTTCTGTTATCCCCCAATAAATCCATCATAACTCTCCTGATAAAAGCTTGGCTCGTGTGTCTTCACCATATCTAAAATGTTAACAAACTATGATGTTGCCAGATTGTAACAAAAGCTGTAGAAAAATCCTCTCCTGGCACAGTAAATTTAGGAAGATTAGCTGGAAACTCTTTAAACTGTTGCCCGACAATTTCAATTGGGGGGAGGGGGAGAGGGCAAGACAGAAATGCAGAACCGAAGGCAAAATTTCCAGCTGAATGAGACTGACTTGTGAGCCCTCTTCTCTCCCCACATTTATGAAAAATAAAGATAATTTGCTAGCTTTTGAGAAATGCAGACTTTTCTTTTTTTTTTTTACCTTTCATTAATGGTTGTATAGCCGTCCTGAAAAGTGACAGTTTGACATCCCTGAACACCATTCCCAGAACACTTTAATCACTCACACTCATTTGTTTTTCATGGTGCAGTTCACAAGATACATACAAAGTTGGAGCTGCTGCTCTTGCAATACTGATGGCAATGAGAAGAGAGGAGGGAGAATAAGAGTACATAAATAAAATTTAGCCCAAATAAATTATTTCTTTTTTGCTAGGAATTTTGTCTTATCTCAAACTTTTTGCTAAAAATGATCCCTGCATGTGTGATGGAATCCAAATAAAACTGAGGACCAACAAAGAGGAAGGATGGATTTTGACTTAAAGACACAAATAGCTGAGTGCCATCCTCACAGCCAACTGAGAAGCACTGGCTGAGACTGGTACCTACATGGGAAGTCCTTCTTCCTGGTCAAGAACTGCAGAAGGATCAGACTGTGATTCAGGATCTTGCTGGGCCCAGCAAGCCCTGAGCTCAGGGAAGAAACCAGCTCAAGCCAAAAAGAAGGTCGTGCAGACCAGTAACCCCATGTCTTGTCTCACTATGCATAAGAAAACCATCAGTAAAGTTATCTGACTCAAACAGATAGCCATCCTTTTGTGTAACACTAGTGCTGGAGTTGCCCGAAGCTTCTCTACCCCTTGTAAAACTCTCCCTGAGCTGTAACACCATGTCTGCATGTGGCCAGTTCCCATGGCTCAGCTGGAATGCAGTTCACAAGGTGACACCCCAGGACCCACAGGCACCAGCTTGAGCTCCCGACCCCGCTGCAAGCTTCCTTGAATGGTTAACTGGGCTTTCATTTGCTATTTGTAAAATGAGGATAACAATACTTCCTTTCTACCACTCACTTCCTTTTTCAAAATTTATTTCAAATTTGTGTAAAGACTGTGACCACAACACCAGTGCTATGGATCCCTTTCCCAGATTTCCCAGGGCTCTCCTGCTAGCAGAAGTAAGAAACGGATATCTAGCATCAAAACTATCTTTACACTAATGAAGACTCACAGCAAAATGCAACTGCCAAAAGGAAAAACAGAAGAAGGAATATAAAATAAACATGGAAGGGAGAAAAAGGGGGGAAAAGAGCAATAATTGTCAGAAAAATCATCAGTAAAATATAACATTGTCTTAAGTTTTACTGTGGCATACAGCCACCTGAGTCAGCAACTTAAAGAATGAGCGAGGGGGCAGGCTACAGGAGAAACGTGTTACCCTTGAGATTGTTCAAAAGGAAGCTGGTAATGATTTAAAGATCCCAAGACCTCTCAGAGGGACAGGATTTCAGAACATCTTTTGTGAAAAATTTACTTTCTTCCTATTCAAGAGGGCACATATATATATGTTTTTTGGGGAGTGGAGAGTGATAATTGATAACGTGAGAAAGATACAGGTACCCAATGCCAACAGGCGGCTTAGTCACACACAACAATCTCTGAGGTATTAAGCCTGCAGGTTAGAAAACCCATTTCCTGGAGACTTATTTTGCACACAGGATTATTTCCACTAGGGCACCATTCATTTTTGGCAGGCTGACATGAGAGGCACCAAAGCAACTGGCAGAGGAGATGCTCAGGGACAATTGGTGCAGAGCCAGGAGATGCTGTCAGAGATGGTACTGCCTGCCTCACCATGTCCCCACTGCCTCTCCAGAGAACAGGAGATTATTAACAGGGGAAGATGTGTTGGGGAATGGCTCACAAGAGACAAGGCTACTGCATTAAAACTTCAGGGCAAATCAAGAGAGCCAGACTCTGTATTTCTCAGAGGCAGCATGTTTTCCCAGTCTGACATTCATTTGTTTTAGCGTGTTGCAGGTGCAGAGTCCCATGAGCACACTTGGCTTTTCTTGCCCATTGCAGTACTATGACACCTACGGTGAGGAGTTCTAAACATTAATTTCCTTTGAAGAAACATGAGGACAAAATAAGACAGGTTTTAACAGGTTTGGGGTTTTTTTTGCTTTATTTTCATATCGTAACTTGAACAAAGAAAATCTGTAGGCCGCCTTTGTTTCCAGAGGATGACACTGTTCAGTTCTTATGCAGAGTATTAAGATATACAGTACAGGACAGGACAGTTTAAACTCATCGACCAAATCTCTTACCTATGTGTTTGTTGCAAAGTTAAAAATTGGGGGTGAAAACTCCCTCTCCCTAGTATATTTTTCAAAGCTTTCAATGAACATGGTAAATGATGGGAAAGGTTGCTACTCTGCTGTTATACTAACACAGGTGGGAAGAGATGTACAGAGGAGGTATGAGAAGATGAACCAGACATGTGGGAGATGTCACCTGTTCACCATTGGGAGTGTTTGAGAAGGTGATCCAAATGAAGAGCAAATATACAAGACTGAAGCAAGTATTTCTCACATCAGCAACTTGCAAGAAAAAAAAAAAAAAGGTGGCAGTTTGTGTCAGTTTAAATACAACTCGAAATTATAAAACTGAAAGCCTTAAATACTTTTAAAATAGAGTTTAATCGCATTACACAAAGGACAGTATAATGAAGTTGCCTGGGCTGGAAAGTCTCTGCTGTGCCTAAATGACAAAATCTCGTAAGTGGAAGTATGCCCAAAGCATCCTCTCTGAGAAAGCACAGGAAAGAAAGAAGGATACCGCAAATTTAAACTGAAAAATCAGAAAAGTTTCCTGTGCCCCTTTAAAATAGCACACCATTGGGCCTCTGTGCGACATAGATTTCAATTGTTTTGCAGCAGTAGCTATCTGCTAAACAAAACAGTATTATTTCTGAATATATTTGGTTAAGTAAACGACACAGTTATTATGACTACGATACCCAGAGTGTGTTCTCCCTGTAGGATTTCATCCAGAAAAGCTGCATAAAAAGCACTGAGAAACAGCTGCAGCCAGATGAGAGCAAAACAGCAACAAATGAAGGCCAGCAAAATTGGAAGATGAAAGCTTCATGGCAATACAACTGTCCTACTTCTCCATGCCTGGTTGTCTTCAAAGCAAACTGAAAGCAATTGAACCTGAGAGCAGACTCCTGCTCAAGACTGTGGGCTTTGCTGTGGGCAGTGAACAACTTCCCCGGGGACATGGAAGAGAGTGTCTCCATCAACCTCCTTCTCCTGACAAGGACTTGCTGTTCTTCTCACCTGAAGCTATTCAGAGGATTTAGGCACACTGGACCTCTCCATGACCCCACAAGACAAATTTTTATTTTATTCTGCAGCTGAGAAACAAAAGCATGGGGAGGTCAGTTGACTCCTGACAGCAAAGCTCTTCATTCCTACAGAACATAACCCCTGTCTTCCAGCACTCTCTGTTCTGGAAAATTAGCCAGGAAAATACAAAATAAAATATTAAAAGGAACTAAATATTTAATCAATCTTAACACCCACCTCTTCTCTGCTGTACTCTACTCATTCATTCCTTCTCTATTTCATGTGCTTTTTTTTCCTCTTCCCTTCCACGTCCCCCCACCCACCGTGGTTTATGCCCACCATTTTTACCCTGCCAGTCATACGACCCTTGCTTCCCTGCTTCTTTATCTACAACCCACTTAGTATGCAATGTTTACCATCACACACTGACTTTATGAACAGAAATCCTGAGACACAAAGCCTCTAATCTGCTCTGAGTATTCCTCTCTCTCCGCCCCCCCCCCCCCCCCCAAACCCCCCAGTTTCCAATTTGGGGGCTTATTTTGTCCCTACATGGCCCAGTGCTGTATAAGGGGCACAAGAAACTACCATCTCTCACATGATGGGATGACTGTGCTCAGTCAGTTGCCATAGCAGCTTGTGAGCTGGGTGACCCAAACGCCACCGCAGTGCTGCCAGATGGACCTGCTCCAGGTCCTGTGTGAGTGGAGATGTGAGCACATTCTGTAAAGGGCCGGAGAGCTGCTGCTACTTGAGAGCCACTTCTGAAGACTGACATCTTGATCTCCGCTGGTGCCCATTGCTGTTAAAAGGCTGCTCTGGAAATCACTACCTATCCCTCTCCCCTACAGGGCTAATCAGATGAGCAAAGGATGAGGGATAATGAAAAAACTCATCCACCTTCCAGAGCATGCAGGAGAGGGAACCAATTTGACTGTATACAGATGTCAAGTCGTGCAAGTGAAGTATTACTGGAAGTAGGAAGGTGTTGCCGTCCTCACTAAAGCAAGGAGAAGAACCCTGACGCAAAGGCAATCTCAAAGTTAAAACTTGCTAACTTTTGAAACACTTTGGAGACAGTTAAACTTTAACCATTTCATGTTTATTATAATTTTGCAGATTTTTCAATTGGGTTAGTTGTCATTTATGTGACAGTGTCTATAGTTACTCCTCTTTTATTCCGCTGTGAGTTATCCTATAATTTTTGAAGTTGCAGGTTGGTGTCAATAAGGTATTTGTTCAGGGCTTTTCTATTCTCTAAACTTCTCCTTTGTTCTCACCCACTCAGAGACAAACAAAGGCAGAAGTGTCGAATTCCATAGGCTGCTCAGCTACAGTATTTCACCACTGCCTCCTGGATAATTGGATATTAGTCACCTTATGTTATGTTTCTGTTCCTTGGACTTCTACGTGGAAACACAGTGAATAGTCAGTAATGGATGAAGACTTTTCTTGCTTCCAGCTAAATTAATCCATCCACAGCTGAAAAAGAGTGTTTGTATGAAAACCAATTGTTCCTTAACCCCCTGACTTAAACAAAAAATGCATCTACACAAAGAATTACTGCAACAGAATACCACGAACAAGCAAGTTTGACCTGAGCAGCTGTTAAGAATTGGGGTATTGTTAATTTTGGATATTTGCAACCAAGGCAGGAAAAACTCCCCTTTTGTTGCCAGATTTTATGTCAAGGAGAAACTCAAGCAGGTTTCACTTGGAGATTCAGAAATATTTCCAGTGACATGCTGGTTGGATTTATGGCCCAAGGATTAGCTTAGCTTTTCCTCAGAAGTGGGCAATGTTAAAAGCAAATGAAAACTAACCCTGGAGCTCCAATGAACAGTACAAAAGAGGTTTTTCCTGTCCCAGAGCACTGCGCAGGGTGTAAAGCATCGGGCACATGCTGCCCACTCACACTAACGAGGACAGTAAGGAACTTCAGTTCTCTTTAGCCCTCTGAACCCCATAAATGTGTATTTATTAGGCAACCTGGATCATTTCAGATCCTGATGAGAGTGTGGAGTCAAACACAGAGTTCATTTCCCATAGACTCTGGGAAATTTTCCTTCATCTTCACATATCGAATATGTTTCCTCCAGCAGGGTCAGTCATTTTTTCTTGGTTTTTACAGTGCTGGGCACCCCTGGCTTCTGAGTAGGCCACTGCAGTCCTGCAACGCTAGAGATTATTGTTACCATCAGTCCCATTACTGATTCAGAGGAGACTTTCACACGGAAGTTCCTGTTTCATTTCAGTGCAGTCAGTTTGGAGCAATTGGGATGGAAAGGAATTTAAAAGGCAAGCTGGAATCAGCATACATGTGACAAATGAAGGAAAATGACAGCCAATGTCCAAAACAGAAAGAGATTGAACTTTATTCTGTTCCAAATAGTAGGACACTAGGGGGAGTGTCTGTCCTTCTCCTGCCAAAGCCCTCTAAGAAGACTAAAGGGAAATAATTTCCTGCATGCAGTGAGTTAAATGCAATTCATATTTAATCACACAGAATCATTTGAGGTGCATAAAACCAACACTGAGTCATCACATTGACATATCACCATGACCTCTGGTCTGCTGTGCAGTAGCTTCTCCCACATCCAGTGTGTGGTTCTCCTTTTTTCCCCCTGTTTTCCATCCCCGGGTAGGATTATAACCTGACTGGGGCAGGGCTGACCTCTTCTCACTCTTTTGTGCTGTAAAAAACTCCTCTTTCTGCCTTAAATAATCATAATAAGAAACTAAGGTACTAGTGTATTCAACTGATCAGTCAGGTTAGCTGATAATCCAAAATAAGTCTAAATCAACAGAAGATCATAAACTGGTAGAGGTGTAAACCTTGTAACATTCCAGTTACAGATGGCATGTAATAAGATTGCAATTATTAAGGAAAGATGATTTTATATATCTTTATTTAGACATGTTTTATACACATATGTTTCTAAATCTGACTTTATATATATATATATGCATTAACACATAAAGTATCCAAATAGTATCCAAAGAAAAGTAAACTATGTTAAATAAGACTAAGGATATGTTTCATTGTATGTTGCCTGTCTTAATCCGATACATGCCTAGAACTCGGGGTAAAGCAGATACTTATCTCAAAGTAGCTAGATGCCTATGATGTCAAATAGCCCCTTGACCTCCTCTATGTGGTCTTGTTCTGCAAACAACATTCAGAGGAGAACCCATTAATAGAAAGGGAGAGCAGCAATTCATGGGCCATGATTTGCAAGCTCACTCGACTATCAAAGGGGCCATGAACTCAACAGCTATGTGCATAGGAACTGAAAGATAAGAGGAAATTTCTTAACAAGCACATGCCAGTAATTTGAGAGGCTAATTGGTGTAGGAAGCAACATCTGAAAAGTTCTCGGAGAGATTACATGGAAATTAATTAAATTGATTTAAAACACTTTGGAAAATCAGTTATTATAACTGACAGTCTTGGGTTGGACCACAAAATAACTGATTAAGTAGAAATAAACGCAATTGGATTTGGATAACTAAATCATAGGCAGCCAAAAGGGGATGGATTAGAAAGTGATTAAACTAATATTGAAGGGTAAATGAAATGAGAAGAACTTTCCAGTCCTTAAATACTGTCATTATCTTTGTTAATGTAGCCAGTATTTGATTTTGAGAGAAATGAGGCATAAGAAAGAGGTACACAAACTAATAAATTATTTAGCAAGTGAAGGCAAGACACTCTTATATGCCCCTTTTCTTACGACAAAGAAAAGGCAGGAAAGGAAAGCAATCAGAAGACAACAGATGAATGAAAATGTTTCCTTAGAAACTGCACTTTTGTCAAGAAAGGTTGGACCAGATGGTCCCTGAGGTCCCTTCCAACCCATTATTCTATGATTCTATGATTCTATGATTAGAAGACTTCACAGTCTCATTAGCTTCCAAATCTTTGCAGAATTCCAAGAAGAATTAGACACTCTTACAGACTGCAAGCAGGAAAAACACTACCACTTGAGGAAAAGAGGGTGTTAGAGGGGCCCTTAAAGGTTAGATAATTCATTCTCTAGAGTTAGGATCAGCTACATCTATCTCATCCTTCTAAATTGCCTTATCTCAGAAAATGCTTTGTAGTTTCTGTGCAATAAAGATTACCATGTTTTCTGTGTACCTCCATGTTACATCTTTCACCATCCTTGGAAGAAAAAAACCTGGGTAATGCAGGACATTGACACTTGTTCTGTCCTGTCTGGTGGTTCCCAGATCCTGAGAACAGATACACCTTTTACAGGCGTGTACAGAAATGGAGAGAACTTTCCTTTGGATATATGAGCTGGGAATTCACAAGATGGTCATATTCTGATCTGCTGGCATTTAGATTAAAAAGGGATAACGATACCCGTAAAAGGTTTACAGCATTTTCAAATACAGTGTAAAGAAATATTAGGGAGTGTGCAAAACTTATTGCAATAAAACAATGTGACAGTTAGTCCACAACAGCTTTTGGAATCAGCTTTTGAAAGTATACAAGTTTTCATGATCATATCATATTGCCTCTTCTTTCCCCAAGGTTTCTGACTGTGCACAGTCACTACAAGAGAAAATGCAGTAACTTGAGTATTATTTGAGAGCTATTATTCACAGGACTGAATAGTCAAACATACTAGAGCACTACAGACTTCAAAAGCCAGGAATAAAGAGGGGAAAAAAAGAGCTGAAACACGATGCTCTTCGAAAAGGCTCAAAACTCATGATAAGGTACGACTTAGAGGCCACTAAGAGGCCTCAGTCAATGTCAGGGTTTTTCTGTGCTTAAGTAAAGTGTAAACACAGAGCCTTCCCCAAAGCTGAAAAAAAAAAAAAAAAAAAAAAAAAACCAAAAAAAAACCAAACCAAAAACAAGATGACAAGTCAAATACACAGCATGTGGTGGCAATCAGAAGGAATCCTACACCAAGTCCCAACATAGCTTATGGACAAGCAACAGTTACCATTTAGAGTAAATATATGACCTGCAATCTCTATCCCCATCTCTGGAGCCACTTATATATCTTAAAAACTCACAGATGAGTAATGCAGAGATATGTGATGAAAGGAACAGGCAGTGCTTTGCACGACATGGAGGAAGATGAGCCATCCTTGAGGTGAAGATCTGAACAAACGCACTGAACTAAGTATTTGCTGCCCCTCTTCTGACTCTGCATCTTGATGTTTTACCTTAGAACACCTTGTTGTGCCGAGGGTGCCAGCCTTCACATCATTCCTCCAAACTAACTGCAAGAATACCACTATGTGGCTGCAGGTCCAGTTAGAAGTTTGAATGAAGAACATACACCACTTCGCATGATGAAGGATCCAACCCTGAGTAGCTGACACTTTTGGAAACACTGTTGCCTTTATCAACAAAAAGAGCTAGGGCAGAGTTTTAAAGAAAGCTAACTGAATACTTTATTCCACGGTGCTTCATCAGCAAGGTCTTCACTAGGGAAAATCAAATGGTCTTCACTCAAGTTTCTAAGTTTAAGTTATACAACTTGGTGTAAAATCCAAATGAGTCGAAGATAACAAAGTGTAAAGTTTTCACAAAACATAGCAAGTCCAGTATAAACGTCAGACTCCTCTGTAACCATAAGTCTGCTTGCAAACACAAATGAAAATGAAAATATGTCTTCTCATTAGAAACCTATCTGACATTCATGGTTTCATGTTAAAAATTCTGGAGAAAATCTGAGTGAAGAGAAGGCCATTTTCATAATTGGCACTGCTGAAGGCAGTTAAGTATGGTCAACAGCAGGTGAGTTAATTACAGAAAATGGGGAAGAGACTAGATGGGAAAGAGACTAGATGGGAAATACTACATTGGACGTAGCTTGAATAATCAATGTAGGGATTTCTAGGGAAATATAAGGAAAAGTTTTTGGTGTGTGTTCAAGATCAAAGGTGTTAGGGATTCTGGGGAAGAAACCATTTGGATAGAAATCCGAAGTAGGTAAGAGGAGATATATGCTGTCTTCATTGTTCAGTCTGTTTCGACCTCACTTCAAATGTTTGTGGGCATAAAAATACATAAGATTCTGAAACAATAAGCTGCACATCTTTTCAAAGATCAAAAAAAACCCAAAACAACAAACCCTGAAGCAACATGTTAAACAATGATTTGATGATTTGAACTGCAGAAACAGTAGAAAGTAGTGCTCACAGAGATTCAGAAGATCATCTCAATCACTACCTGAAAACTGCCAACTTGGTATCTAGCTGATCTTCAGAGAAACACTTTCACGCTCTTCACAAGGCTGCTTTTTGTGGGAAGTGGTGCAATTTCCTACAACAAAGCCTTTTCTAGGGCTTTACTCTCCTTACTCTTAGAAAAGCCTCCTGGGTAGCTAATACAAATCACTCTTGCTGTAATTTAAACCATTTCTCCTTTCCCACATATAGCGAACAAGAACAGCATGTTTCTACATCTGCTGCCTTTAACTTAGCGGAATACTCTTGCCACATTTTAATTCAAGCTTCATTAATAACCATAGCTTTAGGGTGATTTTCTAGGCACTTGCATTGATTTTTGAAATGTTTGAGACATGTACGGTCCAAATATAGCTCATCTCATTCAACTACATAATAGCATCTGCATTTCAGCTAGTTATTCTAAACTTTCTTTGTAGTCAGGACAGGCAAATATACATATCTGGAGCTCTCTATTGCCTACAAAGATAACCATGAGGCAATTGGTCAGATGGAGCTGTCTGCATTGGAGAAGAGTGATTTAGCTGTCTAACAGATGTTTGGTACTAGTCAAGACATTTCAGACTATATTAGACATTTGCGTGGAGTTGGCAGGTGTGCACAGCCAATGGGATTCCTGTGCCATCCTTCATTGTTCACAAAATTTCCCAAATAATTTTTGCCCTCATTATCTTGGTTCTTCAATAAATTCTAACTCCATACCTTCTATGAAACTCTACTAAATTACAATTTTTTTTGTCACCCTATTGTCTCATAGAAACAATGTTTTAGATTTCCAGAAAATTAGGAGCCATGAGCCCTCTTCTAATTTCTTCCCAACTTTGTCTAAGATCAATTAGGTCATGGAAGATGCTAGAGTCTTTTGCACTTGTGCCAACATGTTTTTTAACACCAGTAGTTTCTTTTATCTTCCCTGTTGTTGGCTGTCCTGACAGTTGCAGAAAGAGCAATTGTATCCTCCCTTGTTCTCAGATAAATAAGCTAAGTTCTTTTGGTTTCCTCTCAAGAAGCTTTCTATATTCATAGCACTTCTAAGTACAAAACTTTGCAAATTTCCATAGTGATTTTCATCCCATTTCCATTATACCAGTTCTTCAATCCTTGTCCCATTTTTAATGTCCTTGCCTTTTCTGTCTTAGTCATGCTTCCCACTTCTTGGTAATACAACTATCACACTAAAATGATGGCGCCCACCTATTTGGAGCATGTGACATTTTCCTTCTACCACTGTTGTGCCGTTTTCTGTACTGTCGCTCCTATTATCCATCCTCTCATTCCCTTATGTGTTTTTGATACAAAGTAAGGCAGAATACTTGTTTTGTCTTGTAGCCATATTCAAAATCATTTGTGGGCCTCTCTGTGTAGCAAAGCCTTTTATTCCTTGCTCGCTTTCTTTTATGTGTGGGACTGAAGAACCTTTGCTAATTGTTTCATAAACATCCACTTGACTTTTCACAATTTGCATTACAGTCTTATCCTTCTTGACCCCAAAAGCTTATCATTCTTTGCTGATCAGTCCTTTTTTCTATTCCTTTTAAGCTCTGTGTTCATTTTTTTTAGAGCTAATTATTCAGAGAGAGAAGCCTGGAATTCTTCCTTACTGTGCTTCTTTTTGCTTAATTTACAAATTTCTTATTATTTTTGCGTCTTTGGCTTAAAGAATCTCTAGAAAGCTTCTATATGCAAGTCATCAAACTTTTCAGTTGAGTTCATACTACTAGGTACTTCTTTCAGCCATCAGTAGTTTTGCTTTGGAATTTTAAATCTTACTTGCAGTCTATTTTTATCCTTGTATACGTGTCCCAATTTTATTGTGACATCATTTTTTTCTAAGTTATTTTTTTGAACCAGACAATTAAGTCTGGCTTTCCATTCCAATTCCTTTATCAATATTTCTTGCTATTAACATATGTTATCCCTGTAGCTTCCTAATGTAGGTCTTAACCTGCAATTTCTATCCCCTTTTTGGGGATAGCCTTAGCTTGCTGCCTATAGTTGTTTTGAGGAGACCATGCCCAATGACATAGGTGTCCCCAGTGTCATAAGTATTTGGGAATCTGGCAGCATAATTTGTCCCAGATGATGACTGGATTATTCTTTGCTCCTTTCAGGGTCTTTTCCAGCCTCAAATTTGTGCTCTTCCTCTCGAGAGTCTGCACAGTCTTGTTTTGAATGCACCCAGAGGACGCAAATCTTACTTATTAACGGGTGCCTGGCTAGCAGGTTTGCTTCCAGGTTTTGTTTTCCTTCCATCTGTAGTTCCTCTGTTGATTTTGTGCTTCTGGTTCTTTTTTGCGCTTTAATGTCTGATTATCTCTATTTTCTTCTATGGGTGCAGAGGCATCTCCTCTCCCTTGGCATTGCCACATCTATCTATTTTTCCAGTGCAGCTAATTAATGAGTTCTTTTTTTCTTAGGCTTTTGCTTCCTTTGGCCTCACAATCATATCTTTTCCTGTCTGCACACTACTGTCAAGAGTTTCCTCTAGCCCAGCTAAATGCTTCAGGATTTTTATTTTCCCGTGCAATTGCCAGATGACACTTCACGCATATGCAGGTTCTACCAGCACCTATCCTCTTGGGTGCAATTTTGCAAGCCCCACAGCTTCTGCATCCAGTCATCTTTTAAGAAGGAAACCCAATCCCTCTTGCAAACTCTCAAAGACCTTTATTGCTGTGTGAAAACAGCAACAGCATTTAAAAGTGAAAAGTGCAACTGAAATAAGTGCTCCCACTGCACCCTTTAGCCTAACAACTATATGTAGAAATAAACATCTTTCCATATGCATAAGATTGAATCATGAGCTTGAACACTACACCACATCACTGGAAAGGAAAATAAGTTTTAGCTCATGATGTTCTCCAGGCAGACTGTGGATGATCTTTACAATTCAGACAATAGCTTGCTCTACAGCACTAGGTGCTTAAAATACTTCACTCTTAGTTATTCTCCTTTTACTTGCTTGCAACAGAAACAAGCACTATGGCAGGCCAGCAGGAGATCTAGACTAGAGCTTCCCTATTTTCTTCTAAAAAAAGTCATATTAAAAGTATCAAGGTGGCAGCCTGAGGGCACAAGCCACCTACTGCTTCTTTTGCCTTCCTCATCTGAACATAGCAGGTTTCAACATAGTCCAGAGGAACATAGTTTTTCCATCAGAAGAACAAATAGAGACAGATGGGAGACAAAATAAATAATCAGAAAAACAGAGCAAAAATGTGGTTAGCGTGTACCTGCTGGTTTCTTCCCAGCTTCACTAGAATGTGCATGTACAATGCAATGAAACTCCCAGCTGGTAACAAGATCACGGATTTTCAACAGCGCTCATTTGCAAGCTCCCTCTAGTCTAGCACAAACCATTTTCTGGAATTATTACCTGCAAAGTTAAACAACACCCTCCAGGAAAGAGATCTTAACTGATTTTTCAATTAGTTTGGATCAGAAATGCTTGTACCATTAATCCGTATGAAAATCTTTCAATGCTTGCTAATGATAGGATAAATGTAGATGAATTCCTAGAGTGCTTGAGCGTGCAAGCTGTCCAGAGCCCACACAGAGCATTCTGGTGCGGATTCACAGAGCAGCCTGAAAAGTAGAAAACAGGGCTGGAGCGGCTGTGTAATGCATCCCCTCATCCAACCTAAGACCAGGTGCAATTCTGTCATTCCTGGTCAATATTTGCCTAACCAGTTCTTAAAAACATATAGTGAGAGACAATACACAAGCTTTCTAGGCAAGACCAAGACACAATTCAGCAGGTTTTTCCAAATTTGTGCCTTGATCCAGATCAAGCACTATGTTGCAGCACGTGCTACCTTGTCATTAATTAATGCCACTCTTTCTATACAACATCTTGAGTGAATTTCTGCCATGCTAAGCAATGGCTGCATGGCACGGCTTGTTCATGCTCGGCTGATACAGTCTTCCATGAATACTAAGTATCACTTATTTTGTTCTCTATGACTTTAAACTCCCAGATACTTGAGTACACGCTCTTTTCTTGCTGATAAGTTTTCGTTTTCACCACAAAGAGGTTTACAGTGTCTTAAAACCCCACTCATAACACTTGCTCAAGACCTGCTGCTGCTGCCCAGCAAGAGTGATGGCCAATACCAGACTGCTCAAAACACAATGTAAGTAGGCTTCATTATGAATATTGTCTTTTGTTTAAAAGTGTTTGGGTTTGTACTGAGAGGAAAAACAATAAAACCAGTCAAAAATCTCATGGGCAAAGGAAGTTTCACAGTCATCTACTCTGATGCCCCCAGAAACCTCATCATTTTGACTGGAACCAGAACACCATCAGAAAAAAAGCCATCAGTCTTACAGATTTTTCAGTAAACAATTCAATTCAAACAGTATTTTGTGGAGAAAAAGACTTTCTGCTTCATGAGGGATGGATTATACAGAGGGATAAGACCTTGTAATTCAAGCATAGGCTTCTACTATTTGAGCTAACATATTAATTCTTTTTCTTAATGTCAGAAATAATTTCTTAATCTGCATGTAGACCAACTGCTAAATAGAGTTCACATTATTTTTCAGAAACATTTATCATGTAAACATATTCGGTTCCATTAGTTTTTGTGAAAATTCTTAATCTCTCCATTCACTTTAAGCAATATTTTGTTCGCTTTGGTAGATGAGTGCAAGCCCTCATACGTACTATAAACCTATACATCCATCATAAATCAAACCTGATGTGATTAAATAATTTTGTTTTAATTTCCTAATCTGAGCAATGCTAGGAAATGAAAAGACAGAACAGCTTTTTATATAAGTATATAACACAGTCCCAGAACTGTTTCAGATCTATTTGCTGAAATGCTTTTTCTTCTCCTTAAACACTTGCAGTATTTAGCAAAAACTTTTCTTGCTCTAAATTCTGAATGTCTTGAGGGAATATTACCAAATGTAACTACATTCCAGTGCAATTTTTAGTTCCTTGACACTTGTCAAATTTAATTATTTCGCCTGCATTAACTTTTCTCAGCTTAAAATTTTATTACCAAGATATAAATCTGTAATTTATACTCAAGATATTAATTAAAAGAATAAAAGAAAACTTCTTTGCTTGAACTGATTGAAATTTTAAAGATAAATATACAAGCACTTTATGCTAATAGATTTTTTTTTTTTTTTTACAGCTATGGTTAGTGCTCACTAAAGGTATCAAAATGTTTTCTGCATATTTTGGAGCGGAACTTTGCAGCCTTCCTAGAAAAAATAAGTCAAAATTTACCGTAGAAGAAGAAATCAAGCAATAAGTTGAAGAAAAAAAAAAAAAGAATGCTCTTAAAAGCTTAACACTTTCTAGGAAAGATAGTGGATGTCTTCCACAAACGTACTGGAACTCAACTTTGTAAGATACCGTGTGATTTAATAGACACGTGATAGGATGGAAACGTTCTCTCTGACATTTATGAACAGTGCAATATATGCAAAATTACATGTCCTTTTTGGCCACAGAATCATCTTTCCCACAAGGCAGTAGAATCCTAACACAAAACAAAACTATTTTAATCTGCATCCTCTGAAAAGATACAAACCTAAGAATTTTCAGCTCAGAAGTTCACTTTCTGCACCAATTGAAAGCTAAACAGCTAATTTAGAAAATCAGATATTGGGGTTTTTTATTCACTTTACATACCTGCATTTGAAAATGTAGATCTAGGTCTTGATGTTTATGCATTTCTTCGTTTGGTTTTATAAGTCACTCCCATCCAGAAATAACAGGTGCTTAGCAGTTAGCCATCCTGTTATTTACCGCTATTCTGCTTACATTCCGTCAGCCTCTTTTCACCACCAATTCACTCATTCACCAGGGAAAGGGAAGTCAGACTCCCCGTAAGTGGTTCAATTGAGTATTATCCACTCTGCAGCTGGTGTCCTCCCAAGCAAGGTAACTCATCTCTGGCCCTCACTCATAGCCTTTGGTAACGTGCTGCCAGTTCCTGTCTTTCCGATTGTTGTTTGTACTTTTTGCATTTCTCTCTTCCCTTACCACATTTTTTTTTTTTTCAAGGTAATGATGATAATGATGTTTTCATCCAAATTATACTGACAAGGTGAACTTTTCATTCTCTTTTCACTCCTTTTGTCTTCTCAGCAGCTCTCAAAGGGTGTGTGCAGAATAAGGACTGCGACAAACCTTGGACTGGGGATGGCAGGATTTACTCTGAATGATGTGAAGGTTTTTCTTGGATAAATTATAGAATCATAGAACGGTTTGGGTTGGAAGGGGCCTTAAAGATCACCTAGTTCCAACCCCTCTGCAATGGGCAGGGACACCCTCCACTAGACCAGGTTGCTCAAAGCCCCATCCGACCTGGCCTTGAACACTTCCAGGGATGGAGCAACCACAGCTTCCCTGAGCAGTATGTTCCAGTGCCTCACCACCCTCACAGTAAAGAATTTCTTCCTAATATCTGATCTAAACCTACCACCTTTTAGTTTAAAACCATTAAAGATTTAATTCTGTCAGGGCTTTAGCTTTCCTAACCTGATCCCTGGCTGCGTGGACAATTTCTCTGTATTTCTCCTAGGCTACTTGCTCTTGCTGCCACCCTCTGTGGGCTTCCTTTTTGAGTTTAAGTTTCTCCAGGACCTCCTTGTTCATCCATGGAGGCCTCCTGGTGTTTTTGCCCATTTTCCTCTTTTGTTGGGATGCATCGCTCCTGAGCCTGAAGGAGGATGAATAATTGAAGTTCTCAAGTAACCTTAAATTGGAGCAGCTCTTCTGTGTCCTTATAGACAAATGTTGCCTTAACTTCTTGTAATAAAGATAGACACTAAGCAGAAAAATCAAACTGTTTTTTGAGGTTAAAAGAGAATGGAAAAGGTTAGGAAATAGTGCCTGAGCAATCTCTTAAGTGTTCTTTTACTGGCAGCCATCAGGGAACTCTTTAGCTAAGAGGGATAACAATAAAACAGGAGTCTGAATCAGGCAAGATACATCTGCCTCCAGAAGTCACGATAGACATATTTGTCTAAATTTAGCTGCTCCTACAAACATACACAGCAAAGTTTTAAAGCAGGGTTGAGACCAAGCAATTCGTGGTTTAAAAACCTTGTTTCATCATCAGCCGCTCACGACACTAAAGAAGAAAAATCACAAGAAACGTAGAGCGTGTATGCAGGACACTAATGCCCAATACCCAGAGACACAGGGGCAACTCGTTCCTCCTAGGAAATTGGCTAAGATGGATGGGATGAATCAGTTTCCAATTCCCTCTCTTTCTCTCTACCTAAACTAAAAGAAGTTTATAAGAATAACTTGTATCAGACAACAAAATTTTAAGACGAGAGATCTCTACTTACCTACCATTAAAAGCCATGAGTAAATAAATTGCAGTATTACTGCCTGGCAAAGATATAAAGCCTAACATTTGACAAAGTGCTTTTCAAAATGCATTAAATGGCTCAGCATGCAAACACGTCTATTACCACAATACGAGCCAAGATCTATTAAATCAAGAAAGAAGATGTTCTGTCCACAGTAGAACAAAACCACACTACAAGATTGACTTTTCTAAACTTTACAAAAGCTGAGAAGAACCTGCCTGGTAAACCAAAGCAACATTTTCCTGTGAGGAAACTGAGCAGTGATGATCATGGTGTGGAACTCAACAGCTGTTTGGGTTTGTTGTAGTCATCCAACGTGTTGCATTCAGTGTACAAATGTGATGCGAGTAGTAAGACACATTGAACCGGGCCATTACCAAACATTTAAAACTCACTCACTCCCATCTCTCTTTGGGCTTCTTTCGCGGGATCCTTGAAGTTATAACCAATGCCAGGGTTATACTGCCAAATAAATGTTTTGTAAAGGACTTGGAAACACCAGTCACACTGCTCAGGATGCAGCCAACCAGTCATGACGGGTAGAATATTAAAAATGTATGTTATTTTATTCTTTTTAATTGTTTTTTAATATTCTTATTTTGATGTTCAGATCCTCTGGACTGTGTTGGTTGTGTACAGTTGAGCACTCGACTCATTTTTATTGACAGTTTGGGTATGTACGATGATAGAGTGGTATAGCAGCAGATAACCAGGGTGTAAAAAGGGTACATGGCTGGCTGAATTCTGCCATTGTTGAGTTGCCAATCAAAACCCACGTTATAATACAAAAATAGGTTGTTGCATCCACAGATACGGGACTTGCCTGTCAATCTAAAGTATTATACATAGACACAGCCTCAGACCAAGGTCTAAAAATGGTTTGACTGACAACTGTACTCCGTAATGAGAGCGTTCTCCCTTCCCAGTTTTAATTACATCTCTTGCAAATACATACATTTAAAAAAATTAACTAAGATGCAGCTGTGTTTAACTATGATTTTTTTGCTGATCTTCCAGAGAGTTCCTTAGTATTTGTGCAAGACTTTGAAGAACTGCATGACATGGTAAGTATTATTGTTAAGCTGTCTGCCTCTCATGAAAATTACAGCATAGCTAAAAGAAGCAAGAGAGTTTCCAGTATAGCCCAGGACTGTTAGATGCTGAAAACTTCCAGAAAACAAAAGGTCTTTTAAACGTGAAACTTTTCCTGTCACTCTCCAAGTTGAGTAATTTGAAAGGAAAATGTGTTCCACTTTTTTCGCTTGACATTTCCATTCCAACTCATTCTCTGCCTTCCTCTCTTCTCTTGTTGACTCAAACTCGTTTACTCTCACAGTCATGAGTGTGGCTACAGTGTCCTGACTCTGAAAGTCTGTGTACATACTGATAATTCAAGGACAATTTTGGCAGAAAAACAACCGCATATAAACCAACCTGGAATATTTTTAGGCTGGAAAAGAGAAGAATTTCTGCTAATTCTATATAGTGTATGTTGTTCTTCATTAGCAAAGGAGATACATTTGAAGCCTATTTTAACAAGGATCGTTCATAAGGTTAAAGGACTTTTCTATTTTATGTGAAGCTGGAAACTAAATTTTCTTGAAACTTCATGTCAAGAAGACTAGCTACCTTTTGTAAGAGCTTTTGCAAAATATTTCTAAAAATTTTTAGTGATTTTTTTTTTAGTTGTATGCCTTGAACTTTTTACATTTCTGTTTCTACAATTGCCATATGGATACTAGTTATGATAATTTGTGTCTGCTACTTAAGTATTTTTGTACATCTGCTTTTTAAATAGGCAGATGGAGTTTAGCTGAATTCTGTAGAGCTATGCTTGGTAAACAAATGGGTATGAACCAGGCTGTGTGAAAGAGTGTGCTAAGCTTGCTCCATTTTGTTTGCTCAAGTGGAAGATCAAAGCTTCCTAAGGCATACTTGCATCACTGATTGCTGACTAGTACAAGAAGGAACATGACAAACCTACTGAGGCTCCATCATACCGAATAACCTTTAGAGACATAGGAGAGCCGCTCTATAGGGGCTGCCTTGCAGAAGCGCTAAACACAAAGGAGTGTATTAGTAATTGAAAGCAATATAATTGAAAAATAATTGAAAGTAAGGACCCTCCAATAAACTTAGCAGGCTAGCCAGACTAGTCATGTGCTCAAGCTACAGATTCCGGATTTTGTTAACATTTCCAATGTGGCCATTGTGAAGATATTGTATGCAAGCAAAATATTTTACCTTCTTTCATCACGACAGCATAAAGTAGCTCCCAGCTTGAGATGCTGAAAATCCAGGTGCCCAAAAAGGCCAGTCTCAGATCAGATGTGGGCAGAGGACAGTTAGGCTCCTCACCACAGCTTCATGCTGTATCTTGGTTTCTCTCACCCTTTAGCCGTCAGACAGGAAGTTAGCAAAGATCTCTGCTTTCAGAAAGGAGGATAATGACTGAGACAAGGCTTATGTTCTGATGTTGATTACCCATATCAGGATAATCTCTGTGGTTACACTGGGAGAGGAGAGGAGAGGAGAATTTAAATTACGTGGTGTCAGAGAGCAGAAGGCTATAGGTTGCATTCAGCTAAGAACAAGAGAAAATTTGGAGGCTTGGCTACTGTTGTATGGTCAAAGCCCAGGGACAGCAGAGAGGTGATGGTAGGACTGATATAGACTACTGTATCCACCTCCTTTCTGCCCATGTCAGGCTGCAATGCAACAGCAAATACTTGTTCTGCAGGCAGCCACTGGATGACAACCGGGTTTTGCAGGGGTAACTGATGCTCTTTCTACAAATTCTTGCCTTTTTGGCCCTCCATTTTCTTTTCATTAATCACTGATGTTTGCAAGCTTCACACTAGTCATGTACTCAGAAGTGTTTTGTAGTGTGTGGCATATGAAGTTGATGCTTTAGGGATATTGCAGGGCTTAAGGTCTGTTACCCTATGGCTAGTACTCATCAGGGACTAGAGCTAATAACTGAGATGGTTCCCTATGATTTTGACCCTCCAAGGGCTGGATATGGGTATAGAAGACAGTGAGCCATAATAGGCTTCCGAGCCACCCTGTGCATCCCTTCCACAAAGGAAGACGTGACTCCTCAAGGGTAGCCATCAACTCCCACTTCTGAGCAGCATTTAGCATCCCTCCTTCCCTTGTAGTTAGGTCCTGGTGGCCAGCTGAGGATTTTAGCAGCAGTTTGTGAAGTCAGGTTTGCATCCCAGCAATTACCCTGCTGTCTGGCTTATTCATACTGGGATTTCTATGGGATAAATGGTGGGAAAAATCGGCAGAAATCTGGGTGGGAAAAATCGGCAGAAAAAGGCAAAACTCGTGGGTTGAAAGAGTGCAATTTAACAGAACAGACAAAGGGAAGAAGAAAGAAAAAAAATAACACCGGTAAAGGAGTATAAGAACGCGATTACTGTACCACCGCGCAGAGCATCGACCGGACCCGCACCGCCGCAGCCCGCCCCGAGTGGCGACTGCCCCCCCTCCCCGGCTAGCGCCTCTTATAGCTGGGCACGGGTCACGTGGGATGGGATACCTGCCTCCCCTGCCGGCTCCTTGGGGAAATTAACCCCATCCTTGCTGGAACCAGGACATTATCCACCCCTTATTCCGTACCATCTATGTCATGCCCAAATCTTACAATTCCCATAGTCTATGAGCCATCCCTCAAAAAATGTCCATTAAGCTCACTTAGTCCTTCAGTGGCTTCTGCAACTCGTCGTATAGGACTCCACACAGCAGCCTTCCACTTTTGATGCTTTCCCACAATATGGCAGGACCCATCAGTGAACAGGGCATGTTTCTTCTCATTTTCTGGCAGTTCATTATATGGTAGCGCCTCTTCTGCACGCGTCACCTCTTCCTCTAGTGATATTCTGAAATCTTTGCCTTCTGGCCAGTCCATGATCACTTCCAGTATGCCTGGACGACTGGGGTTTCCCATTCGAGTTCGCTGTGTGATCAGTGCAATCCACTTACTCCATGTAACATCAGTTGCATGATGTGTGGCAGGGACCCTTTCTTTGAACATCCAGCCCAGCACTGGCAGTCGAGGTGCTAAGAGGAGCTGTGCTTCAGTGCCAACCACCTCCGAAGCAGCTCGAACCCCTTCATATGCTGCCAGACAGTAGAGCTGTGCATAAATAAACAGTTATTCCAAGTACCTAAAACTACACATTGTGACTTATATCATTACCCTTTATCAAGTACTTAGTAAATTCCAGAGCCTTTCAATACAATTTCTTGTGCTCTTGTGTCAATTTTTAGAGTCGTTTAGGGCACTGAGATTCATTATAGATATGGCTACAGTGACATTTGGTTTAATTAATTTCTCTATTATGTCACAGCTTGAATGAGAAGCAATCAGATACTATTAAAAAATGAGAGCACTATGCTTCTTTCATACTTTGGAAGAATCTTCAATCTGCTTATGAAACTATTTTGGAAGTAAATGTGTAAAAGTAAAGTAGTTCTCTGCTCCTGACTGGGATTTTTGTGTTTGGTTTTTTTTTTCATTTTCCTACGGCACAATATGGTGTTGATAAAGTCATCATGTTGTTAGTGGTAAGGCTTCCTTGTTCTTGTTTTGAACAGCACGAGGTACAGTGGCATTCCTGTCTTAAGGAAGCCCCTTAAGATGGGGCTTCCTTGGGCTTGCTGCTAAACAAATATTAATAATTAACAAAGTGGAACATTGGGTTCAGCTTCTCAGATGATGGATGTACCACACTTCCAACAAATCAGGGGTAAATATGACAGCAATGCTGTCTGAGCCCAGCAGCGCCTAAATCCAGAGCTCCCTGTCTTTTGCCCCAACATTTTCTACACCAATGCATGTGCAGAATTGGTCCAGTCCAATGTCCTGTCCGAGCCAGGAAAGTCCTAATAGTCCCAGTGACAGGACTATAGCTGGGACAAGGGGCTGCAGAGGTTGCTAGTAAACAAAAAAAAAAACAACAAAACCAACCTAGTGAAAGAAGGTTTCCCATTATGGCTGTTACTCCATGCTGCAAGTCACACTACATAAACCAGCAAAAGCAATTGCTGAACAGCACAACCGCATCTGCATTCAGTGTATCTATTGCAGTAAGAAAAGGTGAGTTTTGCCATACTGCTGTCTGGCAAAACCACGCCAAGAAAACTGTAGTGAAACCCTGACCTTTTCCCCATCCAGACTAGACAGAAACCAGATACAGAAGCCTCGGAAGATGCTAAAAGGCAGATTGCAGCCTCTTATCCATCTGAATCAGCCTCTAGCTGGCATCTAGAGTGCTGAGGCATTATCCCAAAATACAGCTACTCTACAACAAAATTAGGCTTCTTGCAAGATGCAGTGGTGGTCATTATTTTCATTTTAGGTCAGGAGCTGAGCTCACTTTTTAGGCAATATGTAAGAATGTAGAGTATTTGCCTAGAAATGGGAAGCCTAGGTTCAGTCTTTTCTGTCCCTGAAAAATATATAACCTGCAGATTAGACTCTGAAGAGTGATTTAACAACCAAGGTGTGCAAAATAAATAAATAAAAATCGAGATTTACTGAGTTAGAGACCTGAGACATGGAGATGTACCTCTGTATTGAAACCACTGAAACACCCATCTTTCAGGGGACACTTAGATGCCAGTCTCAGCATTCGTTTTACTTTTTACCCAGTGACATTTTAGCACAGCCGTCAAAACACTAATATCTCCCTTTTCTTGCCATAGGTCAGCATACTCCTGCTCCGTGGTGATTTATTTGACAGCAAAAATTAGCAGGTAGATTCAAGTAGAAAAGTTTTAAATAGCAGTGATATATGGCAAATATTGCTTGGAAGGGAAGTAATTAAGACTGTGATGATATGTTTAGCTCAGGAGGTGGGGAAAACAGAAATAACACCTAGTATTTGCAGTCAGTACGCACAGAAGTATTTTGTCAATTAAAATCCTACAGTGAAGAGAAAGCATAGAGTACTTACAAGATGATGACTCATTTCTTCTTCAAACCTGCTCATAAAGAATGTTTCATGCCTTCACAACTAGATGCCTTCTCAACCTGAGCTCCATTTAATAACATCAGCTTTGACTTATGCTGAATTAAAATATCCTGGGAGACAAATAATTGCAATCCCTTTCGAAACCCACCTCTACCCGGACAATCATTTCAGTTGCCACTGTTGAGTTACATCATGAAGGTGATGATGGATGTTTTTAGGTGCTAAAGGCATACGTTTTGTGTGGTTCAAACCATGCTGTCAAATACATGTCATAGTCTGGGCCAGTCTGACATTACTGTTAATATAAGCATTACACTGGACAAAAAAAAAAAAAATAGGAAAGAAAGAAGTTAAAAAAAAAGAAGAAGACAAGAAGGAAAAAAAGAAGAAAAAAGCTTTCTTGCAGCATAAAAGTTTTGCAGTAGATTGAGAATAAATATATGCCATGTAGGCGTCATTTCACATCAAGGAGTGAGCAGCAGGAGACTTAGTTTGACCCAAGCATGATGTCTAGCTTAATTTCAGATGCTTTGATGATTGTAACACCTTTTTTACATTGGAGAACATTTCCCTGCCTTAAAACTGTCTATCCCAAATCTGCTATTTTTGAAGGCTCCTAAGAAGGAGTGCCTTTATGCTTTGTTTTCCCCCCTGCCTAGGATGAAATTTACATGGAGCTCCTAAGTAGTAATGCAAAAGTGGGAAAGATAAGTGCAGTAACTTGTATTTTAGACCACTATTTGAGAAGCAGACCTTGCTTTCCGACTTTATCCTGCCTTAATAAAAGCAGATTAACTCACTGTGTTATCATTGGGTTAATAGTACTATTCTTCAGTTGTTGCACAGACACTCACATTCAGTGCCTGTTGAAAACCCACTTGTATTTTTTTTGGATCTTTGCATAGGGTGTCTTTGCATAGGGAACTTTGCTCAGGTCATACATACAGCTGGGTGGTGGTTCTACGTGTCCGATCTCACTCATACATGATCCACTGTTACTGATTATCTTAAAATGCATGCAAAAACCCCTCCTAAATATCTTAACTGTGGAGAAAGGACTGTGCTACATGGCCATTTCTGCAATTGCAGGAAGAGATGTTTACAAGTGTCTTTTCTACATGCACTGGTCGAGACAGCCGACTGCCCACCGGCCTTTTCCTATTATCTGCTGGCATTGCAGTCCCACAGCCAAAGGGTAGAAATATATCATTCCAACCAACTGATTACAGTTACCTGATCGTCACTGAAACCCAAAAGACTGACTGCAATGTAAGTGCTCTGCTTTTTGTTACTATAAATACCCACAGCTAATGTAAAAGTAGGGGCTTAGCCTGCTGAGATTCTGCAGCAGTTAAGCAAAATGGGTATAACATTTTGCTCTGTACTTGTTTGCAATACACAGTTTTAAAGAATAAACCAACTGCCCTATGTTTAGTTTAGAGAAAGATACAAGAAGCTAATATTCTGTTCTTATCCGCAGCTTTAAAATGTACAGAGAAAAGAATAGCAAAAAAATCACAAAATATATTGTAATCAAGAGATTATCCAAAAAACTCCCTTAAACAGATTTTTAAGACACTGTGGCAATCTAAAGGTTATATAAACTTCAGCTAAGCCTCTTAATATAGGTATTCAAACATTATGGAAATTTGATTTTTAACTTAGTGTAGTACAAAAAGACCTTTATCTTAGCAAATATATGAGTTAAATTTGAATGTTAAAAAGAGATTATTGGTTATTAAAGCCACCATAAAGTACAGATATAATGATAGCTAACCTGAATCACCCAAACTAAAGACTTTAGGCACAGATTTCTTTCAAAATATCTATGTTTCCATTAAAAAAAAATTAATTAAAAGTAGATTAGCATGTTCCTGAAATAAAAATGCATTACCTACTCAAATAGTTAACAGTAAAGTAGTATATTCAGATAATGCAGAGCACCATAGAGGGAAGGATATTACTAATTGTTCTCTGACTACAGGGTTTAATCTTTCCTTATTAAAAAAAAAAAAAAAAAGTCAATAGACCATAGCCTCTCTTTATCATATCATAAAGACTTTGTGAAAAATTTGGTTTAAATTACCATCTACCAATATCTTGGAAGTGGAGATATCTAGTAAGCATATAGTAACCTGTTAACGGGTCAGGAAGACTAAACTTTAATCTTTTAAGATATGCTAATTAAGATATTAATTAGCAGAACAACAGTGTTTTTGTTTGTTTGTCTGTTTCTTATTGGTGATGAGTTCCTTAGAGGCATACTTAGGGCTTGCAATACAACCATTACTTGTTTTAAAAAGTATTTTGAAAAATAAAGGAAGCCAAAACCAACTGCTTTCAAGAGAAAACCAAAATATTTCAGAAAAGATGAGTTAACAGGTCATGAGTTGCTGCACTGCAGGAGGATGTGTGGTTTACTTTGATCATAACCTCTGATTGGGAGGAGATTGGTGCAAATGTGGAGGAGACATCTGCACCTAACAACCACCCACTTTCCAGTCCTAGTCCTCCAAAAAGTGACAGGCAAGGAGGAGCATCAGGAGATTAAGACTAAGATTGGCCTTGCTGTGTCACTCTTCTTCCCGATGTAATTTTCCTATTTGATCTTATTTAGATTTCATTCTCAGAGGGATTTAATTATCTATGATCATTGCCAAATGAAAGCACTTAAATCTGTTATCACTGAAAATGTATTTATTAACCTTTATGGTCCTTCACAAGAAGTTTCCAGCTTCTACAGCAATTGAACTGTAGGGAAAGTAATATTTTTTGAAAAAAGGATCTTTAAACCTGCACTTGGTTTCTTTCAACTATGAAATGTTCCTGACATGGAGATTTGTGTCATTTAAAAGGCCATCCACTTAAGTAAAGAATCAGATTTCACTCTTTGCCTGTTTCATGTTGCTAAAAATGCTATTTGTCCCTTCCTAGCTCTTTCTGCAGAAATACTGTCTGTTACAAGTTGGGTAAACAATACATTTCATTGTCTTTGTGGTGCCAAGTGGAGCATAAAGTCAGTGTGGGGTAGCATTCATAGCTATCAAAACAACTCCCTGGCAAAGATTTCTATGTTATTTTATGGTACATGTCTTCTCTTAAAAAGTCATTTGGCTTTATGAGAATCCTGAACTGTAACTTTTCAGGGTAATGAATAAAAGACACGACTCATTTTTTGTTTTGTTTTGGGTTTTTTTTTTTTGTTTTGTTTTGTTTGGGGGGTGGTGGTGTTAGGGTTTGTTGTTGTTTAATGCAGTTGCTTGAAATATAGGGCGTTTGAGAGAACTTCATTTAATCCAAAAGGGACATGGACAGTAAATCAGCGTTAATCAGGTAATACACCCAGGGGAAATTGGAACCATTGTCACATTTGGCACACGTATTTGTTACATTTATGAAGTCATCCAGCTAGCTAATTATTATAAAACTCCCAGTGTGTCAGAGTGGGACCCTCTAAGGATTTTTCTGCTGTGTACAATGCATCTAAAATGTTTCCATTTCACAGCAAGGGTACAAAAGTCATGCAGTGCTTCCAATTCTCAGTCTGCAACTACACAAGATATGATTTCAAATAAGTATCATGAGACAGGGTCAAGCCACAGTAACAAGTTACTATAAAGCACTTAAGTATGTATTTTTCACCTGCTAGTTTGCAATATCTGTTCTCCTGCATGGTTTTTAATAAAAAAAAAAAAAAAGTGTGCTGTAATTTGGGGTACGTTACCAGGCTCTACAGGACCAGGACAAATTTAGTTCAAGTTTGCCTAAGGACTAGAACAAGTGCAAAGGGAGCTACAGAGCTGTAAATCCCTATAGAGCTTATTTGGTGGAAAAAAATCTGCTACATATAACAGGATGAAACTGCAAGTCTAGGTGTAATCCTGCCTGTGTTCTGGGAAAGTCTGGTGCTGGGTCAAGCACCTCTGCAGCACCCTTCAAAGGGCTTCAAAACCGCATCCAAATAAAACTTTTAAGTTCACAATTTGCTTAGGTTGCTATAAAATTCTAGACCTAAACAACAGCTAGAGTTATATTATCACCAGAGGCTCCGTACCGTCCCATTGCACAAGGATGCAGCTCCTTCTGAGTGATTACACTCGTTGCTGAATTTGGAGGATGCACATCTACAAACCAGAACCCTGTTTCTAGTGCAACCAACCATTTCATACCTTTTTTATATATATTCATAGTGGCTAATTGCTCTGGGCTTCTACTGTGGGAAACAGAACCTGAGAGTTTTGAGTCTTGGGGCAAAAACTAAAATAAAAACCACTAAGTCTTCATACAGGCAAGGAAGATGGAAATGTTTTATACATTCAACTCTGAGTTATACTGGATAACAAAGATTACGAGCTGAAAAAGCAAAGAAAGCTCAAATAGATAACACAGAAGTAGGCTGAATTATAACCATATGGTGATATATAAACATATGCTTAGTCTATTCGTCTTTGAAGAAGTGGCTGACGGGTTTCTTTAGAAAACAGCTTTAAGAAGCAGAAAGCAGAGCAGTCCTGACATGAGTCGCAGATTTGTCTCCAAGCAGTCCAGTGCAGAGATGTTTGGGCTATGGAGGTTGGTTAATAGCAGCTCAAAAATCCTCCCCCGCCTACCCAAAGAGCTGAAAAAGGGTTGCATTAGGTTCAAGGATCTGCATGAAGTGAAAGATCAGACATTTGCTGAGATGAAAAGTGGAGTCCAGGAGCATTGCTGCCAAAGCCCCTGCTTCCATGTGCCATCACCTCCACCTTTGGTTACCGAGCGAAAGACTTCCAAAATTGCAAAGAGAGCTTTACATCTGTAACCTTACAGCTACTAAAAGCTAAAGTAACAAAACCAAATCAAAATAATAGATTTTTCAAAAGTGTTCAAAAAATTTTACATCTTTTGACGTTACTAAATTAATTTCCTGTCTTGTCTATTATATTTTTATTTTCTTCTTCCTCAAAAGAAACAATAGGCTCTCTATAGCCTTCTGTGCATGAAGAGTACGTTCTGAATTTTCATGTGGCTGTTGCTGTCCACCTGGAATTTAACGCAGACTCCAGGACCTTCTCCTTTATTTTAGCTTTCCCATTTTTTTTTCTGGGCAAACGAGTTCTCAGTCCTAAATTTCTTAATGCATTGGTAGTGCTTCTTGTCTTAATTCACTACTTGTTTGATTTTGATAAATAGTACAGGGGAAGTTGCCTAAAATTATGTGAAATAAGTTTTGAAAACAGTTGCAGTATTTAGAATGGTAATTGGATTGGCCAGAGATGAGTCATAAGTAGTGAAATGCAAGGAATAAAAATTTGATGTTATCTTGTTTAGCTGAAACAGAGTTTTATTCCTTTAGGCCAAACTGAGTCAATAATTATGTCTTGTACCTTCTATTTTTATGATTGGGTTTTTTTGGTTATTTGTTTAATACAATGGGATTATGTATCATGATAAAAGAAAAACATATCTGTTATTAACTTGCTCTAAAAACATAGCTATTTTTAGTTATGATGTCAGAATTATTATTTTTCAAGTCAGACTCAACTCACTGCCTGGTTAACATCGTTACATTAATATCACCGGTAAGATTTATGGAAAATAGCAATGACGTAACAAATATGACCCTTCCGATATCAATCAGTCTTCACAAGTGATAATACAAGAAACATGACTTATTTTTACAAAGGCAGGAGCCAAAATGAGAAATTTCAAAATCAGACTTAAGTATATGCAAGCCGATATAAACGGAGGGAGAAACCTCAACTCTGTAATATACGTATATAAATATCAGGGATTCAGCTGAAGAGCAGGAAAGATGTATAGAATGTAAACAGAAGACGACAATCATGAATGCAAGGTCTATTTTAAGAACTCCTTTCCAATCTGCTATGACCAACTTCCTACCCAGCAGACAGGTCTCAGGGGCCTGCCAGGAGCTGGGATTTCTGGACCAGAGCTGAGGGTCACCATGCCTCGTGGCACACGCTACCTCTAGGCAGTCTTCACAGAAAGGCAGGGCAGTTCAGAACTTCCACGATAAGTCACAAGCCACCTCTCTGTGGCTCTGCCACCTTTGCTGACTCAGAGCCCTTGGCATGGTGCACCAGCCAAAAGAAGTTTGCTGCATCATAACTCTCTTTAGCAATGCCAAGGGGTCATCTCTTTTCATTACACAAGGTGACTGCGACCATTTGTCATGCTAGTTATGATACGTCAGTCTTTGTGATGAAACTCCAGCATGTTGAATGTTAACAGTTCAAGTCTTGGGAAAGTTCAAGACGTAGATCATATTCTTCAATAATGCATTTCCACACCCGTAGCTGAGTGCTGTCTCTCAGTCCTCTCAGTAAACATAAGTAATGCACAGATTGGCATTTATTGGGTACAGCCAGCTCCATGGTCCATAGTTGGACGGTCCGTGCCGCTGCTCAGGCAGTGTTATGAAAACACAGCAGCGTTTCATCCACAGCCAACTTATGTCTGGAGTCTTTCACATGTCTCATACCCTGAAGCCTTCAGCCCTCCCAGGTCTAAGCTCCCAGGAAAGGAGCATGCTGGGCTGCACCCAGCACAGGGACACCCAAGTTGCCGGGGCTTCTAGTTGCCAGCCCACAATGCACTGAACTTGTTCATGTGCGCTCAAAACCAGCCCTACCCTACATAGGAATAGGGGCAGCAGCCCTGGAGGGGAGGAAGTTTTGGTGTTTTTTCCTCCTCCCTGCAAATGCCACTACCTTTTCGGGTGTAACATGGTAGGGTAGTCAGGCGAGGCATATCAACAGCAAATAATTCAGGGAAGAACATGAAAACTGCATAGTCAAACTGCCCCACTACTTTATTCTTTTTTTTTTATTTGTAACAAGTAAGAAAGGGTTATCCTACTTATGCTCAGGAAAAAAAACAACTTATTGGTGCTATGAGAGACTTGTGTCAATTTAAGAACCTTGACAATGAATCTTTAATGCTTATAAGGCTACATCTTCAGCAACATTTAATAATGTGGATCTGCTGTGGATTTACATGATAGCTAGAAAGTAAGAATACTTAATGAATTGTCAGGTCTCATTGTAATACCTAAACAGCTCTTGGCAGCTGTCCATTCAGCCTCAGTCACTCTTTTTCCTACAACACTCTGAGGCACAACAGTGTAAAGACATAACGGAGGGTACCGCCAGGTCAATGCTGAGCTATTTTCAGTATGTTCTCATCTTAATCCTTTGCCCTCTGGTACATACTTTCATTGTGTAAATTTTATGACCAAAGCCTGCAAGATTTAAGCTTCTTATCTTTTTCTGTAACAATTACACTTCTCCTTTGCTGTGCTGTCTAACAGATGCAGCAGTGATTCCTTTTCTCTTTCTCCTCTTCTTTTTTTTTTTTCTTTTTTTTTTTTGGCAGAGCTCAAAAAGCAAACAATTTCCAACTGATAAAGGTATAAAAAAAAAAAAAGTATATTCAAGTTTGCTGCGGTCGCTGCTCTGGAGTTAAAAGTTTACTGTAGGCCAAGCTGATAGCACACAGGAACTTCAATGTGTGACAGCAGAAAATCTGTGCAATAGATGAGGTCATCTACCTTCAAGCCAACAAAAAGATTAAACTAGAGATAAAGAAAGATTTTCTTTACCTCATGACAGAAGTGTGTGTTTATGGAATTGAGAAATTGAGTTTGAGTTTCAGCTTCATATATGATGTGCAGAGGTTCCTATTGCATTTATGTCTGTTGCTTGCAGGACATATGTTTAGTTCCAAGTTGAAGCCATTGCATTACTATGTCCCCTAGGGTGACTCCCTGTGGGAAATGAACCTACATCACTTCATACTTCCTGAAATTTTTGTACTTCTTGGAACTACTTAAACTTCCTAGAAAGAGAGGTTATTATATCAAACCACAGGGATAAGGATAAATTTGTGGAGAGATAGTGTTATACCTCCTTTTTTCTACCCTTAGAGGCCAAATTTTTCTCAGTATGCATATTCAGCTCATGAGAACTAACACTGGCATATAGGGTAATTCAAATAATTATACAGCGGTAGTCTAATTTCATTTCCCATTGGACTACTGTCTAAATTTGCAGTAATTTCCAGAAACCCATGGTATTAATGCACATGGACTTGCAAGACTTCAGTACAGGCTAGTTGGTTGTTTCAGATGAACTTAGGGAGCGTTTGACTGATAAGAATCTGTCAAGAAGGCTTAATGGCTTCATTAACATATAGCCAAATACCTCCCTCTTCCAAGCATGTGCACGTGTACGCACACACATATACGCACAGTCTCTCCAGGATCAAAGCCCCACTATACTGGATGCTTTAAAAACACCATGATCAGTGAGACTGATTTCAACTATTTGCAATGTTTTGGAGAGGTACTGCTCGACAACAGCGAGTTAAACCCTGTGCTTCTCAACCATAATGTACAGCTTCTCTGGCAATGAATAGACAAAATGATTTTGTGAAAATGGTTTAGGAGATAATTTGCATGAAGCAATTCTGAGCATGTTCACATAGTTTACTACTAACATCAATCACAGTGAAAATATATTGAAATTCTTGGAAAAGTTTCCACATGGAAAGTATTTTGCAGAATTATTGTACGGAGAGACGATATGAAAATTATTTGGTTTGTGTCTTCCAGAAGACTGTGATAGGCTTCATTTGTCCTAACTGAAAAGGTCAAGATTTGAGCCTTAGTTCTAGACTTTCTCTTTAACCACTGGGAAAGACTTAATCTCACAGTGGTAAATCCTACCTTGGGAGGAAACCAGTCGTGCCCTGAAAGTTTCCATTTCTCTCCACTGTGTAATGACAATCTGAGCACGTACATATGCATCGCAGACATGAGGAGTTTGATGAGATGAATCACACCCCACAGATCAGGAAGATAAGTTACTACAGCAACACTCACCTCATTTATCCCTTTGTGCTACTAAATCAATAAATATTCGCTACTACAATTACTATTCATATTATTTCTTTTACTCTTAAATTATGTATTATTATTATATTATTAAATACCATTTATATTGTTGCTGGTATTGTTAATGTTAATATTTAGTATCTTAATAAATATTTACTACTTAAGTAGTAAAAAATATTTGTGTGGGAAAAGACCCTAGATCTTCTAAGTTTCTTAACTCCGAAAGGTTCTTAACTCCATAACTTTTGGATTTATGGCCCAGGGAAATTTATTGCTAGTTATTTTACAATATTCTGGGATCACAGATTAATTGCCCTGTACCAGAGCTATCCACAGCAGGAGTCACAATTTTGGTAAGAGGCACATCATATGCAAGTGATGATGGCACCAGGACTGCAGTCTGACAGTGCTGGGATCTGTCTTTCCAAATAGGAAATCCAGGATGCATAAGCTTCACAGAGATAAAAGGGAAAAGAAAAAACTAATTTCATCAAGTTATTGCACACAGAAACAACATTTGGAGAAAGCATGCTACTGGTGTAAGGTGAAGAGTTCTGTCATGTGAGTATCAACCAACATGAGGACAATTTAAAATAAATTAATAAAATAGTTTGAATGGCAGCAGAACATAAGGCAAACTAATCGAGGTAAAATGTTATGTACTGATCTACGTGATGCCGTAATAGGTCATACATCCTCAATTCCAATGTTCAAGGTCACTAAATACATAAAAAATATTGAATAAACAGGAATGTACTATTGTACCCGACCACCTGCGTTATTGTAAACCTTAACTCTCCTCACTTTGCTGAAACAAATTAAAAAAGATTAGAGCAATTGGAAAGACATTTTTTATAACTTGAATGTTGGCACACTGAATGTTATCAAGATAAATGCCCTCTTCAGACTTAGTTCTCTCTGTTCTGTCCACTGATTGCCTTGAGCGGAGAGAAAACATTACAAGATATCCAAGTGGTAATTGGCAAATTTATCTGGAGTGAAAAATTCACTGGAGTTCAGAGGAGAAATCAACCCCCAGTCCTTCCACCCTTACTCTTCTCAGTCCTCCCACGAATATCAAAGTGCAAATGAACATGAATCAATGCTGCCTGCCTGGGTGGGAGCGCTGCAGCAAAGTGCCAAGTTACATTGATTCTCAAAGGGGTTAAGCAAAGTTGAGGGACTTCAATACCTCTCGGCATCAACACCTTCAAATGAGAAATAAAGACCGACCTTTCCAGTCCACATCTCCCCTGTACCTATTTTCAGGCCCATTCTCTTGATTTGCTCAAATAATTGCTACGATTTAGTACACAAATTGGGGAAATGCAGGCAAAGAAAAGCCGGTTTCGAGACCTCAGTTGTATTTATACTTGCCACTAAGAGTGACTCATCTTAAGGATGGAGAAAAAGCAAGACGAAAGAAACAGACCCATTTAAAGAAAAAAACTATCATTGACCTGGTGCTCGCAAGAAGTAAGGAGGTTGTTAATGCTTCATATTTAGCAGGTAAGTTAAGCCTTACCTTGGAAAATAATAATAGGGTTTGTTCCTCCTTCTCTGGATCTGAAAGGCATTAACAAGTTTGGAGTATTTCTGCAGAGGAAAAACAAAGTTGGGAGCGTCAAGCAGAAACGAAACCTTGAACTGGGACAGTCTTGGAAATCTTAGGCTGCAGATCATTTTCTAAGAAGGTTTCTATTAGCAGAGGCACCCATGGCCATGAATCAGCACGTAGTGATTAACCCTGAAGCAAAACTTTTGGTTTTACTGACGGGAAGCTTAACCATTGTTCCAGACAATGGTTAAGAAGTCACTTCTAAATGTGAACACAAGAACAAGGGCCAACTGTCAGCATTCATTGCAAATTCTGATAGATAAACACCAATACTCTTCCAATAACATTATGTGGGAAAAACTAAACAAGTTCTTTTGGAAACTTTCACAACCGTTGACATTCCCGTTAGGGGTCAGGGTGGACACAAGGAGAAGGATGTCTTGGACTGATATCTTGGACTGTTGATATCTAGGATTGTAGAGATTCCTCTTCAGAAAAAGGATGCCTGAGACCAAGTGGCTGGCTAGTATTCTGCCTTGCTTTCTAGTGGGTATCAGGGAAAGCGAACCTCAAAAGCAACAAGAGGTCCAAAAGAAAACCTCAGAAATCTAGAAAACCTCATCAAGCAGTGTTTAAGGGCATGCACTGGAGATCTAAAAAGACAAATTCATGCCATAAGCAAGAGTTCAGTCAGAGCTTTGCTTAATGCTTTCCCTTCAGTCATGCTTCAAATGACTCCAGAGGTTAATGTGATTTTCTTCACATGCACAAAAAGTAGGAAGTAGTCAAGTAGACAGTGGAGAAAGGTCTTTCTGTTGGTATAGACACAGGAGAGCTGGCTGAAGGGATCATTTTCCTTTGTTTGTGGACTACTAATATAAAACCTGATCATTTTTGAAGGAAGCAAGGGTGCCTATTGAGATATCCATCTATCTATAAATCTATCCGTCTATCTATAAATAGGGAGCTAACTGTGGATACAACAGCATAAAATATCTTTCTTCTCAAAGTGAGCCCTACTGAAATTCACCCTTTCACTGGCCTTGCATCCATGACTTCTCTGGTCAGCAGCAAGGAAACTTGATATGGACTTGGAAAATGTCACAGAGAGGATCAGCTATTTAGTTGCTAGCATTCTGCCCTGAAGGCACTGAAATGATGTCAGAAATAACTGATTTCTCTGACAAAAATAAATAAGAGCCAAAATATACCAGTAGAGTAGGCAAAAGCAAATGTTGGGGACAGAACTGAAAAGAAACCTAAACATTATTCACTCTAGGCTATTTATTTTATAAATAGTAGTCTTCTAAGTGTTTTAGTCAGCACCAAGAATAAGTTGTTTAGTGGCTCATTATACTTTTTTTTTTTAATTGCAAGAACAGAGACACAAATATAACATGGCAGATTTACTCTTAGAACTCTGTGTTTAGTTAAGAGTTTCTTCACTGACCCCCCTGAATTTAAGGTTTCTAAAACTAGAAAATATTTTTTTCCACAAACTCTATTATTAAATGGGAAAACTTAGATGGCTGTACGAGGTTTGTACAAACATTATCTGTTTGTTTTGTTGGTGGAAAAAAATGATCCAGACTTAGAAGCAGAGTGGCTCCTTGTAAAGGGGGAATCTGGGCTCCAGTGTGTCCTTCAGACCTCTTAGTTCTGTTCCAGCAAATTGGCAAGACCTGAAGCTTTTAAGACACATCACTGGTGGATCTTTATAAGACCTTTTATAGCCTGTAGCAAGCTGCTTGTTGCTCTACCTACTGTGCCACTAGATCTCCAATAACTAATATGAGCGCTAGCATTGGTAGAGATGTCTATTACTACCTTAACATAGATGAAGTTGCACCTTCACTAACAGGTAAGGGTTTGAATTCACAGATTTGAGGCTGAGCTTTCTAATCCTTTGCAGTGTTTGTACGTTGAATTATTGTTGGGTTTAAGTCTGGAATGAGCCAGCTGGATGTTTAGGTGGACAAAATCACATCAGGGCAGATGTGACAAAACTAGTACAGGTGCAGACTAGCATTCTCTTCAGATTCAGCTTCATAAAATCCTTTTCCTTCACCCCACCAGACCTCAGCACAGGAATCCAGTCCTTCCTGCTTTCTTCCTTCAGCCACCCAACAACAGGAACATCCCCGAAGAGTCCCTGAGACCCATCTTTGACCTTCTCACACAAATCCCAGGAGTGAGTCCTTCTGCCCTCATCTCAGTGCCCAATCCTACCTCTCCTTAGCGCAACCCACATTGCACATTAAGTCTGCCAGCATTTCTGCTCAGTAAGACATAATTCAGGAGCAGATAGCAAGATAATGCAGCAGATATTGAGACAACCCCATTTTGCACTGGAAAACAATGGGAAACCAACTATTCTTCGCAGACCAGCCTGAATAAGAGCAGATAATTAACAGGTCAATCTGTGAGCAAAAAGCAGATAAACAACCTGTGGTACCCACACATTTCTTTTTTTGTGTCTTCCTTGTGATTAAGGTGGAAGCATATGTTTTACGGAAGAAAGCACAGATAGAAATCTATATTGGTAACAAAGAACACTCATTAATACCGAAGAGGTGCTATTACCTTTGAGGAACACATTGCCACGGTTGGAATGCTGCATCCAGTCAGGCATTCATATTTTAACATTCAGGAAAGGCGTGCAAATGATTCAAGGTGAGGAAAGCATGCCCTCACTGAGAAGGTGTTTAGTCGAGTAGTTCAGCTGGTAGAGAGGTGAAGAGGAGAAATAATTCCCTTTAAGGAGGAACAAGGTGCCTGACACTAGCAGGCTTCTAGGCAAACAGCAGCATCACAAGGCTGAGAATTTGGAGTTAGAGCCAAAAAAACTGAATGTGTCATCAACATCCAAATCTTTTAGAAAATTAGCTAACCACTTAAATCATTCACCCCATTCATTTGGGATCTTCAAGTTGAGATTGAATTAGGAGAAAAGGTCACCAGAAGTAATTGTTTTACATTGTGTTTGTGACCCTTCCAGCACACGTCTTAGTTTAAGACTAACTCTGCCCTATCAATATCATTGAATTAAAGACTGAATAATTACTTCAATCCATGTTTTTAAATTAAACTCAGATGTAAGCTAAGTTCTTTGGACTAGAGACAGAGCAAAATATGCCTGCATTGCCCTCAAAATGCTCAGGGTATTTTCTGCTGAGCATTAAGATAATGATAATAATGAATATTCATGTTTCAGAATTTCGTGTCTCCTGGGTGAGTTGAGCAGGATTTAAATTTCCCTTGGTAAAAAATTGAGCAGACATATTTGTGTATCTGATTTGTTTTGTCTGGGTTTCATTATCTGCAGCTGGAGGCAGGGCAGGGAACAACGCGGGCCACCGTGCGCCAAAGCAGACGGAGAACATACCTTCTTACAGACTTTATTCACGTCTGTGTCCACAGCGTGCATCAGGGCGGGATTCGGGAAGAAATCCCAGAGATTGCTGCCACCCACCCTTTGCATCTTTTCCCTTTGCTCAGAACCCCCAGGCACCCCCCACCTTCTTTTCAGCAGCAGCCCTGGCTTTCCTCATGCCCACAGCATGTTACAGGTAAGCCGTTTGAGAAATGAGAAGCATCTCATTCTAAAGCTACTGGGCTGAGAGGATGCTCAAAATCATGGCATGTGGTAGGAAGATGAAAACTTGCTTTCTTTCAGACTAGCTGGATGTGAGCAGGCTTTAATCCCAAATGTACATGGCTTCCACACTCGAATTAGCATAACTTAAGTACATTGCTACACAGCCTGGTGTGGACCTGGCATGTGTCCTGCTAACTCAAAAGCTATTTTGCATCTGCCTGAAATCTATTCTCTATACATAGAGATATCTAGGCAGGATTTAATAATCAGCCTTTTCATAAAGTTCAAGGCCGGGGGAGACCATGACATTTATTCTGACCTCATTTATATTACAAGTCCTAAAATAAGAATGGCAAGTTAATAGATACATTTGACCTTCATCTTCCTGTGTTTCAGTTTCTTATCAGCAAAACAAGCACCAATAATAAGGGAGCCTGTGTTCACTCCAGTTAGGCATTGTGAAAATTAAATACATTCATATTCAGACGACAGAGCACTCAGATTCACAGTAAAATCCAGGAGAAAGTTGATGGTTTCGAACCATGTGTCGTAAATAAGGCAGGAGCACTGCTCATGGTGGGAGTGGCAAGATAAATAATGAATAATTTGTCTTTTAGGGACTGCTGTCCAACTGAGGCCACAAGCGAGGTAGAGCCCCTGCAAAAAGAAAAGCAAGATGTGATTCTCTAATTTCAAAATGCAGACACATAATGGATTCCAGAATTACATGACCAGGGAATCCTCCTTTTGTCTTTTTTCAGTTGCAAATTTGCACCTACAATGGTGTTCTTCGAAAAGAGAAGGAGGGTGCTGCCGTGTACTGTTACGCAAAGACTATTGTCGTTTGACTGGGTTTATTCCCTTTCCCGCAACTCTTGTGACTGTAAGCATTACTGGCTTTTCTAGAATTGTTTTCAATCCTCTTGTGATTTTCAGGTCTGTTTCTGCATCTCTTTCTTGTGCATATACAAAGTTGCATGGATTCTTAGTCATAAAGACCAAAATCTGGGAACACAAGTCTGATTTGCATGAAATAGCTGTTACAGATTACATTAAAGATGATCAGATCCACATCAGCTTTTACTTAGATCAACATCAGTAATGTTGTTATTAGGTTTTGCAGCTATGTAAATGATTTACCCAGAAGACCTCATGTTATTCTAAATAGCTAATCCTGTTGAATTTCACTTAGTTTGGGCAATTCTCTAATACTGCAAGAAAAACAAAGTCCATGCCTGTGGGCACTTCTGTGATGCCTAAACCTTTCAGCCTGGTAGTGAATTGGTGTTTGTGCACGATAACAGTCTCCTTGATATTTTGCCTAATCTCTGAGACACCACAGAAGGTCTCAGGCAGTGGTTCTGGTGCTCTTTCAGTTCTTCCTGTTGGGATTTCAGCACAAAACAGGGAGTAGAGCCAGTATCTCCAAGGACTTTGGTTTCCCTCCAAGACTCTTCCCTTTCCCGACTGGAACATATGTTACTAACCTGTGAGTGGGTTGCTAAAAGCATGTGTCATTGTTCTTTTAATTTATGCATACCCACAATGTAGATGATTTTTACATAAAATACCTCCTTCTAGGCTACAGATTTTGTATTTAATGCCTCGGTGAGTTAACTCATGAATAAAAACTATTAGATGTGTTTGCTTATTTAAAATTTAAAATTTATGGCAGACTAGCTGCAATAGTTATACAGCTACCATATTTACTGTATTTGTAATTAATTTTCAAATAATATTCTTCTCTGTAAAGAAAAATATCTAAGTGACAATTAACTCCAAAGGAAATTTTGGATTTAATTCTATCCTTAGTCACTAGAGAACTTGGTACAGCTTTAAATCCACTAAACATTCAGTATTTGAGGGTACAGCCTTGCACCACCTCAGATCAATCAATTACCAGCACCAGATTTTTGACATTTTAAAAACTTTAAAACCTATAGACTGATGAGAATTTCACTGTTATTTAACTGAAAAAAGGTGATGCATAGCTACCATGGAAGTGAAACACACACGTCGCAACAGAAGATACAGACAGGATGTGAAAACGAGTACGTATATGCTACTTAAATACATGGTGAATATATATGTTGGTAGATGAAATGCACAGACACCAAAATTTGAACTTCCAGATTGCAGGAAAGAGTACTCCTGTAAAAACCAACCAAAATATGTCATCAGTTTTAATGAAGACAAGAAGAAATATAATTTGATTTCCTGTCATTTGTGAATAATAATGCTGTGTCCCAAAGCAGTAGGCTTTAAGTCTTAATCATCCTTAGCACACACGGACACACTGGAAGGCAGAGACATCACCTCTCCGATACACAGAGGAAAATGTTCTTGTCATTAGGATGTTAACCTGGGACATGGGAATCCTGCATTTAATTCTCAATTGCTATTTTCCCGTAAAGCATCTGGCAAGTTACTAAGCACCACTCTTATTACTCTCTTGAAACCAATAGAGAAAAACCACCCTCTCCTGTCTTCAAGAGCTGTTGCCATGATAAATATTTTTTAAAGTTGCAAGGTACTTCTGTAATAGATATTCCCTAAAGTGACTTCAGGCAAATCTGCTAACTATGAGACTAGCTGAATAACTGCAGGAGAACACTTCATGATAAATATACTTGCTCAGCCAGAGTTCGCTTGAAAAATTCTGCTGTAAACCCGAAAGTCATCATAAAACTTGTCCCTGAAATTTATCTTTATAAAGAATATAGAAGACATTCTTATAGCTCTTCAGCCAGCCAACAAATATTTTGTCCAAAAAGTGTGTTTCTTCATTTCTATAGACAGAACTAAATGGTCAGAAGTAGTATTAATTTATTCTCGTCTCCTTTACTTTCAACAATGAGTCTGATACAACAGATACAGAACATTAAAGAAAAAAACTCATAACCATTTTTCTTGAGTGTGCTTCAACACCAGATTTTCACTTTTCTTGTAAAATGATCGTATTCTCTAAAGTGTTCTTCAAATTCTTTTATTAACCAGATTTTTTTTTTTTATGACTATGTAGATTTTCAACACAAAGTCAATTTGGATTTCTTCACTAATCCCAAAAGTGAGCTTCTGTGTGATAGGTGACTTTTTCCAAATATGGCAATTCGGAGGTGGAAAAAATTTGAGATTGCTTAGTCTAGAAAGAGAAGATTCAGGGAAGTCAGAATAAGTCTTCAAAATAAGTTAACCACTTATACAAAAAGAAAATGATTTTTTTTTCTTTTTATCTACTATAGCTAAAATGAGCGTAAATGTCCCTTTACTTGATACAATATATCTAAGCCAGATTAAGGAGGGCACATTTCAGACAAAAGCCACGGAATTATTCAGATGTCCTGACTGTGATTTCATGGAGCACAGATATGGACAGAATTCAGCCCTTCACTTACCCATTCTGTGCAATGCATCTATCCAATGGCAGGTTTTGCTCAGCCTGTTGGAGACACTGGACCTGCTGCTTGTGAAATCACCTGCAATCCCAAGAAACAGCCTCCTAAAAAGCAACATGAACTACTGGGTTAGGCCATCCTGTGCATCTTAGCTCTGTGAGGACATGCACCCCTTTTCAACCTTCTCCTGCAGGACTTGAGCATTTTCCCATCTTTCTTTAACCATTTGCTGATGTAACCTATAACGGTCTGGTTCTGACTAGTTGCTGCCCCAACTCATGGGTGTTGTGACAACAGCAAAATTTGAGGCGTAGACCCAGTGAGCAGCAGAGGATTCCAGTGATTTTAATTCAGTATCTTCTGTTTGGCACTAGGAACCCTAAAACTAATTTTAATACAACTTCAAACACACTTAAGGAGTAAGTTTCTCTTATTTATCATGTTTACAGTGGCAACCCAGAAGGTCGAACCCTCTGTGAGGAGATGAATTGCTGATCAGAGAAGAGGAGATGCTAGAAAGTAAAGTGATACCTCTGAAGACTGCCAGTTTTTCCCTTAAAGTGGCCAGAGACCAACGGTGTGGGTTTACACAACATGTCTACCACTGAATTGTCTGAGTCCTAACCCGGAATCAAGGACTTGCTCTGCAAGGAAAGAGTAGCACGAGGAGATTTACGTTTAAATCTTTGTGTCATAATCTGTTTTACCTATTTTTCTTTTTAATTTCAAAAGACCCTTAAGTGCCTAATTCATATTCTAATAGAAGTGGTTTCATTTGCTTTACAACCTTATTGATGTTTGTGGGGATTGTTTACAGTGAAGGAAAATGTCCGAGCAAGTCCCATTGCCAAGAGTTAAACGGTGAGAGTATATGTTGCATAAGGAGGTTTTGACATTGCTGTGACAGTGGTCAAACACTGCCACAGGTACTCAGAGAACCTCCATCCTTGAAGATACTCAAAATGCAACTGGATAAGGCCCTGTTCAGCCAACTGTAAGTTTGAAGTTCACCCTGCTTTGAGCAGGTTGGACTAGAGAGCTCCAGATGCCCCTCCCATCCAAAATCATGCAGTAATTCAGTATGAAGTTGAGCACACCTGGCTTCCAAGACAAGCCATGTGCCAACTACCCTTTGAGAAAGACCTGATATTGTCTGAGGTGCTGGTGAGTGGCTGTTTGTGGTGTCAGCGGGACAGCAGAGCAGAAAGCAGTGTGATTGACGGTGCACAGCCCAGATGTCAGAAAAGCTTTCCTGAAATGCTGTGGGGCAGGACAGTTGTCATCACCTGCTCACTTTTGCAGCTCCCCTCCAGGTACGGGAGTGTGATAGGAAGAATTTCTACTGTGGGAGGGAACACAGAGCCAAAACACATTAATCAAACCTCTAGAAAAAACATTTCATCCAAGCACCTTGTCATCTTTGTGCTTCATTGCCCCAAGCCTGTTGTTAATGTCACCTCCAGAATCCCATTAAAAATAGACTCTTCAGGGCCTGGGCTAAGTCTCTTCAGAGCTATATGTAGCATCAAGCACCCTTTTGAATGTTATATAAATATCCCTATCAGAGTGCGAATGAAAAGTTAATAAATTGAATATGTTGTCCTTTGTGTAACAGAAGGGGCCTAAATGCAGCATCCATTTAAAGCAAATCATGATGAGCGATCTGAAAATATGCAACATTAAGCACAGTCATATTTTAAATAGCAAGAATCACTTTCTCACTTTCACAGGACTAGAGAGGTTATAAACCATTTATGTTTGTGTTCCAGGAGCCCTTACAAAGCTTTGTTTTGAAAGCTTTATATTAACTTGTAAAATCAGCTCAGAAAAAGACATTGTTTTGTCATTGTCACTACAATGATGGCACCTACTTGTCTGCCCCTGGGCTTTGTTTTGTTTACAGTGAGAAACAAAGGTCCCACATGCTTTCTGCTTTTCTTGCAGGCAGTGATTGGGGTGCAGACCTGCCAAATGAGAACGACAATAGCTCTAATAAAAGTAAAAAGCTTTTTTTTTTTTTTTCTGGGAAAAAAAAAAAAAAAACAACGGGAATTTCCCTCTGACAAAGCAGGTCCTTACTCTGCCCCCAGTTCCCTCTCATCTGTAATGCCTTGCCTTGAATCCCACCAGTGAAGGCTTCTCAAGTGCTGTTTGATATCAGCAAATTCTGGACACCTGCAGAAGGATTATTCAGTGACTCTGAACTTGCGCACTTTGGTATTTTTTTTTAAATCAAAGTGTACTGAAAAAAGCGGCTCACGAAGAGCCGTGAAGCTGGCTATGTGTGATTACTGGTAATGTTGTTTGGTCCTGGATTCTTAAACTTTAACCAGCTGCAGGCTTTGCATCTTATCTATGTATGATTTCCAATTGATTCATTTGCTTCCATGTCACCTTAGCAAATTTTTAAGGCCAAGGTCAAAACTATTTTATTATCATTATGCTCAGTCTCCAATGTCTTCCAAGTGTTCAGAGTTGTCGTGGGAGAGAAGACCGAAAACGTTATTTTTAAAAGTTCATAAAATTGCTTAAGAAAACAAACACTAAAATTTATTTTTCAAATCACAAAATGTTTCTTTTTATCCACTGATGTCCTCGAGGACAGGAAGATGTTCTTGGAGGGGAGGTTGTCCTCACTGGGCACAGCTCATGGAAACCTTTATAACTTCACTATGTTAAAAATACCCAACCCCCTTCTAGCCAAAGTCAAAGCACACAAATCCACTTATTTTTTACTTTATCCTCTGTAGCAAACAGCATTAAAAATTGCATTAGTTCTATCACTTTTGTAACTTTGCCTTCTGGAAATAATATTAACAAACTCCAATCCCATTCAGCTTTGCTTTTTATCAGTTGTATTAGTCTATTAGTTTATAACCAAAAGCATCTTTCTAGTTGGCATTAAGGCTTTATGCCTATGTCTCCAGTAAGGCTGACATCAAACCCAGGAAGGGTTTAGTGATGACCCAGTCTGGGGCAGATAAGGGGACACGTGAAGGTTTTCTGCACTTGAAAGATGTCCGTAAGCTGGCAGCCCTGGGACAAGGACGCTGCCAGTGTCAGCATTTTCAAAGTGCCAGCCCTTGGAGCTGGCAGATCAAGTTAATCAGGCAGATTTGCAGAGTCCCATATCAGCAGGGAAACCCTCTGCAATATCACTGGCAAAAATATCTCCCACTCAGCACTGAGCTTCACACTGGCCAAGAGGAACTGTTCTCGAGGCCAAATTGTCTGAAACAAAAAATATACATGCAAACAGCTCGGGTTTGTTGATTCTGGAATATCACGCTTGAAACCTCTTAGTTTCAAACTAACAACTTTGCACCCTCTTTTTTTCTTTTTCTTTTTTCTTAGGTGTTTTTTTAGTTGAGAAACCTTATATTTGGATTTGGTAGATGACTTAAGGCCTGAGAACTGTGTATTTATAGCATTTAAGTCTCTGGGTCCAGCATGCCAGATTGACTGTCACCTTCCCCTTCCCAAAGTGGTTCAGCTGGTAAGATGTGGCACTGAGGAAAGGCAAAACTGAAGCAAAGAAACCTTTTCCTAGTGAGGAAGTAGTAGCATTTTAATTGGATCTTACACTGGTATCAGGGTTTTAAATGAAGCTGGGCTGCGGCTGGAAGGAAGAAAATAGACAACAGATTGAAGGTGAACCAGCCTTAGAGCAAGGGCTCCATTATTTCCGAGAAAATTCCCTGGAGAATTTCAAGTATTCCTAGGTTTTATCCTATGCAAACATTTATAAGCAAAAATTATTCACAAAGTAGAAGCTCTGCCTTCAGCTCTTGCTTCGGACATGCAGCCCGGGAAAGGCTGCACTGTTTTATGCTCTGCTTACGTATGTCTGCTTACGGGGACATCAGCTCTCTGCCCCAAAGCCATTCACGTTGACTACAGACATCTTTTGCAATGTAATACAGCTACAGGTTGTAGTTCCAAGTTTGCTGTGCTGGTAACAGCAAACCTATCTACAGAGATGTAGACCCTGAAGTGCAATGTCTAATCATTCATTTTATCTGGTTGGCCTGCTCCACACCAGGCACTTTCATGTGAGGAAAGGGAAATATTTCACAGCCCCAGAGACTCTTCTTTTTGCCCTGTAACTGCTGCAACACCAGGTGAGCTGAAGATCATGAAGCTTTCTGGCTTATGGATGAGTAGATACGCAGGCAGGACACATCTGTTTAAGCTACTGAATGCTCTTGGGGCTTTGCTGAAGGCTGCATGGGAAAGACCAGAAAGGATGCAATAGTAGTACCACATTAAAGGAAAACCGCTGGTTACTGAATGTTAGCAATGCATCAAAGTTCCCCAAAGCTACACAGAGATACCTGTCACTGCTGGACACAGGCTACTGATGCATTCCGGGGAGGCCTAGTGCCATGTTTTAAGTTGTGTCTATACCCAGAATGATGGAAAATATATTCAATGGACAGAATGGAGCTCTTTTTTTCTCCCTTTCTTTCTTTCTTTTTTTTTTTTTTTTTTGAATGGTGAAAGATTGTTGCATGTCTTTGGGTCAGATCTACCCGATCCATGTAGATAGTTTCCGTGGTATGACGGTGTACTGGGAAAAGTGCAAAGGTTCTTACTGACCTTTTCCAGCCTTTCTCTTCCCCATCTTTTAATCTCAACATCCAAATATCTTCCCATCCTCCCCTTTCCCCCTTAGATACACACCTTTTCCTGTATTTGACTACTACAGATATTATTTTTCAATCTTGCTTAGACTAAAATGCTTCAGTTGTTTCAGGCTTTCCTCATCAGACATGTGTTTTTAGGAACTACTCTATATCTTACAAAAGTAATTTTCTCAGAGATAAGGGATTTTGAATGTATATTTTCTCTGTAGACACCTAAAATAGCAACACAGAGCATAACCTGTTAATACTTCTTTCCTTTCAGAAACTGTTCTGTATAATTAACAGTTCACCAGAGACCTTTCTAAGCTAGACATCCATCTGAGAAGAAATTGCTTATGATTGCTACAGAATGAAATCCCAGAAAGCCACAAGAACAAAGAAAATTTCCTGGCTAATACTGTTTTCTCATGAGACCAAGCTTAGCTCTATTCTCTGAAACCACTGAAAAGGCACTAAATTAAGCCTGAAAACTGAAGGGAGTGTATCTGGAAATGACTGGAGGAGGAAAGGAAGAGGTAGAGCCAATGGGTTAGTCAACAGATGTTTTTATGAAGAGTTACCACCTCTTAATTCATAGTATATGATCTACTTATTTAAGCTTCACAGTTCTACTGGGGTATTGAAATGTTTCATCTTTACACATAGCTAGCTGGATACCGAACATTATTTTGATGATCCTGACGTGACTCCACTGTACTTGATTTCGAAAGGAGTTTCAAGAATCCACAAGTCACTTGGTCTGAAATGCAGAAAAGACTTCAGAAAGGCAACAGCACTGCTTACTACTGTCTGGTTTTGCTTTACTGATGTTCTACTGTGTTCTTTTTCCAGCTGAAAAGAGACAGTAACTAAGTCTGTCTTTTTTATGTGTATTCTTTGCACTCATTTAAGGAAAGAAATGTTGTCAGCTACAACTTATCAGCTCTTTCTCCACTGCCCACTTCTCAGACTGGTTCTTATTTCTTACATCATTAACCTCTAACATTGAGATAAAAGGGCTTATTGATTTATTTGGTTATTTTTTTAAAGGAGGTGAAAGGTTTTTGAACCTCTTTTTGTAATCTCTGTGATGAAAAAAGAGAGATTAATATTAGCATCCTTATAAAAATCAGGTGATCTTCACAACAAAAAAAGACTCAGATTAGCATCATTTCTCTACAGTGGAAAAGTGTGAGACTGCTGACCCATCCACAGACCTGACAATGAGTCACTCTGTCTCAATGGGCAGAAGTCACAGAAAATGGTATTGATTGACTTTAGTCATGATGCATAATGCATTAGTAAGAGTGTCATTAACATGCATTGCTCCTGGACAGCGCATCGGTTATTGCAGCAAGTGCTCATGTAACCTTAGATTTTTGTTGTTTCAGAGCCTGAAGTAGTTTAAGCCAATATACATTCCTTTCCATTTGCAACAGGGACATGCTCACAAGCATTCACTATGGCCCAGATGAGGACAAGTGATCCATTAAACTGAAGTAATTTGAATGCTTATGGCCATAAATACATGAAGTTAGGTTGGAAGAAAAACAACAATTTTGAATTTTTGTATGCAGCAGAAACACTCTGGCCTGACAAAGTGGAGTTAGGTGATTGCTGCAATGTCCGTATACATATGTAACTCTTTTTGCACTCATTTCAGGCAGAGAGCTGGAATAATGCTCCCATGTTACTCCATTTAGTCAAGCCAGAGGAAGTTTTTGTACTGAAGAAGTCTGTAACAAAAAGAGTCAGTCTACTGCTGCAGCCCAAATTTATGTACTCAACTGAGAGGTACATGACTTTATTTACATTAAACTTCCCTATACAATTACTGGAAGAAGTCAGGCATCTCCAGAGACTTAGTTCTTAGAAGGGCTAAATCAATCACCTGCCAGAGGGGTGTTCAGTAGACAGAAAAAAAAAGGCAGCTGGTTTGGGATTTGGAAATATGAAGGTGGAAGATGCATCACTTTCCTTATTGGTTTGCCAGAGTAACTCATAGCTCTGTAATGAGTTTCATAAATCCCCACAGAGCACTGAAGTGGTTAAAGCTGAGGGCAGCAGCAAGAAAAAAAAAAAAAGTCTGGATGCTGGGAATAAAAGAGAACAGAGTATCAAAGCAGGGAAAGGAAAAGGTTTTTTTCTCTTGTGGAATCAAGATATTGGTCTTAATTGCCTTCAAACTGAGAAGTGCAATTCATGAAACCAATAAGAATCTCTTTGCTTCACAACAACCTTCTACTGGGCCTGATTTTTCCCAATTTTCCTCAAAATGTGAGCAGAAGCAATCAAACAGACCTCTTCAAGACAGAGCGCAGATGTGGTACATGACCTTCCTTTTCACCAGCTTTTTTCCAACACAGTGTCAGAGTTACAATGCCACTGACTAGGTAAGTCTGAGAGTCGTGAAATGAACCCCCTGGATAACTGAGTAAGTAATGAAATAGAGACAGTGGCTTATGTAAAGGTAAGTCAGTAAATATAATTGGCTTGAACAGTATTTATAAAAAGTCCTCTTTTGTCATCTTTGAGCCAAATTCCTCTCTGGCTCCAGTGGTAAACTCAAAGTCTCACAGATTTATATGTAAAGCGTATTCATTTTAATATTGCTAGAGATACTTCAAGGAGACAGGGAACCAGTATTGCCTACCCGTGCCTCAGAGACTTTCTATTTTTCATCACATAGACTTTTTCAGTTCCTTGTGCACAAACAGTATGACTTTAGTCTCATGCCTCCATGGTCCTGCATAAAACCTTTCAACAAGATACATTCAAATGAGGGTAGCAACAGAGTGACTGATCCCAATCACAAAATGTAAAAGAGCAGTGTTTAATTCTGCTCTCTCCCACTTAATAAGCAGGAGATTTCCATGTGCCCTCACGATCCTCCAAAAGCTTCCCTGAAGAGACAGGGAATGAAGAGAGACAATAAAGACAACTGATGAGTGCTGCAGTATGTGATGACCTTAGAATACAATGGAGATCTGGAGTTAAGTGGAGATCTGGAGAGAGTTTATGCACAGTGGAAGATGAAGTCAAGAGCTAAATTTTTTGGATACACCTGTGTCCCATTTGCAGCAATTTGATGCTGCAGCTGCCAATGGGGAATTTCCTTCTGCCCTGCTGATTTTCCTAAAAAGCAGCAAATGGATTTGCAAGTAATACCTACTGACCCAGCTGTGGGACAGTGTAGTGGCAAACACAGAAGCAGCCACCAAGACGCTGAAATCTGCATTTAAGTTCTCTGCAGAACTCAATTTTCCACTCATTTTATGGTTTTGGCGAACAAATTTTGCTGCTATTGGATCCCTGCAGAGAAGGGATGGGACCTGTTAAACACTCATAGATCTGCAGTGTGACACCAAACCTGCAGCTGTCATGAATCTGACTACTGGGCATGAATAGGTCAGTCTCCTCTGTGAGGAAATATCTCACAGAAGACCACCAGTACAGAGGATAGAGCCACTGAGGAGGTTATTGCAACGTACTTTCAAGAGTCCTGCGTTGTTCCATGCACAGGACACCTGCTCCTCTCATTTATTAAAAGAGGACAGTCATACAGAACCTATGCATGTCTTTTCCACCGCGGACAGGAATTCCATACAGGAGCCATGAATTCAATACCAGAGCAATAAACTGATAGATTTGCTACAAAATATTTTAAATTCCAGTCAACTCTCAATGCAATTTAGTCTCGATCCTAAGCCAGAAACAAGACCTTATCCAAATGGATCAGCAATTTGTCTGTGATTCTGCCTAAATCCATGCTCTTATGTCTTTACTCACAAAAGACTATGGAATCAGCTATGATCTATGCTGTCATGAAGCAATGTGTTGAGGGGTCATTTTCAGGAATATGTTGCTCTTATGGAATTTACAGTGAGCTTATGTGACAGACAGAATAGATGTTGGCAGATGATAGCATGAGAACTTTAAAGCCTACCAGCGAATTATGCATTTTACCAGTCATTTTCTACTCTGAAGGATGTTCTGTGGGTCTGTCTAATTATAGCAAAACTGTACAGACTGTATCAAAACTGCCCACTATTATCCAAGCTGCACCAGATATGGCTGACAAAACATGCACATCTCCTAATTAACAACATTTTAAAACTGACTTATTTAAATTAAGACACCCTCCCAACCTTCACTTTTTGACAGCTTGCTCTGAGATTTTTGTAGCAGGAAGACAAGGAAAGCAAGAATATTTTAGATTTCTTCCCTCAATTCTTAACTGTAGAGAGCACTAAAATAAGTCACAATGTGCAAACAGTTTGTCAGAATGAAAGTCTTTGGCTTGACAGATTGCAGGGTACAGCATAAAATAAAATTGTGTTGTTCTGAACATCTGAAGTACAGAATGTAACATGCTTTAAATACTTTGTTGTTTTAAAGATCTCAAAATGTTTGGACACCTCAGGTGATAGCTTAATTCATTCATCCATTTAAGTTAATGGCATGTTTCTCTTGTGTAAGTGAGCAGAACACAACTTTGCTAATGGTACAGAAGGACTTCTAGCTTGGCATTCCAAAACTGCAGGTATGATGGGAATAACGTAAATGTAGGGAGCAATTTCATCTGGCTTCCTCTTCTAAATAGTGCAGTTCACTTTCATTTTGTGGCTGCAAATGCACTTTGTGAGATAGGCACTTTTTCAAGTACTTTCAATTTTGTTTCTAGCCCTAGTTTGGAAGTCCTCATTTCCAATCAGCTCCAATTTGATGATGAAGAAGGACCAAATTCTGCACCTAAGAGGACTTCAACTCAGTCCCGGGTTACTTGTGTGTGTTCTAACTCTCCAGGGCCATGCAAAGTTTGTTCGCCAAAACCATAAAATGAGTGGAAAATTGAGTTCTGCAGAGAACCTAAATGCAGATTTCATGTCTAAGAACTGATGAGAGGGCAAGGAAGGGAAGAGGCTGTCACTCACCTCAAAAAACAAAATGTATTTAAAGATTCTATTGAACACCAGAAATGTTTTTACAAACAGATCAAAATTATTTCAGTGTCACTTCCAAGTCAGTTGTAAGAGAGACACAAAAATAACAAAACTCATGACCTGAGAGTAGCTCACCTTTTCACAAGGTGGTGGAGGAGATACCAAACTGACATACTCTGAAGGGCAACTTATGACAGAGCTGGAGTCTGATGGTAGAGCTCAGCTCCTGCCTCACCCATGGGCAAGAAACCCACAGACAGGCAGTGCCTTCCCTTGCAGAAAGGCTCTGGGACAGGCTGTGCCTGAAGATGTCAACAGCCATCCCAGAATTTGCTGCACCCTTTTGTGCTCGGATCGGTCCTCCCTGTCATTTGTGAACTCTTTGCAGTCAATGAAATTGACATAGTTTTAGAGTTGAGTTGAAAATATTCAACAGTGTAGTAACAGTAGCTCTGCTACAGCAGGACTGTCTAAAGCCACCTTCCCAGAAGTGTCATAAAGTAGTAAGCCAATCAACACTGGTACTGGATCGATGATCCTCCATTTCCGCACTGTTAGTCCTTTTTTGGGTTTTTTTTTGTTGTTTTTTTTTTTTTTTTTTTTGAGGGAGAGAGACTTTTGAGCATTGTGACAGAACAAGGGATTGACTGGGATAACCACCTAATGAGTCCAAATGTTTTGGATGCAACACTAGATGTATGAAAGGAGAAGAAATTCCTCTTGCTCCAGAGTAGGTATTTATACATGAGGCAGTTGTTCCAGGTTCTGTTTGTCATCAGCAAAGGGAAAGAAGTGAATTCAATTCCTGAATTACATTGGTCAGCAAAAACCCCTCTCCAAACCGTATGTTTATCTCATAAACTCTGTGGAATTGGACAGTTCCCACCTGAAGAAAGAGAATGAATTTCTACAGCCATGAAAACAGGGTTTCAATCTCAGAAGACACAACACTGCAATAGTGTGACAATAGGAACTTGAAACACCACACCTCTCTTCCCAGGGTTCTTTATAACCTCCCCAAAAAAGCTCTAAAGCCTCTAATTAAATAACTTGATATTGGTGGTTCAGTTGCAGGTGGGGTGGCTTATTATTGGACTGGTCTGGTACTGATGGGGGTTGCCGCCCTTAATGGTTTTGTCATAAAGCTGAAAACACCCTGAGGAGACACTGTGATGTTCAGATCAGCTGCTACTCTCAAACATACTGTACATTAAATAGTCACAGAAAAAAACTGATGTCTGGTGATGGAATTAGCTGATTCCACAATTTAGTTTAGCCTGAAATCTCTCTTTGAAGGACTTTCTGAAAAGATCTTTTTCCTTCTTGGGCAATCAACTCTGCTTAAGGCTCCTTACAGCAGAACGGCATGACATTTGTTAACAGTTGAGCCTACCTGCTTGGCAGGAAAGTCAACATTGGAACAGACTTCCTTGACTTACAGGGTTCATGGGACAAGCCTTCATTTGTGTTAATTATGTCAGATTTAACCAAGTAGAACTGGAATTCACAACACTTGAAGACCAAATCTAGTCCCTGGTCAGTATAAAAGCTTCATTAGTATCTTTGATCATCAAGTGGGGGTTTTACCTACCTTTCACAGCAGTCCCCTCATTTCTAAATATGAAGAACCAACCACATGAGTATCAACAGATACATTACTGCAGTTCTGTAGAGCTCATAAAATTTTTTTTCAAACATTCACTGAAACAAGCTTGTGTCAGAATTTACACTGCAGTTTATAATTCCATCAGTTTTAATATCAGTATAACAACATTAAAATTGCACAAGATTGAAACACTCTGATCAAAGAAGCCAAAGGCAGGAGTTTTCCTGGGCAGCACCTGCATCATAGGTGCTTTGAAACTCAGTGACTTGCAAATAATAAGGTAATTGTCTATTTTAAGTGGCTGAGCAACATGGGATTTTCATGGGTGGACAGCACAGAGACCATTGCGGACAGACATACTCCCAGTAAATTTTAGACTGCTGGTTTTTTTTGGTAGAGAGACACACCTGTATTTGGGTCATCCAAATTTTTCCTATTTTGTGCAAAGTGTTTCTTGGCTTATAAACCCCTGGCTATTGCAGAGGCCATATGCCAAAGGGAGAAGTGGCATGCTTTCCTCCAACGTCAAAAGCTAATTCAAAGAATGATACAGCAGCAAACCAATGGAACATAACACGATGAACTCATCCAAAGATTTTCCTTCAAGAAAATGGTATTAATTTCAAAATCCCCAGTTGAAAGGACCTCAAATTAGATTTCTGGTTAAGGTTTTTGGTGCTGAAGGAGATTAATATGGGCTTCAAACTAGCACTCAGCAGAAACATTTAGAATGAAAATCTCCGGGCTTTTATCCATTGTCTTCCAGAACTCATTTCAGCAAGAGAGAAAATGTCAATCTGAGATGTTTTGCTGAAAAGCAGTTGTCCGGCTTCAGGCCTGTTAGTACCTCACTGGCTCTGCAGGTTCATTTTTCAGCTCTTAAATACGTTGAAATCTGAGTACAGAGCACATGAAACAGGTTCCTATAGTAAACTGTTATTGTGAATTAAAGTAAAGGTCAAAGAAATATTTCAATTTTAAAAACTACAAAGCCAAAGTTTATAGTCATACACAAGCACAATTTGGAATGAACATTGCTTAGCAATGAGAAAAGCTATTTTTTAAAGAAAATTTCACGTAAATGTATACTTTTGTAATAATCCTATAAGACTAATTAAAGTAAATATGGCAAATCCTAAACTGAGTACTCTCCGAAAGTTAGTGACCAATAATGCTTTTTCATTGTATTTTCCAGGCTCTTGATCTGTAAAAACTGGATATGTCTAAGAAGGAAATAATCTAAGAAGAACAAGGTTAAAGGAATTTGACTTACAAAAAGGTAAAAGGGGGGGGGGTGGGGAACTGTGAAAATCCAAAACCCTTTTGATCACCTCTTGACCTGGAAATTAGTATTAAAGCAATTCAGAAGCTTTGATGAAAACCACTTGGAAATCTAGGTGAAGAAATATTCAATTTCTGAGATGGATCAAAATCCATCTCAATTAAAATGAATGAAAACACAACTTCATGAAAAAAACCCTGCCTCATTCAAAGACTAGCATGTTGTTTTAGTCATTATGGTTTTTTGTTTGTTTTCAGTACTGTATTGAGTGAACCTGATGTTTGGGAAGAGTGAGAATAGGTGGGAGACACTGAGACTCTGTAAAATACGGTGATTTCTAGTCACAGATCACGCAGTAGTAGAACTGTAAATACTGCTATTTCACCTTATCAGCAATAAAGTTTATCTGAATCCCTGAAGATGGCAAGTCTTACTGTCTAATGTGGTAAATTACAAAAACACTTTCTTCATTATCATTCTTTGTTCATACCTTAAATAATAAACTGCAAAATGAATTTTATGTAGTCTTGAACACTGTGAGAGGATATTTAAGACGGTCCTTACTCGAGGAGGCGTATCTCAAGTCCTCCTTGCCTTGCTGTTTTCTGATGAAGACGCAATGTCAAGCTTTTCTCTAGTTTTTGTTTGTTGTTTTTTTTTTATTTTATTTTATCTTATTCTAAGAATTAACTAGGCAATCTGTTTTGGAGCTTATAGTATGTTGCTCACTAATTGCATGAGTGTCCTGATTTTGAGCAGTTCTCAGTCCTGCATATGCTGATGATTTTAACACTCATATTAAAACCACTGAAAGATGATAAAGTCTTTTAGCCGTTACTCTAGACAGTTGACTTTTACTTTTGTCTGAAGAGGAAGAGCAGGACCTTAAGTGCAGAAATGAATTGTTTAATGGATTTTATCATACCTGTGTAATACAAGCCATAAGTAGTTATGAAAATATCTTCCTGAAGTATGGAATCCTGACACCTGGAGCTGGAGGCATTTCAAATGTTCAAAATGTCAGCATGGTTTTTCTTCTTATTTGCACCTTGAAGCACAGCTGCCAGGCTCACGGAGACAAATATTTCCTTTTGGTTTTGCATATCTGTTTTTCAGGCGCTGATCCATACTAGTACTGCTAATTAAACTGTGAAGGTTTTCACAACTGCTACTAACAAGCATGTGGAGGAGGAGATTTTTGCATGACAATTTGCCTTGTGAACTGCAAAAAGAATTACAGCTTCTTTATTTTGGTTGTTCCTGAATTAGCTAAGCTAGTGGTCTTGTCAACTGAGCCTCTCACTTGTGAGGTACACAGAAGCAGGAACAGCTGCTCCTTGAGTAATGAATAGAGGAAATCTGATTTTTTCCTCTGTTGTAACCTCCCTGCTAGGAGCTACGTGCAGGATTTTTAGGAAGGTGAATGCTGCCTGAGCTGATGTTGTCGTATGCCTACTAGCCAGCGTGGATAGAGTTGACAGTCCCAGCCATTATTACAATACATACTTCACACAGCAGGCCAACATCGGGGGTATCACATCAAAGTGACATAACTTGGGAGCTAGTGATCAGAATCCTCCTGCTTCTTCTAAACCAGAAAATGCTTTATTTTCTTGATGCATTCCAAATACATTATTCAGAGGTCCTGAGAAAAAAAAATGAGTACCCTCCTACAGTGAGTAAGATGGATTAATTTTTCCCACCACAGTTTTATAGTTCCTTCCATAAGCATATGGGAGAAAACATCTCAGCAGTGGTTGGATTATGGATTTCCCGAGGGTCAGGGGTACACTAACCATGTTCAGCACCAAATAGATGTAAAGTCTCAGTGGAATACGCACAATCCTTATTGCAAACAGATGATATCTAAGTAAAGATGACACAGAGAAAAAAGAAAGGATAGAAATTGCAAATAGAATAAACAATGCAATGACAGCAAGGTGTCACATTAGTTGGATGAGTCTCTTAGGAAATGAAAGGACGCTGAAGGCAAGGATGTGCTCAGACAGAGCTGAAGTCACAGACCAACTCTGTAAGCGCATCGTTGCCTGTACTGTTTTTTTAGTACTGATGTACGAAACAAGGGTTTAGTTTTCAGTGCTGACGGATATCTTGCACTGAGAAGCTGAGACAATGAGGGGTTTGACAGAAGCCAGGGATGTATCTGACTTGAGATGGCAAGCAGCTGTCCAAAGATATGTTCATACTGGTCTGAGCTCTAAGATCTGAATTGCTTTGTCAGCCGTCATACCAATTTACATTTACAAGGTAGGTTTTTAGCTTAGGGACTTCATATTCAATTGGTTTAATGTCAGTTTGGATCATTCTTTCTCGTCATGTTCTCTTTCACAGTGCCAATATTAACTGTTGTTGTCAGACACGGATAATTGATCTCTCCTGTTTAAACTTCAGCTAGGTTGCTCCAGATTGCAGAGGTGAAATCTTGCAAAGTATGTGTTATCTTAGGGCACTGGGAAGAGGGATTTACAGGAGTGAGTACTACATCACGAAAATGGCAAGACCTTAGCTTCTGTAAAAATGTCTGGAGGTTTCTGCAGCAGCTTGCATATTTCTTTGGATTCTGTAAGACTGAATTCAGAGTCCAGATTTAGAAAGTGAGTCCCTTGTTGAGAGTGCTTTCGGAACCACTAGCTCACAAATACAGGTAGAAACAAGCTCAAATTACAAGCTTAGGGCTTCTAAATCTTGCTGAAAAACTTCAACATGAAAAAAATTCCGTTCTTAGTGTTTCTAACAAAACCCCATCGTTCAGCATGCTAAACATACAGTCTCTACGGAGAATTGGGTTGAATAAACCCTGTTACTGAAATTGGCAATATACCACAGTAAATTCTATATAACAGCATTATAAAAGGAAGGAAATGCTGTTCCTTAAAGGAGGAAAGGCAAGCATAGCAAATATTTCAGAAGAACATTCACAAGCTCCTCTGTGCTTATAGGCAGTTGACAGTTTATACTCCCTTGTTAACAGAGATCCCTGTGATCATAACTGCTGGTTTTCAAGATCTGAGCATCCCAAACATGTCCCTAACTTGTCCAATGCCTGCATCCTATAATTATATTAACAGAAAAACCTGTTTTTTCAATGTCATAATGAGGACCTGCAGACTACAGTGGCAGGTTTCTTCTGAAATATAAGATGCATGGGATGTTTTCATGTAAAAAAAATTATTTTGTACAAATCTAGAATATATGCAGTGGAAAGAGTTGACCTCTCTTCCTGTCCAGCAACACAGATGAAGCATTCTTTTGTGTGATTAGTGACTGTAATCTACTAAAAGTGTCAGAAATTATGATGCTTTTAATTTATAAACCTATTTTTGTTTTTCCTTTTCAAAATTTATTTTTCAATCAGTTAATTGAATGGTACCTTAAACAGGCAAGCAAACAATGTGTTTGTGTCTAACTATGTCTATCATCGTAAAATGATTATTGAGAAGTTACTGAAGACAGAAGACAGAAACAGCTCACAAATCTCTGTTTAAATAATGAGAAGGGAAAAAAAAAAAAAAAAAAAGAAGGTCTCCAGACAGAATTAATGTGGTCTAACCTTTAGTTTTCATCTTTTCAGACAGTCACACATGAACTAGTCACCCAAGGCTTAAGAATTAAAGGAAAGAACTAGGCAATTTTAAATCATGAATCATCAGACCTACTTTACACACCTGCATCATGAGCTGACTCATGCTCCCGACTAATTTGAGTATATTCACTTGATTCCCACCAGTTACTAAAGGATCCTACAGTGATTAACTCTGAGGTAGGTGTTTGCATTGCACATGTCCACATATAGTTTGACCATTGTGTATTTTCTATAGCGAGAGACTGATTGCAAAGCTGAGGTTCTTGTCACCCAAATTTTGGTGTTTTGTGGAAACAGCTGAAGTGAGGTAGACAAAATAGCATGTAGAGAAAGGGTCAATAATAATTTGTTATTTCTTGGCTCAAGCTTGAGGCAGAAGGTACAGGAGACTGCATAGACTCTGTCTACTCTCCACAGTATACAGTTTCTGAAAAATAAAAGAGGGCTTCTATAGCATTATCAGCAAAGTAGATTAAAATAGATCCCAACGTTTCCAAAATAGCAATGGGAAGTTGGTCCTAGAGACTCAGGTGCTAGTTTTAGAAGGCTTGGAACTGAAATTGCAGGTGCTTCGATGCACTTATGTATTTTCTCAGCTTCTTTGGTGAGTGTGAGCTCCACGTTCACAAAGAAAACACTAGAACACACTAGGAAAACAGGGAGATGGTTCTTGTGTTGAATGAACAGTTCTCATAAGGGAGGGAAAATGTTGGCAAGGCTGTCTCTGAAGAACTTAACTACTTATAACTCAGTTAATGAAATGGTATCATGAGTACAGCTTTAACAAAACCTTTTAATCAGTGGTTATCTCTTCAATCATCTGTTCTGACCTTGAAGAGTTTTTCTTCACTGCAACCATGTAACATGGTGGCATTTCTCATTTTATAGAAGTTTCTTAGCAAATGACAGCAACATAGGCAGTTCTATCAAAACACTGATTAGGCACTTTGATGTCCCAGATGCAAGAATGAATCTAAAGATTATTTCAAATCCTTGGCATCTGTGACCAGAAGTTCGGTGTGATAATAGCATATCCACACTTTTATTGCTGATCTTCTAAATCCCAACTTCTCTAGAACAAAAAAAACCATCATATCATCTTTTTTCCTCAGTCCTAGAAACACCTATCTTTTCCAAAGACATGTGGTACCCCATCATCTCATTAAAACCCAAGCAGATGTTTAAATTCCAAGGAAATTAGTTTACCAGTATCATTTTGCTTTTCTCTTTCAGTTTTTATTGAAAGAATAAAACAATAAAGGAAGTGTAAAATGAATTAGGAATATATCAAGAACAGCAATTCCCTCCCCTATCAAAAGATGTATTAGCTGACCGCCTTTTAAGTAGAGTAAGACTGCAGTAATATCGCAGCAAAGAATAGATTCCCAAGAAAATTTGATTGGCTCATGAAGAAGCTATGACAACTTGTTTTTCCTTTGAATCTAGGCAACAGTTTGGAGCACTCTGTACATTAGTGAAAAAATCCGCATTCTTGAAACTCCTAAATTGGTAAATTTCTGAAGCTATATTTCCTTGGTATTCCAAGTAAGTTTTGAATGCAATGGACCTATCTGTTTTATTCATTAAGCATATACAACTGAATGTTTTTCTTAACAAACTGCAGGTTCACAAAATTATGAGCTTTCTTTCCCAAAAGCTCCTCATCAATAATGCACTTCCCACTACAGCCAAGAATACATTACATTTCTTCTTTATGAAGGTAGAGCCCACATTGTGTCTTTTTGAAAGCACCATCATAGTGAGGCCTTATTCTTCATCTATCACCAATTACCATGCAAGACCAAACAAGGAATAAAGGAGAAACTTGACTTAATCACCTTTCAGGAGTATAAGTGTAAAGAATAACTTTGGGAATCCTAGGGAAATATCTTGATGTAAGACTTTTCTCACATCCTACATGAAGAAGTCTCACATATTGGAAAGGGAAATGTTGGTGAGATTGACAGTTCCCCATTAGTAGCAATATATCCAAAGCTACCAGGTACATCGACTTATCATTCCCTTCGTCCACTGCTAGGTTTGACTTCTTAAGCTCTTCATTGGAAAAGTGAACATCTGTCTCTACAGATGAAAAGAGATGAAGGTGCAGCATTTCTCCAAGAGCTTGACCAGTTCTTCCTAAATGCAGAACTTTAGAGACTAACTGACGTGTGGAGACTAGGCAAGAGGATATCTGTTGAGTCCTGTATGGGTTGTCTCTGGTAAGCATATGGACCTCCAACCACCAGGAGGTGTGCTTAGCACATTCTTGCATCCAAAGATCAGTAGCAACTTCAGACTAGCAGTAACAGGATTTTCTTCCTCCTGTGATATGTGACTTTTCTTTCAACACTGCAGTTATGTTCACAACTTCAAAGGACATGCAAAACCCCCTCAGTTTCTGCTTGGGGAATAATGGGAGTGCTTCAGGAATGAGACTGAGCCTTCAAAAACCAAATAGCCAAATGAGGTGAGGAACATCGCCTGACCTTTCCCTGACTGCATGGTCTGAAGAGCCTTCTGTGTTAGCTCAAAATGCTGGAGCTGTGTGAGGGAAAATAGAAAGCTTAAACTAGGAAAAGGTGCCAGAGGACAGGTTGTAGGAAGCTGTAAAAGTTGACAGGTGTCATACACCTTCTAAGTAACACAGGTTACTTACCAGTGTGCTTCTTGCACTTTGAAGATCTTTAATTTTCCACCACTGGACTGAATTGTAAAGCAATTGCTGATTTTGCCTAAGGAGAGTTGTGTGTGTACAGGGACAAAGAAGAAGTTGTTATTTTCTGATTAAATAGGTCTTATTCTATATGTTGAAGAAACAGAAGTCTGGAATTACAGCATGAGATAGTCTAAAGATTTGGAAATCAGAAAAACCGTAATAGTCATTAGGTGGACTTTCAAAAGTGATTTTGTAGAAAGTAGCCAGAAAAAAAGCAGCCATTGGTCATACCTGTTGGGTAAGAACAGACACTCTGTAGTCACAAGTCTGTGTGCTTCCTTCAGCCCTCGCTTTCAGATCTTGTGGGTGGTTTATGAATAGCTATGCCAACAGCAAGCATTGTGCAGCCTAAGAGTCACCTGAAAAGTTCCCACTGAGGAGAATGGAAGCTTGGTGCTAGGATACCAGGGCTTTTTTGAGGTGACGTGATGCCATTATACCTGCGGCTGTGCAGGTCTTGAAGTTATTCATCTTCCTTTGCTATTTCTGTATACAAGCACGTAGGAGAATTAATGGTGTTATTTCTTGTAATAACCTGTAAGCCAGTGGATTGCTCTGCCTTAATCGTACTTGTGTATTGCCTATATGTTTCCTAGGATGGAGAGACTTTGAAAAACCTTAATAAAAGAAACCAAAGCCTGAGATGAGTCAGAGACGATTAGTCATAGGTGGGATTGGCTTCTAAAGGTTGGCTGCCCTCTCGCAGACCTGCACTTCAAAATTCCTAGCAGTTGTCATATTTTCTCCCACGCTGCCCTCAAGAGTGGGAAGAACTCAGTAAATATCCACAAACTCACCTTGCTGTCCTCTAAATCTAGCTCTCAAAATGCCTAGAGAAGAGGAAAACAAATTCAACGGGGTGAGTCCAGTGTTGCGTTACAATTGTTATATTTTATTACAGCCAAACTATAAGTTTTCTTATACTGTTCCTGTTGACTTTTTCACAACATAATCTGTGTTGTCTTGACTGAGCTTTCTGGGACAAGGGTAGTCATATATATGTATATTGCCCAGCAAAACAGTGCCTAAGATCCATTTTAGAGATAAATAGCACCAGGCAAAGCACCAAATTAGTATGCCACTGTTAAGTTGTGAGCATATGTGAAGAGTATATATTTCAATTAAATCTGGATTATTTATGGGAGCTGTATCAAATCTTGCAGTAGATGAAGAATAACCCTTATTCTCCTGATAGTGGCCTTAGCAGCTGTTTGGAATTGAGCAAATAATTCTGAATTCAAATACTTGTTCAAAAGAACATCGTTGGTTCAAAACCCATCTACACATACTCCAAGAAAGAAGGCTTTGCCAGTGTTGTCAACAGTGACCAGTCAGATTGGAACAGAGACAGCTGGGCCACTGAGACAAATAAACAGTGTCTTCAAATAAGACTGTTTCTCCTTAAATTTCCTTCTAAATTTAAAATTGAGAATGTTTGCCTGTACCCTCTTAAATAGGTACCTAAACTTTTGATAGGGATGGAGATCCTTTCCGCTGAAGGATCAGGTAAATTACTTGGACTTAATACCACATCTCTTTTCATTAAGCATATCAGCATTCTTTTTAAGAAGCAAGACTGCTTGCATAGAAATGGTGGCCTCAGTTGCTATAGAAAATAGCTTATTCATCCCAAAAATACATGGCCATATATCCTTCTCCAATTATAGTACTGCTGCATCCCCACCAATGAGACCAGAGTCCGTTAGTGACAGTCTCCAGCTCATCCAGTATGTTTAGACTTGGTGGGCTCTGCCTTGGCCATGCACTCAGAAAAAAAGCCATGGTCCTGGGGATGTCCACTATGTGAGATAACTGATGCTCTGATGTCTGTTATGTGGGTTAACTGATAAAAACCATCATAGCTTCCTCTGCCACATCCAAATCTGTGGAAAGGGACCTGGGAGTCCTAGTGGACCACAGGATGATCATGAGCCAGCAATGTTCCCTGGTGGCTAAGAAGGCAAATGGCATCCTGGGGTGTATGAAGAAGAGTGTGCCCAGCAGGTCGAGGGAGGTCATCCTCCCCCTCTAATCTGCCCTGGTGAGGCTGCATGTGGAGTATTGTGTCCAGTTCTGGGCTCCCCAGTTCAAGAAAGACAAGGATGTGCTGGAGAGGGTCCAGCAAAGGGCTACAGAGATTATTAGGGGATTAGAACATCTCTCCTATGAGGAAAGACTGAGGGACTTGGGTCTTTTTAGTCTAGAGAAAAGAAGATCGAGGGGGGATCTTATTAATGCTTATAAATACTTAAAGGGAGGGTGCCAGGGGGATGGGAACAGTCTTTTTTCAGTGGTGCCCAGTGATAGAACAAGAGGTAACAGGCACAAACTTGAACATAGGAAGTTCCATCTTAACATGAGGAGGAACTTTACTTTGAGGGTGGCAGAGCACTGGAACAGGCTGCCCAGAGAGGTTGTAGAGTCTCCCACTCTGGAGACATTCAAAACCCGCCTGGATGCCGTCCTGTGCAACTTGCTGTAGGTGACCCTGCTCAGGCTGGGGGGTTGGACTAGGTGATCTCCAGAGGTCCCTTCCAACCCTGACCATTCTGTGATTCTGTGATCCCTAAACATAAGGGAATGCCATCAAAAGGAGTCAACTGGTAGCTACAAGTATGTGACAGAAGGTTCTACACAAAAAAAAAAAAAACCAGTAGAAAAAAAGCCCAACCACCTATCTATAATTATTCAATCCAGATTCATCATGTTCATGCCAAATGTTGCAAAGAGGTGTCCCAAAGGAGGGCACATGGAAACACTCAGAACCTAAGGTGCCTATTGATTCCCCAATACCACAAATCACCTTCTTCTCAAGGATGAACGTGAAGAACTCAAAGTTTGACTTGGTATTTGCAAAAGAAAAACTGAGCCACTGGTGGACCTTGCTTTCTGCTTTGAGAGCAAACCTACTGTAGTGAGTTTGGAAGCACAGTATTTTGAAAAAAAAAAGTGACACTAGGCAAGGGCAGTCAAGATCACCACCAAGATCAAGTACTATTGGCTTTCCTATCAGAGCTAGAGGGAAAACAGTATGTAACTAACCACAAGTCACTATCAACACAAGGTATTTCAGAAAAAAGGCAAAGCTGGATCACTAAGATTTTAAACAAACTGCATGTGGGGAATTATTTGTTTGACTTTTTTTTTAAATATTTTTTTTAAAACATTTCAGAAGTTGGATGGCCAGCTGGTCAGGACTATGCATGGGCTGAGGACTAACTGAGGGAATCTTATTTTAAATGGTGGTCACACTAAGGACTCATGCTGGCTTGAATGACATACCTCATCCTGAAGCAGATTCCCCACAAACCTGTTGCTCAGAGAGCACAAGGAACATTGACATAGAGCGAATTCTGCATACAGTGCCATCTTGCACTATACTATTTAATGTCCATTCCATTTTGATGCAATAGGTGCTAAGAACATTGATAAAATGAGCTGTCCCATTGGTAAGGGAATGGCTCAAATACACAGAGCACCTCTATGGCACAGGCCCCAGCATTTCCAAGTCAGAACCTAAAGGATATCTAATACTTGAACGTGTCGCAGTGGATATCTACAGATTGTTCAGTTCAAAAGGAGGAAGAAGGTGAAGCTTTCCTCAAGAGGTTTTCTGATTCTAGTCTCTGGTTCTCATACTTCTCAACCAACCTGACATCTCCTGAGAGGACAACACAGAAGGATATCACCAATCCAGGATGTTTCTGTAGTGCCTTGGGGAAAAAATGATGTTGGTGTAGAATGGCTGACTTGGTAGAGTGCTCTGCTGTATGTGCTACTCACAAACACTACAGCAGTAGCCGAGGATGTGATGGACGAAGGCAGCCTTGGCTTGAGCTGACAGAGTAGGGTACACTTCATAAACTGGGGGAACTGAGGAAGCAAGTAGCCAGCAGAAGATGCTGTTTTTCAGGAAACTAGATTTCAGCTTATTCGGGGAATTTCTGGGCAGGACCCTGTAGTCCTGAAGGGCAAAAGTGCTCAGACAAACTGATCAGACTTCAGGAACCACCTCTTCAAAGCAGGAGAAGAATCCATCCTGATGTGCAAGGAAGCGGGCACGCATTTTGGATGACAATTTTGGCTTACCAAGGAACTCTTGGTCAAACTCAAACACAAACCTGATATGTATGGGAAGTGGAAGCAGGGACAGACACAGAGGGATAGAGAATCATCACACAGCTATCCAGGTATGCAATTTGGGTGGCCAGACTTTGGAGTTTTGGAGACAAGTGGTGAAGGTTGGGAGCAACAATAATGGCCTCTGTAGGCACATAAGCAGCAGAATGAAGACCAGGGCTCAGTTTTAAACAGGGCAGGAAAACTAATGATGAACATGGAAACTTATGAGATATTCAGTGCCTTCTTTACCTATTTTAACTGGCCAAATGTTCTCTCAGACCATCTGGATCTCCAAGACTAGTAGCAAAAGTTACAGGAGATAGGTACCACAGGTAGGGTGGAATCCGTACCTCAGAAAAGGGCTACTTAAAAGATCAAAACATATACAAGTCTATTGAACTCAAAGTCATGCTTCTATCAGTGCTGAAGGATCTGTCTGAAATAATTGCAAACTCTATCATCGTTGACTTTTTGCTGTGCTCAAGGAAGGTGTCCCTAGTGATTGGAAAAATAAAATGAATGGTCAAACAAAGCAAGAAGGACAATTTGGGTATTTACTATCCAGTCAACCTCACCTCAAACTACGGAACAAATTCTCATAGAAAACATTACCAAACACAGGAAGGACATGAAGACAACTGAGAATAATTAATAAGGATTTTTCAAGAGTGAAGCATGCTTGACACCAGCCTGATGCTCTTTTATGGCGAAAAAATTTGCTACAAGAATCACGCTACCAGTATAGTACTCAACAGTTTCAGGTTTAAGCAGCGACATTCAAGCATCAATATTGTGGTAATGTTGTTAAAATATCTTCAACGATCACAGCAAGGGAACATAATGCATCTTCAGCAAGTCTGTGGACAGCACCACCCTAGGAGGTGAGAGGTTTCTGCAGTGGAAGTCAAGGCTGCTATTCACACGGTCCTCAGCTAGCTGGAGGACCAGACTAACTTGAACCTCATGAAGTTCAACACTGACAAATGCAAGCTCAGCACCGGGGACAGAGCAGGACCATGGATCAATGCAGGCCAGCATCAAACTGATCAGTTGTGCATATCTCATTGCTGAAAATAGTCAAGATCAGGTTGGTCAGGGCTTTGGGCAGCTTGATCTTATGAAAGACGTCTCTGCCCATGACAGGGAATTGGACTAGAAGATCTTTAAAGGTCTCTTTCAATCCAAACCAAATCATGATTCTATGATTCTATGAACTGGCTGAGGAGTGATTCTGCAAAGAACGAAGAAGCCATGGGGACAGCAAGCTGCACAAGAGTCAGCAGAACACCTGGCCACCACAAAGGCAACAGCATCCACAGCTGTAGTAGCAAGAGGACATCCACCAGATAGCGGCAAAGGATTGTTTCCTTCTGTTTGGCACTGGTGGGGCCAGAATGAAGTACTATGTGCAGATGTGGGTCCCCTAAATACATAAGAGACATTGGAGAGAACCCAGACTAGGGACCCTTGAAATGTTTGTGGGGCTGGAGTCTTCCACTATCTAAATGTCTGGTCTGTCCTCATAGGTAAGGTGGAGCCAGACTTCTCAAACAGGCACAGTGCAAGTAAAAAAAGCAAAGCAGAAAAGAAAATTCCTTTTTGACTGAAGGGAAAACTTGTGGTTTTAAGAGAGCGGTCGGGAATCGGAACAGGTTCCCTAAGGAGATGTTGAACCTCCAGCCTTGGGGAAATTCAAAATTCAGCTGGGCAAGGCTAAAACAGACTTTATCTCATTCTGCAGCTAGCTTTGATTTGTGCAAGAGAGGAGGTTTGACCAGGGATGTCCAGAGGTTCTTCCCAACCTGATTTTTTAATTATATCTATGAAATGTGATGTCATGAGGAGGGAATATATACATTTAAAAAAGCACTAAAATTAATTTCTCTTTAAAACACTACATTTAATATTACTTTTAATTGTCCCACATGACATCCTGGTCTCTAAATTGAAGAGACATGGATTCAACAAATGGACCACTCGGTGAATAAAGAACTGGCTGGACGGTCGCACTCAAAGAGTTGCGGTCAACAGCTTAATGTCTATGTGGAGAGCAGTGACGAGTGGCGTTCCTCAAGGGTCGGTACTGGGACCTGTATTGTTCAACATCTTTGTCTGTGACACGCACAGTGGGGTCAAGTGTGCCGTCTGCAGGTTTGCCGATGACACCAAGCTGTTTGGTGAGGTAGACACACTGGAGGGGAGGGATGCCATCCAGAGGGACCTGGACAGGCTGGAGAGGTGGGCCCAAGCCAACCTCATGCAGTTCAACAAGGCCAAGTGCGAGGTCTTACATCTGGGTCGGGGCAATCCCAAGCACAAATACAGGCTTGGCGGGGAATGGCTGGAGAGCAGCCCTGAGGAGAAGGACCTGGGTGTGCTGATTGATGAGAAGCTCAACATGAGCCAGCAGTGTGTGATGACAGCCCAGAAGGCCAACCGTATCCTGGGCTGCATCAAAAGAAGTGTGGCCAGCAGGTCAAAGGAGGTGATTCTGCCCCTCTACTCCAATCTCGTGAGACCCCACCTGGAGTATTGCATCCAGCTCTGGAGTCCCCAACATAAGAAGGACATGGACCTGCTGGAGCTCATCCAGAGAGCCACGAGGATGATCCAAGGGCTGGAGCACCTCTCCTATGAGGAGAGGCTGAAAGAGTTGGGGCTGTTCAGCCTGGAGAAGAGAAGGGTCCAGGGACATCTTATTGCGGCCTTCCAGTCCCTAAAGGGGGCCTACAGGAGAGCTGGGGAAGGACTTTTTACTAGGACATGTAGTGATAGGACAAGGGGGAATGGCTTTAAACTGGAAGAGGGAAGGTTCAGATTGAACATTAAGAAGAAGTTTTTCACTTTGTGGGTGGTAAGGCTCTGGAACAGGTTGCCCAGAGAGATTGTTGAGGCTCCATCCCTGGAGGTGTTCAAGGCCAGGCTGGATGTGGCCTTGGGCAACCTGGTCTAGTGGGAGGTGTCCCTGCCTATGGCAGGGGGGTTGGAACTCTATGATCTTCAAGGTCCTTTCCAACCTAAACCATTCTATGATACTATGATTACCTTTAGTTTCATATTTATTACCTGATTTCACTGCAAGTCGCATTTAAGACATTTTTTATCTTAATTTCTTGTATTTCTAAGTGCATTCTTAGTTCAGTTTTCCCAGTTTTATTTTGCTTAATTTTGGAATTCAACACATACTTATTATCTTTTTACTGTTTTTTAATTGCTGTTGATACTTTCAGCCTTAACGTCATCTGAATTTTGTTTTCTTTGAGAATCAATGAAATTTAGTGAGTTAATCTTGTTTTTTACGTTTCATAGAATCATAGAATTCATTAGACAATATTATTTATGCACTACACAGCTACAACACAACTATGAAGAGGTAATACCAGGAATCCTGTCACATCTAAAAGGAAATTTGAGCCGGGTCTGGAAGTTCATGACTCATTTTTGGTACAAATAAGCTTCTTTTGGTTTTAAAAATCAACAGTAAGGGGCTGAGCAAAAAAGCAAGACATTGAGTTTTGCAGCTGATGGTTCCCTCTTACTCGAGAGATTTGCATCAATCGATTTTACCTTTCCGACTTTTATATAGATTTCCTGTATGTGAAGTGTCTCTTCTCTCCCCCAACACTTTTCCCAGAAAGGAACAGCCCAGACCTGTTAGGATTTTTTCAGAAATTTCCTTAACATCAATTAAAAACAGGTGTGTTCTGAGACTGGATTTTACAGCTTTTCTTCCTCTAAAACACTTTATATTCTCTGAAGCAGATCTACATCAAAAAAGAAAGGAGAACCCAGAATGTGTATTCAAGAGTAGCAGAGAAGTGAAGGGAATCCTTCAAATTTCTTTTAATACTGTCTATGCCACAAGAGAAGCAACCAGACATGGAAGTACAAGCTATATATCTCCATATATAAGATCCATCAGCCAGCTTCATTCTGTTTCTGTCTCTCATTTAAAATGCAAGCCCCAAAGATGGTTTACCTGGACAAAGGGAAAGATCAATAAATAATAGCACTGAGACTGGATGGCTGCTCAAAGAAGCCTTGAAATCGTTAGTATTTTTTCTCTGTTACTTTGACTAGAGACAACCCAGAGGGAACTTGCTTAGATCAATATCCATGAAAGCAATAGTAGTTTTGAGCTTTCGGAGTCTTGTTCTGGGATTGCCTCTTATTTCCTTCACTTACTGAAGTTTGTAAGCCCACGCACAGGAGGATTGAACAGTGTGAGAGGTTTGAGTAGAGAAAAACAAAACAATTTACCAAAAACAGCTGCTGGGGTTTATGGTTGGACCATGGGAAGTGGATGAAACAGACTCATCAGTGCTGAAGAAATTGAAGTGTACCTGAAATGAGAGGAAGGACTTCCGAGTCCTGGAGGCTTCACTCACCAGGTGAGGATCAAAAAGTTCTGCTCTCATGTAACCTTTGAGTGCTTCCTGCTCAGCCCTGCTCTTCATGATGTGAGAAATTAAGAAAACTCCTATAGCTGCTGCTCATGCTTTTCTCTAAGAACAGAACAGACTTAAGTCTTCAGGGGAGTCTTCCCATCAAAAAATCCATACTGCTGATGTCTAAAAGCCTGTTCGGAGGAGTATACTACGTGTTTGCCAAAGTTAGCAGAACAGGTTTTGAAGATCTACAAGTTTGCATTCTGGTCTGTGCTTCTATGTAAAAAACTACCTTTCTTGACCCAGGAGAATTCTGTGTGGACTTCAAAGTATTATAATACAGTGATCTACTTAATCTGAAAAGGGAACTTCGAGAACATTCATCTGCCATAATCAGCTCCATGAGATATAGAATAATTGATATTTTTTTTTAATAGACATAGATATTTTAAAATGGATGTGTATGCGTGTAATAAGTTAAGTTTCAGTGTTGACTGCAACTGAAAATAAAGGAACAAGCTCCTGGATTTCAGAAGTTGTTCTCTCAAGATCAAGACAAATCAAGTCAAACTGGAGGAGGCTTGCAGAAGGGCTGGGAGGAGGAAGGCAGAATGGAAACCCCATCATGGGAAAAAAACAAAAAAAAATTCGTTTATTGAGTCTATGAAATTGACAAGCTGAGCAGAAGATCTCATTGTCATCCATAAATGCATTGGGCTAGAATTGAAATCACTAGTGAAATTAAGATAGGGTAGGAACAAGAACAAACATGACCAGTAATATATTTAGGTTGGAAATTAGAAAGTTTTTTGCCATTTCAGAGCAATGAAGTTCTGGAACAGCATCCCATTAGGACTTGCAAAAGCAATTAGTTTGCAAAAGATAATAAACTAGTAGGTCTCACAGATCCCATGAGAACTGTGGAAGATAGGCATAACATTCAAAATTATCTGAACAAATTAAAGATATGGTCTGAAATAAATAGGATGCAGTTCAATTCAGGAAATTAGAAGGTACTACTTTTAAATGGGAATAACCAACTGCACAGAGACAAGATGAAAAATTCCGTGCTACAAAGTTCTGTAGAAAACATACATAGAAAGTAAAGTGGCTAAAAAAAAACATGAGTCAGTCTTGCCAGGAGAACACACACTTCTTACTGGGATGCCTACAACATTGCTGTCACTGTAAGATATGTGAAGAGAAGCATCCTGCTTTTCTCGAGCACTGGAAATTTCCCCATCACCAGTTCAGACACTATAAATGCAGAAACACATGGATAATTCTTAAAAAAAGAAAGTTTTGGAAAACAGCTTCTAAATAAAAAGTTAGAGAAACTCGGTGCAGTTTAGTTTTAGGGAAAACAGCATTGTTTCAAATAAATGTAGTAAATGAAGGTTTGAAAAACATGATTCATCTTTTTCCTCTTGTTATTGTTAGGCATCCTGTTGTAATTAATTTGTTTGGGACTTGTGCCAAGCAAATATTTTAGAAAAACTCAAAAGAAAGGAACAATGTTTCTTAACAAAAATTGTACACATGGTGGACATATATTTTAGACCGTGCTCAAGATGCAGGCAAGACACGCTGAAAGGGTCATATCTGGAGTAATGTATGAAACTTTATATGTATCAAAATTAGCATAGAAGCTGCTAGATTCCCAGAAACTGAACAGTCATCGTTAATGAAAACATGGGTTGGTATTGATTATGCAACAAAACAAAACAAAAAATTCCCTGTTTCTCAAGCTGGTCTACAGATAGATGCAGCCCTGGAGCTCTTGTGGACATTTCTACACAGTAACAAGCAGTTATGTAGCTTCCTCTGTCATTTCTAATTAGTAATATCACATAATGTACTTAAGAAGTTCAATTGCATGATGATTAATTACCACAAAGCAAAAGCTCCGTGTGTAATTGATCTCTAAGTTCCTATGCTAATTACAAACCTGCCACCTGAAGGTGTTATAAATGTTGATTTCTAGTGTAATGTCTCATTCAGCTTTTCCATTTAGACATTTCAGTGTTGCTCATTATCATGGCATTCAAGCGTACCAGGACATAAACTTATTTGACGAGAAAAGTTATGATACTGTTAGGAGGGGAATTAGACACTGAAATAGCAATGAAATGTCCCCACAGAAAAAAAAAAAAACCAAAAACGTTTTTGTTAATGTATCATTTTCTGATAATGGAAATTGTCAGTGATAATAGGAGAAAACTTGGAGTTAGAAATATAGCAGCAAGAAGTGCTATTTTTCAGTATGCAGCAGTAAATATGTGGATCTTTTCACTGTTACTCTTTCTGCTTTAATTTGTCAAGCAAGCAGGTCACTGGGAAAAAAATCAAGTATGAGAGTAAAACAGAACAAGGATGAGATCATCTCACGTGCAAATGGTGTCTTATCTTGCACCTTCCTCTGTCACCACTTTGTACTCAAAATGTAAGCATAACTTCAGCTGTGCTGGGAGATGTAGTGGGCAAGTTCTGCTCCTATCAAAAACACAGCAATTTGTGTCACGGGTGGTGTTAGGGAGGGCAGAGCACTGGGACTTTACTACATTGCTCTGCTTAGTGGGAAAGTAGCAGAGGTGATTTGAGCGTAAAAAAAAATAAATCAGTCTAACCTTTGAGAACTAAGTGTGTATACAGAATACTAAGAGGATTGACAGATAATAGGATTAGAATGACTCAGAATGGTAGAGATTATTAAAACTTTATATTCCGCCCAGATAAAAGGGCAAAACAGCTTTTTCACTGAGAGTCCAGAACAGTTCTACCATTATAGATCAAACATCTTGTTTGTATGTCTCCTGCAAAAATTTCAAGACTTAGGTCAAGCCGCTCAAAAGAAAAAAGAAAAAAAAAGAAAAAGTGAAGTTTTCAGGATTGTCTCTTTGCTTTCCCTTATTTTTTTTCTATCTGTGTTTTTCCACTTCTTGAAAAGAATCTTTGCTAGCCTGTACAAATACGCTTAAAGCTTTAAGAAAGTGGATGAGGAGAGTCCGTCCCAGTTTGCATTGGAGTCTGGCAAAGGTGCAGTTCAATTCAGAGTGAGGGTTTGGCTGCTGCTCTCAGGGGCATAGCTGTAAGGAATAGATACCAGTGAGGAGGACCATGCTAACACCAGAAATTACCTTTACATGGCTTTAGAAGATCTACAAAATACAACCAGAAAAGTTCACCTTTGCACACTAAGCCCAGTTGTTTGCATTTGAATACTTCCAGCTAGACAGTTTAGTCTTGAAATCCTCATTACACAGGCAATCCATCATAGAATCATAGAATGGTTTGTGTTCGAACTGACCTCTAAAGGTCATCTAATCCAACCTTCCTGCAATGAGCAGGGACATCTTCAACTACATCAGGTTGCTCAGAGTGCCATCCAACCTGACCTTGAAGGTTTTCAGAAAAGGGGCACCTACCACCTCTCTTGGCAACCTGCTCCACTGTTTCAACACCCAGTTTGTAAAAATATTCTTCTTTATATCTAGTCTAAATCTTCTCTTTTTTAGCTTAAAGACATTACCCCTTGTCCTATCACAACAGGCCCTGCTAAAAAGTCTGGCCCCATCTTTCCTGTAGGCCCCCTTTCAGTACTGGAAGGTTGCTATAAGGTCTCCCTGGAGCCTTCTCTTCTCCAGCCTAAACAACCCCGACTCTCTCACCCTTTCTTCATAGGAGAGGTGGTCCATCCCTCCGATCATTTTTGTGGCTGTCTTCTGGACTCCCTCCAACAGATCCATGCCTTTCTTGTGCTGAGGACTCCAGAGCTGGATGCAGGACTCCACAGCTGGATGCAATACTCCAGGTGGGATCTCACCAGAGCAGAGTAGAGGGACAGAATCACCTCCTTTGACCTGCTGGCCATGCTGCTTTTGATGCAGCCAACTGTAGTTGGCCTTCTGAACTGTTAGCACACATTGTTGTCTGATGTCCACCTTTTCATCCACCAGTAGCCCCGAGTCCTTCTTGCCAGGGCTGCGCTAAATCCCTTCATCCCCCACCCTCTATTGGTACCAGGGGTTGCCCCGATTCAGGTGCAGTAACCCGCACTTGGGCTTGTTGAACCTCATGATGTTCACATGGGCCAACTTCTCCAGCCTGTCCTGGTCCCTCTGGATGGCACTCCATCCCTCAAGCATGTCAACTGCATCACTCAGCTTGGTGAACCTGTCCTAACACATCAGTTTTTTCCAATCGCTGTTCAACATTTGGTGTCCAAATGTCTGAGGTTGGTTTTGGAGCAGACAGAAACCTAGAATCTTCCTCACTGCAGGAATGAACACATCTTAAAGCACTTGGTATTTCCAAAATTAGAATTAAAATTGGGAAAGGGTGAGCATTACAGATTCTACAGTCTGAAAAATTACAGATTAAATAGAACTTTTCTAACAATAATGAGATACAGCCCACCAGTGGAGAAGTGCCTCGCATGATATGCAGTTAAGGAAAGGCAAAAGAGAACTAGGAAGGAAAAGAATACAGTGCTCCTGGAAAACAGCCTCTGAGAGGCAATGATCACCAAGAGATTACAGATGAGTCTTCAGATGCCTCACAACGAAAATCAGTTGATCATTTCAAACTGAAATATTTCAGTATCAGTCATATTGACCTGAAAAATATAGTTTTAGCATTCAGTTTAGAACTGGGAAATTTCGGTTAGAAAAGTGAAAATTTTCAGTAAAAGTATGATTTTTCATGATCCACCATTGGGGGAAAACAAACTAAACCCCAAGGAAAATGCCTTGTCATGTCTTTACTTTCTAACTTAAGAATTTACTAGAATGAACCTTCCAGTGTTGGTTCTTTTCAAACTTTTCTCCTGTCATAGCAACACAAAATACAGCTGCGTGCATTCACCCTAAGGCTTCTTCGGAATCTCTGCCCTGATTTCTGTTGTTATGTGGAAAAGGAAGAGAAATGCCAACTCACTTAAGGAGACATTTTTTTAAGCACTTCGTCTTTCATCTGTGAAAATAGAGTGGTTAGGATCTAAGCAGCTGCGTATACCTTTTAGATTTATCGGGACTCCTCTTACATGTTGATTCATCGCTGAAGTCTCCTAAGAAGGGTTTCTGCACTAAAGATTTATTTTTAATGGGAATTTTATTGCACTATTAAATTGTATAAGACACTTCTATATAAAATAAATACATAAGTTGAAAAAAAAATCCCTTTAGTTTTAGAACAGACTTTGGTTTCAGCTCAAGTGCTTAAGATTTTGGGTAGAAGACTGCAGTGATACCGAAGACAAAATTAACCACCTTTCAAATCTAGCAACTGTTTTTAGATCAAATAACACTGGAGTTAAATAGAAAGCATTCCAAAATATGATTGCTACATATTATTCTTTGACCTTTCTATTTATGGAAAGGACATTTATAAACTAATTGTGCTGAAAATATTTGATAGTCTGTCCATGCATCCTTCCAACACCAGCTAGTCATAAGAGGTATGTGGACTGGCTTTCTGGAATAAACTTCACTTATCCTGTCTTCATTCCTCCATGTCTGTTTAATGGTGTATTGTAGAGCTTGCTCAAGAAAAAAGTCACATGAGAAACATTAACTTCAGTGAAACAACTCCAAAGCAGAGCAAAAGTTACTGCCCATAGATTAGCACTGAACAGACAAATAGATGAAGAAATAAGGTGCAGATGAAGGTATGCTTTATAGATTTGTTTAACTGAGTATGGATTATAAAAATGAGGCACAACTCTTGTATGTAACATGCTCCATAGGGGTGGTTTTTATGGGGAGTGGATAATACTTATCAATTTATAACAGTGTATGTTAAACCAGTTGCAATATTAATACAGTCAAAGAAAACCATCTGATACTCAGTGTAGAAAAATGGCAGTTTGGTTTCCCAGTTTGCAAAACCTACTTTCAGAAGGTCAGGTAAAGTGATTAATCATTTTTAGGACGTTTTTCGTCTGCAAAAGGAATAATATTTCTCACCAGTTGCCATTAAATTATTGCCAGAAGTGCTTTCAGATAACTGAAAGAGATACAATTACACAGCTTTATTATTATTTATACTTTTCTTATGCTCTTTAATTTCAGCTCAAACATCTCACACATTTTACCTTTAGAAGCCTGTGTCATTTCTACAGCTGTCTCCAAGATTTATACCTTTCCTGACACTAACAGCCTAATTTTGCCTCCATGAGAAATAAAACTTACATAGAAGCTGATATCCAAAATCATTCCTCATCTCAGATATTAAACACACTGGGCTTTCAGAATCTTTTCTCATCCTGCCTTCAAGACACCATTTTGTACAGATACTTGAAAAATCTGAGTCAGTAAAAAATATCCTTAAAAACTCATGGTTCATGGGAGAGGGGAGCAGATTCACGAGAACAGAAAACATAGCAGTATGTGTTAAAAAGGGAATCAGAAGTATCTCAAATTCCCTAAGCTTCAGTTTCTGGAAATAGTGGAATTAAATTATTAAACATTTAATAAGCACTTACCTCATAGCAAGGCAATAAATATATGGCCAATGTGGAACTGTCAAGAATAAATTATGTTAAAGCCACCTAATTTCCCTCTCGGACTGATAATTTAGCCTATGTAAATGGAGAGAAAGAAGAAGGGGCAACAGGTCTTGAAAGTTTTTTCTTACTGCTCTGGTATGAAGTTCTCAAGTAAATTAGGGAATATGACCTATATTTTACATATAAAACAGAAAATCACTGCCGGAAAACTTGGTGGAGATAAAAAGGACAACCTTTTGGTTTTCTGTAGAATCTGTTCTGAACCTGGTTGTATTTACTATATTCATTGTTGACTTGACTATGGAGATATAAAGTAATCTGATACTATTTGCAGCTAAACAGTTAAAAAAAAAAAACATACCTGAAAACAGTTTGGAAAACAGAAACAAAATTTTAAGACACCTTGGTAGATTTGAAAGAAATTCAAAAATCCTCACGGTGACATGCAATTACAAAAATGTGAAGTGGTATAAGAATGAAGCAAGGGGAACCATGCAAAAAAAAAAGGGGCATTTAGAGGTGTTCCCATCCCCAACAGACTGGGGCTGAACACAGACAAAATAGAATCAGCATGGATCTAGATTTCTTAGAACACCCTATATGTGATCATTTTAAGTATGTAATCAACACAGAACTCATCAGTGCTTCAATAGCCCTAAAAGATATTTGTAAAATCTTGATCTTATTCTGTTTAATGTAGTGCTTGCTTATGTAAGAAATCCTAAATTTAAGAAATGGGAAGTAAGAGGAACACAAGACAAGCATTCAATGGAAGTTTTATTGGGAAGATTCTTCTGTAACAAAACTTCTGCTCAAATATCCATATTCTGTACAAAGTTCACTGCTTGACTGAGACAGCAAGCACTAAGGCATGTCAAAATTCTGAAATCGCTGCCCATGTACTCAGGACATAGCCAACATGCTTTTACTTGATATCTCCACAAATTCCCACTTGCACATTCTCTGTTTAACACAACTAGTAGAGTAACAGGAAAAGAAAACTATCTAGACACGAGCAAACTCATGTTTGGAATGACACAAGAAAAAACTCCACAACAATCTCTTTTCTCCTCATGATTCAAAACCACATAAAAATATTGATACTTTTCCACATTGAATTCATCTCCTGAACCTGTTGCTGTAGAGCGGGGACTGGGACTGTTCCCAAGCACTTCACCTTTCTGGCCATGGGAGCAATCGCAGCATTTTATGGTTCAGCCCCCTCAGAGAAGCTGCTGCCCCTCAATGCTCTGGAGACCCTTCTCCCATTTACTCCTGCCAGCTCAGCTCCTGCACTCAGCAGAAAGTCGCCATCATTTTAGCAGTGCCTTTGTAAGTTCTTGCTTTCCTTTTACATTGTGGCTTTTCTCTGAAAGAGAACTGAGTTCCTGGCTAGCAAATCAAGGGCTTTGGGATTTGCAAACGGCTCACATAGACTGTTGCCAATCTATTATCTAATGCATGGTCAGGAAAGTACAACAGACATCGATGGAGGTGGATGTGGCAGGGTGGGAGTTGAGACATCTGTTTAAGATTCAGCAGGAGCAAAGAGGAGATGCTGCACCAAAACACGATGTCAAAGATAAGCTGATGAGCAGTGAGAAGCATCTAAATTCTGAAATGCAGTATCTCCTGACCCTGTTGGATTTCTAACAACAATTTTCTAATTTAGAAAGAAAAGTATCATCTGATACACGTGTTTGAAAGGCTGTCAAATCCTTTAGTGTCAGTGACTCTCCAGCATCCTGTCAATCATAATGACCTTGAGTTTTGAATTACTTGGAGTTTCTTTTTCAATAACAGGAACATTTTATGAGATTTTACCATTTTAACATATGCAAAGGAGTCTGTCATGAGGAAATAAGAGTTCCTCTTGCCAAAGAACAGTTGTATTGTCACATTTTCCCAGGTGTTCAGAAGGGGGTGGAAAGCCACAGCATATTTTTTGTACAGATCAAATTCTATAAATGCAATTACTGGGATGAATTTTGCCATTATTTTTCTGTCTCACAGAAATAGTTAATGGCATAGCCAGATTTCTTCAAAAGTTCTTGAGAGCTCTGAAGATTCATGCCATTTTTTTCCAGTTTGGGTTCTGCAGTTATACATACTTTTTTTTACTGGTTGTTCTTAAAAAGAAAAAAAATCCACTCTTTTACACCATGAGTAGTTTGGCAAAAATGGACCTGAGGGTTCAGGTGGGCCAAAAGTTGAACCTAAGTCCTGTAAGTGTGACCATGTGGCCATAAATGCCCAACTGGATCCTTGGCTGTATTAGCAAGAGGGCAGCCAGGAGATCCAGGGGAGTGATCCTTGTCCTCTTGTCCTGCACTTTTGATATTGTGTCCAGTTTGGGGCCTCCAGGCCCCAACATCTCTCCAGAAGAGAAATGTTGACAAACTGGACTGTTTCTGCATAAATTGTCTTCTGCATATAGATAAGAGTGTGTTTGCACAAATTAAGGAACTTTTGGCTCAAGTTTCACCCAGCACAGAAAGACAATTTAAGCCAATGTGAAAACGCGAGGTTTTTTGAGCTGGTCTCTTGAAAAATTGCATGCTTTGGTACCATGAAATGCATCAGTACAAATCCTCCACTCCTACAGATCCTCTGTCCAGGGGGAGATGCACTAAGCCATTTGGAGCAGCACACAGCTAGATCAAGCCCTCCTGACATGTCTGATAGCGGGTCATCACTAAGTCACTTCCCTTAAATGTCTGTAGTTCCTCCAAAGGGCAAATATGTCCTCATTTTAGCACAATCTCCTTTTTGTTTTAACTGAAAGTCATCTGCTGACACTTCTTCATGCAGCCTGCAAAAAGGGTAATGCTTCGTGCCTCTCAAACACAGCCATCCCTTGAATCTGTGTAAGCATTTCAGGAGAGGAAAAGCTGTTGATGTTCCCATCACCTCTTCAGCTATGCATGCACAGTGGAAACACTCCAGGAGACTGTACAAGAGCTACGCAGGCTACAAAGAAAATCCAAATTCAAACAACGTTTGAGATCCCCAGGCAGTGGGGATAAGCAGCTCTACTCACTGAGCGAGGATGTTCTGCTCGTTGATCCAAAAACCTAGACTGTAGTCACAATGTATTTCGCAAAGAATACCACCTCAAAGAAAGTCTTGTGGCTGTTCAAACATACCACAAGAGGAATAAGAGGAATTCTATGAATACATTTCATCAAAACACGGTTTCTCCAAAGACTGGAGCCACATTTGAGAGGTAAGCTAGACTGTCCTCTGGGCAGATAATTCTCATGTGAAGAAAGTATGCGCTTCCTAAACAAAGGTTTCCAAGGGTTTATTTAAGTGGTCTTTTAAGGGATTGGTCTGATCGTGCTCTCAACTGACTCATAGTGGTGCAACCACAATGTATCTGCAGCTATATGGCTTCCAGCTATCAGACTAATTCTAACTTCTCATTCCATATCTGCTTATGAAATATTATTTGCTCTAAGACCCAAACTATTTTTTTTAAAGCCTTGAATATCTGCAATTAGTCTCATAACATTTCTTTGCAATCCAAAATTTTGCAAGGAAGACAGAGAAAACCTTTTGCAGGAGTTAACAAAAAATAAAGCTTTCAGTATTTTTTTCATAGAATCAACTTATTTTTTAATTATAAAGTCTTATTATTCCTTTTCCACTTACTTTTAAACCACAACTGTAGAGGTTTTGCCAACATTCACTTAAACTCTGTTTCAAAAGAATAATCATAGAATGTCTGGGATTGGAACGGGCCTCTGGAGATCATCTGGTCCCACCGCCCTGCTCAAGCAGGGCCACCTACAGCCAGTTGATCAAGACCGTGTCCAGACAGATTTTTAATATCTCCAAAGATGAAGACTCCACAACCTTCCTGGGCAACTTATGCTGGTGCTCAGCCACTCTCACAGTCAGAAAGTGTTTTCTGATGTTCAGAGAGACCCTCCTGTGTTTCTGTTTGTGCCCATTACCCATTGTACTGTCACTGGACACTACTGAAAAGAAGCTCTGTCCTAAAGTTGTCTTTCAAACTTTAATGTAACCAAAATTGAATCTCAAAAACAGATGAGTTAAAATTCGTTCAATATGCAGCAATTTTTTTTTTCTACTTTTGTTTGTGTATTTTATCAGTGTTGTTCTGAACAAAGCTAATATTTCTATTGCTCAATACCACTTTTTTGGCTTCTCAGTGAATGACACATTTCCTGTACTTTTATTATCTTTATGTTCGTAAGTTCGAGTTTTACTAGCCACCCAAATTATTTTTCAGGAATTCTCCATTTATGTTTAAATGAAACCTGAATTTTCACTTTTGAATCCTTCCCATCACACAATGTCTTCCATTTTTGACTAATTTTCACTGGTTCTTGATTTTTTTCTCTCTCTATAACTGAGATTTCCAGAGATGTTACCTTTTCCTTTAAATAATTTCTACTATGACAGGTTATAATGATGTCCTAAGATCACTACCTTTCCAACACCCCAGCAATCTGTCTGCATTTCTAATGCACTCAGAACAATATCCAAATGCCAACAAAGCATTTAACCTTGTCATTTTACCTGAAATGAGGTACTCAAATATTTTCTCTTTGTTTTTTATTATTTTCATTTATTAGTGCAACCTTCTGGTTGCAAGTTGCCATTTGCAGGATTGGGTCTGCAGGTGTTTTAAGAGCACCGGAAGTGGAAAGAGGAATTTTCTCTCCAAGTAAGAGTTTGCTGGAGATTATCTGTGTGCCAAATTAATTGGTATTTGGGCCAGACCTGATTTAAAAGGCTCACTTTGTTATTTTAGAGGTGCATTTTAAAAGCCTTTCATTCATTTAATTTATTTTATTGCTTTAGAAAATATATTACAGGTTATCTAACCCTTTGGCTAGATCCATAAAGAGATCCATAAATGATCTCTTACTGCCTACAAAATCTTGGCAGGAACAGGAATGATGGGTGTTCAGAGAACCTGTGGTGAGCACTTGTCAATCAAAGCCATCACAAGTTCTTGAATGATATGAGGAACAAGGATGGGCATTTTTCCTTTTATTTTTCCTTCTTTTTGGGATTTTATGATCTCATATGCAAAGATGTCTATTACAAACAAGGATATATTTCTCCTTGCCAAACAAGATACCTGTAGATACATTCTGTCAAGGCCTCAGTAGGATGCTGTCAATAAACAACTGGTAATCTATTTGAAATTGTCATGTCAGCTCTTTTTCCTTATTGGTTGTCAGACTTCTCTACCTTTGTGGGTATGCTGCAACTTTTTGTACTATGCTTCTCTTACATAAGACCTTTTATAAGTCTGTTACAAGAGCAAGTCTTTCCATATAGAGAAGCCAATTCATCTTTGCCATTGAAGAACTGTCTCGGGAGATAATTCTACCTTACAGTGTTAAGATGCTCTTTAGAGCCTAACAAGATGATTGGCATCGTTACCCTTATATTGACTTGTTTTAGATTCCTTCTGAGTTGAAAAGGGTGTTGAATCTTTCTGTCTAAACCTTGAGTATCATTTTATGAAGTTCTCTTACTTACAGAAATTATCAAGCTTTGCCCATTTTCAGAGAGTTTAGGTATGTCTGGTGACGAACTCAGACTCTGAAGGAACATAGTCAGTCGTTTCTTTTTTGTAATACAGACGGCATACACATTAAGATGGTCAACTGTAACATGCAAGTGCCCTTCTCCCCAATCTTAAACACTTTGCTAGACCATTTCTGGCAACTCAGGAGGATCAAGTGTACCCTCAGCAAGTTTGCTGACAACACCAAGCAGTGTGGTGTGGCCAACACACTGGAGGGAAGGGGTGCCATCCAGAGGGACCTCGACAGTCTTGAGAGGTGGGCCCATGTGAACCTCATGAAGTTCAACAAGGCCAAGTGCAAGGTCCTGCATGTGGGTCGGTGCAATCCCAAGCACAAATACAGGCTGGGCAGAGAATGGATTGAGAGCAGCCCTGAGGAGGAGTACTTGGGGGTGTTGGTTGATGAGAAGACCAACATGAGCTGACAAGGTGCACTTGCAGCCCAGAAAGCCAACCATACCCTGGGCTGCATCAAAAGAAGCGTGGCCAGCAGGTCAAGGGAGGTGATTCTGCCCCTCTACTCTGGTAAGACCCCACCACAGTACTGCGTCCAGCTCTGAGGCTCCCAACATAAGCATGACATGGACCTGTTGGAGTCAGTAGAGAGGAGGGCCACAAAAATGGTCAGAGGGATAGAACACCTCTCCTATGTGGACAGGCTGAGACAGTTGGGGTTGTTCAGCCTGGAAAAGAGAAGGCTCTGGGAAGAACTTATAGAATTCTTTCAGTACTTAAAGGGGGCCTACAGGAAAGATGGGGAGGGACTCTTTATCAGGGAGTGTACTGCTAGGACAAGGGGTAATAGTTTTAAATTGAAAGAGGAGAGATTTAGACTAGGTATTAGGAAGACATTTTTCACTCTGAAGGTAGTTAGACACTGGAATAGGTTGCCCAGCAAAACTGTGGATGCCCCATCCCTGGAAGTGTTCAAGGCCAGGCTGGATGGGGCTTTGAGCAACATGGTCTAGTGCAAGGTGTCCCTGCCCATTGAAGGGGGGTTGGAACTAGATGATCTTCAGGCTCCTTTCCAACCCAAACCATCCTAAGATTCTATGAAATCATAATCTCATTGAAATCACGTGAAGCCTAGCATGATCAAAGACCAAGGCTTCTCACTTGTACTTGGGACAATGGACAAGTTAGGTATTCTTTTCTTATACTTTTTCCTTTTTATCCCTAAACTGTATGCTATGACTATCAAGGTGCTCTCAGGAGAGACATAACTTGCAGATTTGAATGGAATTTCCAGAAATATTCACAGGAGGCCTGACTGTGCCCTCCTGTGAAGGCACTAAGGTACACCAAAAAGTAGACACATTTTGAATATATGTTGCTTCCTTGCCAGAAATTACCCAGTAAGTTCTTTTGGCAAAGGGACATAATTTTCTTAAATGGTTGGTACAGCTCAATTAAACTCTTCTTTATTACTAGCACTCAGACTTTGCCACATGAATATGGATGCAAAAGCACAGGGAATGTCCATACTTGTTTTATTTTACCTAGTGCAACCCTGGTTTCCTTGTGTAGCAAAAGTCACTGTCTAAAATCTCCCAGTTTCACTTGACAGTAACACCCACTGTGTATGTTATAAACACCTGCCAGCTTCAGTAATTTTCATATTTACAAGTGAGCCAAAGCCAAAAGTCTGTAGCACAGTTTGAGGGTATGAGCCACATGGGACATGTAGGCATTTAAACCCAAGCAGGCAAACTATGGATCCTTACTCTGTTCCTTTTCCTGAAATCTAAGTGTACATCTTATTTACTTTCAGGACTGCTACCATCCTACTTCCACCAGGATGCTTTGGACTTAAGCTTTGTACATCTCCTGGCTACATTTTTAATACGCCTTTATAAAACCTAAGGAGGAAACTTTCATGTCCTCCTTCACTACTGTACAAAGATTTCCGGCTATTGGCACCCACTCCTACGGTTGATATATCTGAACCAGAGTTTTTGCTAGGCTGGGTAGAGCAGGATGATCTCTGTCTTTCTATCTATCTGCACTTATGCCAAAGCAAATTAGGACTTAGGTTTGGTCCTTGATGACCCTCATAATAATCTCTTCCTGCTAATTCCCTGTGTCTGCAAACAAATCTGTAGCGCAGAGAAGCTTGACACTGAAATCTCTAGTTAATGTACCTGTCCCCAGAGTGTTATGCCTCCTGTGAGGGTGAGAAGGAAAAGCTTCATGAGCCTTCATCATTTGTTTTCGTGCTGCAGCAGTGGCACCAAGATTTCATCCAAAGAATTGCTTGCTGAATAAATCAGCAAGCTTCTCTGGCAACTATCAAGAGCAAGAGTTTGGGGGAGGATCAGAGCTGAGCTATGCCAGCTTCAGGGCTCTGAGCAGCTTTATGCTACAGGAGTTGTTATGCATTTTCACCCTCCCAATTATTCCTTGCTCTCAGCCCTTCATCACGTACGTTGCTGTTCTAAGTCTCTGTAATTAAAATACCGAGTAAACACTCTTCATCAGCCTGGCATTTCTTGTGCTAAGTGAGGCCACTAGGTTTCATTTCTGTTTTTCTCGTGTTATTTCCCATTCCAATGTGCTTGAGTTTATTCAGAGATAGTATTTCTGTAACAGAGAATAGAAAGGGATGACCCGTTTTTGACATGGGCATTTTTGTATCCATCTAATGTTTTCAGCAATCTCTGGTCAGGCTCCTCCTCAAAAGGAGGATATGTTGTACATATCATTTACCTAGAGTATTTCCTTCTGCCACCATTTACAAAAGTCAAAGACCCTCAGTTAAAAAACACCTGTAGGCAAAGGCTATTCCACGGAGAGACAAGAACATCATAGAGATTAAAGGAGAACAAAGGTAGTGAGGCTAAAAAAGCATTTGAAAGCCAGGACAGAATGTGTGTGTGTGAACTATATGTATTGTTGTTCTGTTAACAGCATGCTCAGGATGTTAGTTGTTAGTCGTTTATGTCTACAGCAGAATTTGCCAAAAAGAAATCGTATTTCTCCAAACTTTTTTCTCCTGTTTAAATCCCAGTCATATACACTTTTGCTGTGCACCAAGATTCATTATTCACTGCATTGTCATCGCCTGTTGTTCACTGAATTCTGACCTTTTCTTTTAATTCAAGGAAATTCCCACTGCAGATTAGAAAAAAAGTCCCTGTTCTAGCAGATGACTCATTTCTTTGCTGCCACATCTTCCATAGCATACTTAACTTCGAAATGTTATAGAACAGAGGACAAGAAAAGAAAAAGAGGTGGACTGAAAGGTCATTCATAACTAGTGTTCTAGGAAGGAAAAGGTGAATGTTGCGAGACTAAGGATAAAAAAGGGACATAAAAAGATTCAGTGATGAAAATTGAAAGGATTAGCAGTAAGAAATGACTGGTCATCTTCAGGGGAGATCACAAAGTAGAAAAAGCAACACAAGTGAGTCTAATGGAGAGAACTAGTGAGGTGACCTATAGTAACAATGTTCTCTCAAGTCCAAAGAGATCAGCGCCTAGCTCAAACTCTTTGGACAGCACAGATCTAAGTGATATTTAGGAGGAAGATTATGAAACTCAACAACAAAGCAAAACATGAAATGTACCAAGGGCAATAAAATCATGGATATCAACACTGAAGACTCTTATCTTACAAAGCCTTTCCAATATGTGAGGAACCAGTCTCTCCTCCCCTTTTCAGCTGTTGACTATCTGACCACTATCTGGAAACTCATGAAAGACAATGAGTTTCCATAAGCAAGGAAATTATATTGCTTATTGGTCAGAACTACATCTCACCAGCACTGGAAAGAGAAAGAAAACATTTGGTTCCTGGGACGAGAATTATATTTATTCCTTATTTCCAAGAATCTATAGGCAGAAAAAGGAAGAAGTTTGCTTGTTGGATGTAGGCTCTATCCTACCAGACTCACAAAAATATAAAATCATAGAATCATTTAGATTGGAAAAGATCTTAAAGATCATTGGGTCCAACCATTAACCTAACACTACAGAGTCCACCACTAAACCACATCCCTCAGTGCCACGTCTACACATCTTTGAAATATCTCCAGGGATGGTGACTCAGCCTGTTCCGATGCTTGACAACCCTTTCAGTGAATACTTCTTCCCTAATATCCAGTCTAAACCTCTCCTGGGGCAACTTGAGTCTGTTTCCTCTCATCCTATCACTTGTTACTCGGGAAAAGAGACTGACACCCCATTACAACCTTCGGTCCTACATCATAAGTGTGATTATGATCCCAATGAGTTTAGGACTATAATCATATTGGGACACATGAAAATGAATTAGCCATACCACTATCTGGAACATTCAGATGAGGGGGGGAAGATATTTAACAGTCATTTCTCCCAGTTGATGACAAAGGGACAGTATATATCAGGGGAAAGTGGGAATACAGAGGAGATTTCAAACACGTCCACTATCCAAGCCACAAGGGAAAAAAGGATATGAAAACATCACTGAAAAAATATGATAGTTTTAGAAGAACTAAAATACGATCTATAAATCAGATTGAATTAGAGATGAAAGTCTCTCCCCTTCTAAATATATAGACAATTCTCTTAAAATCTTGTAACAACATGAGGTTGGTCTTCAGACATCCCATGCTACAGACTGATCTCATATAAACCTTTCTTCCTCTCCCCCACAGTATCTTTCAGGACTTTAATCATGCAGAATAAAGTCTAATAAACCTCTGATATTCTCTCAAAATTCAAGCCTATTCCTAAACTGCAGTCCATGTGATGTCATATTCCTGTTTTCTGTTAGCACAATTTCAGTTCTTCCACTAAGCCTATTCACAGATTCAAATCTTTCTTTTGACACCAAAATGTTCTCTATGCTAGTGGTTGTTCAGTGACCATATTTTATTAATTAAAACAACAAAAATAACTTATATCAGGCCTCCTGAATCTGGCATTAGAGGTCCATCACAGCTCAATCTCCAAACAGAACCAGCCTTAGACAGAAAAAAAAAAGTTTCCATGTCAAAAACCCACTTTACAATGTCCTAAAGTGCCTACTGAGATTTATAGGCACCACTTGAGATACTTTACAAGAATAAGCGTAATGTATGCATTACTATCTAGATTTACTGCATAATATTCCAAAATAGTAAGCTAAAGCTCATTAACTCAACTACACAGGCAAATGAGGTGGATCCCAACAGCTCTGACTTGACAAAAGTCTATCTGCCAACACAGATCCTTACTTCATCAGGAACTGGTTTGTCTAATACAAAAATAAATTCAAGATAATGACACTACTTTCAATGCTCAGTCTGTGGGCAAACTCTGCAAAAAAACCCAAAGGAACCAAAGTCTTCTTCCAGCTGAACAAAATACAGCCAAAGTTGAAGAAGAAAGATCATCAGGGACAACGTCCACTATGGCAGAGATCAGTGCAAGTCTTTTTGTGAACTTCAGTGTCTTTGGTAACAGGTCAACACAGCTTTGAGATTTGGACAAGTCAACAACACAATACCAAGTAATCTTTCAGAGTTTAGCTCTCGTGTGCACTTCCACTTGTTCCTTCTGTTTCTGTTCATCTCTTCTACTTCCATCTTTGCCTTGTAGACTTTCCAGTTTCTGTTGTTTCGAAAGAGTTCTGCTTAATTAACCAACGTTTGCAAAGGAGAGTATGTGGTAAGTGTTATTATAACTCTTTGGCAAAAATGTTTGATTAAGATTCAAAGCACAGCCAGAACAGCTGTCAGAAAAACCTCTTGTACTGTCAATGTCCTAACATTGCAGATGATGCCACTGGATACAAATTCATCAGCAATTAGCTCTTTCTTGAGCTCACAAAATAAATTCTAAAAATTGTCTCAATAAAATTATTTTCTGCATCTATTTTCTATCACCAGATCCATTCAGTAAAGGTTAGTATGCTTCTTCTTTGTATAGTGTTCATCTATTCAGGGCAAAGAGTTAGCTGAAGCAAGTGTAATCAGATAGATAACTAATTTATTTTAACAGCTACATACTGCTGTAAACACTTTCCTCTTAGAACAATAATTCTAGGACAGGCTTTTTCATTGGTACGAAAAGAAATAGCTGGGCCAAAACCTCAAGCTGATATAAAATCATTGTCTGCTATTGAGTTAAGACTCATACCTACTGACACCAGCAGAAGAATTGGTCCATTTTATTTTCCAGTACCCATTAAGAAACAGGAAAACTTGCATTGTTTGTTGGATCTTAAAAATTTCAGTGTTGATCCCTTCCCCCACCCCCCCGCCCCCATTACTTAAAAATTGATTCAGTACATTACTAACACCATTCCAAATTAGGGTTTTTTTACTGTAACTGACCCATGCTGAAACCCCAAAGCCAATCTGCTCAGAAGTTTTAACCGATATACTTTTGTCTTGGTTTCTTTTTTAAATTGTTGTGAATAGAACAGGAGAACACTGCTTGAAGAATCTCAACTCATACATGATCAATGAAATAATAACCATTATTCTAAGCCTTAAAGATCTTTTCAGAATCTTTAAAGGATGCAACCATACCTTGTGACCTTGAATTAAATTAGCCCTGTCTCTACTGGAAGCTTATTCTTTAGGCTCAGTTGTTCCTGACTGCCTTTACATTTATTTGCAACAGCACCTGGTCTTCAATCAAGTTCCCATTATTTGTTTAATTGCGGTAGCACCTTATAATAAAAACAGAAGTTATTTAATGGCTGCAGAATGATTTTGGGATAATGTCTTTAAGAATTATCGTTGAACATCTATATTAAAGGTAGATGGCTTTTATGAAGGCTGTGCATCGACACATATCTAAGTAACTAACCAACATTAGCGACTGGGTTCCCCTTTCTCTTTAAAACTATTTTTCTGATATTGTAATTGCAGTGTCTTTCTTACCCCCTGCCTAGCACACATTAACCAACTTATTTCTCTCTTCATTTGATTCCACTGAGCAGAAGTGAATTTAACACTTCTGATAACTCAGGAGCAATCTTCTCCAAGACTGATACAGAGTTGGAGCATTTTTTCATAGAGGAAGACCTGAAAGAACTGTGGGTCCCAAGATTTTTACAGCTGCTTTCCGTATTACCATATTTCTGTTGCTGCTGGTACCCAAATGAGTAGATTTCCAGCTAACTCCCTCTGGGACATCATTATCTTCAGTCACATTTTAAATACTGTAGAGACTCCTCTCTTGTCTCATCCCAAATTTGTCAGAGGGAGCTAGCATGTGTACAAGCAAACATGAATAAATCCATCTGTAAGGTAAAGAAAACTAAATAATTGGTTCACAGAAAGAACTACAACAAACATTTGCACAGAGCAAACTTTTTTTTTTTAAAAAGACCTCAAGCCTAAACTTTTTCCATTGAACCCCAGTGAAGACAAGGACATCTTTCATATTAGACAAAGGAAGGCTCTGGGAATGCTCCAACCTGGTACAAGAGTAACAACCTATTTTTCCCCTAAAGAAGGTGGAAATATCTTCTCAGTGGAATTTCCTCAAATGCTGAGTGAAGAGGGCATCGGTGTTTTCAAAAGGGGCATTGGAAATGCTGTACTCTCCCCAAAGTTACTTCTAACCTTACCCAGCTTGAGGATTGACCAGAGAAATACAGAGACAATGTTTAAATCTTGGGGTGAATTCTGCTATGTATATTATTAATACCATTTTACATGTGATGTAATTTTCATGAAACCATTAGCACAAATATTGAGATTAACAAAAGATGGGAGGTTTGAGACAGTTCTATTTGAGTGAGTTTTCACTCACACCATCATTGGGAGGACATCACAATAGGGCAAGTCAGCTCCTTGAACAGCCAAGAGACTTGGTGTTTGCCAAGCTCATTTGATTCAAGTCACATAGGGTTTGCAAAAGCATAGGAATAACTGTCAGGTCACTACCTGCCAAAGAAAAAAAAGAGTAATTTCATTCATTCAGCCCCAAAAGAAAAGGGACAAAAATTAAGAGTAGAAAGATGAATTGAATCATACAAGACAATAAAAAAATGTGTTCAGTAACAACCCTTCCAGGTTTAAGGAAAACGCATCAGAGGCAAGCAGTTTACACAGACATCAGTGAAAAAAAACTGAAAAAAAAAAAAAAGCTAAAATCTGCCCTTGGACAAGGTTAATGCCTTTTTGATGCGGTTGAAACAAATGTAATTTATTCTGGGATCTGTTATTCCCCTCCAGTTCTGTCCCACCTTCATATTTTTCCCCCTTCTGAGATATCGTTTGGAGGTTTAGCTCACCTCACTTGCAGTAGCACAAGGGCAAGTCAGCCTGAAGATACTTTAGTGTGCTGTTCCAACAGCCCGGCTTTTGCTCTTTCACTTTTGCCACCAGAGTCCTTTTTAGGAGGCAAGAGTTTTTGTTCAAGATCATCTTGAGGAACAGTTTGATATGCTTTCTGAAAGCATGAGATGACAGGGCAGTTGAGCTAGAAACTACTTAAAAGGATTAACTTCTGGAACGGAAGGATTAAGTGATGGAAAGCATCAAAATATATTCTCCGTGAGTCTTTATGGCTGGAAAAAGCATATGTTGATCCTAGTGCGGGATATAAAGTTCCTGGGGAAATCCTGGGTTCTCTACAATCATTTCCTTGATGAAAATATCTGGGCAGTTACTCAGTTCTGATTATATCATGCTGTCTTTATGCTCTAGAAAGTTGGAAGATTTAAAAGGGCTAGTTCACTGAAGTTAAAATATTTGAGATTTTATCAGATTTACCCATATGATCTGCAGATTGTTTAGAAATGTACCATAAGTCTAGTTCTTTGTAAGAGATAAATTACACAATATTGGGTGAGTTAGTTTCCTCTTGCTCAGTTTTCCCACTAACAAAATAACAATAATTATCCTTCCCACTTTGTGTTTGACCATCGAGCTCTACAGAGGAAAAACATGGTGTCACCAACTGTTAGCGTTACAGTGAAGCTGACATCAGTGATCAAAGACAACTGCACCTCCACACTTTCAGATTGTTGCATTATTTATCTTTCAGTCATAAATTCACTCTGAACCGTACAGTTCACACTGAACTTGTAATATAGTCAGGATGGCTGTTCTGTGCTGTCTCACCACTGTTCCCTTATCTAAATTGTGGTCATAAACTAGTTTTTGACCTTTCAACATCTAGAATCTGCCTGCTGTAGTAACAAGACTATACATTATGAAATCTGAAAGCAGACATGTTTCTAAAGGTATGCAATTAAAATCACGTATATAGGGTCAAGTGAACAAAGTAGTCAACTTTTCACAGAGCTACCACCATCAAAGCAATAGAGCATCAGATACAATTGAGAAAGAACAGGGCAGGGAGTATCTGCAAAGAATATCATTCTAAGATTTCAGGTTTACCAGAACAACCTCAGTGTTTGTTGGGTCTCTTGGGAACACAGGGCAGATGAGGGAGATTTCTGAAGGCTGGGAAAGAACCCAACATTCGCCTACCTTAAAAACAGGGAAAAGAAGAAAATAGTATCACAGGCTGAGCTTTTTTAACTTCTGTTCCCAGTAACATGCTAGAAAAAAAAAAGATTAATGTAGATGGGCTAGTGTACAGATGACAGAAGCAGCAATGCAAAATTTATCTTTAATTTTTGAAATATTGTTGTCAAGACAGAACCCATTTGTAGCTATCAAGGATGTTGCATGAGGGAATGTTAAAAAAATGGAGAACAGGAGATTAGGTCAGACAACAGGTAAAAACTTCCAAAGAAACATAGTTAAGCGGCTAAAACACAAATTGTGTGTTTATCATTGGAAGCTTTTAATAACAAACATCTAGAAAGTCATCTGCTAGGAAGTGATGCAAATAGAGGTGATCATGTCTTGCAGCAGGAAAGAGGATAGATGGTCCCTTATGGCTGCTTTTAACTACAGACTCTGGATGGCACCACTTGAAACTAAATATAAGAAATCTTCAAAATGCTAACATTAAATCGGGCTATATTGAATATCTCAAATGGTTTTCTCCTGCTCCTACCTGTCAAGAGTTAAAAACCAACAGCTCATGCGCTAAATAGTTCTCATCTTTAGGTAAGCATCTTAGGCAATGCCAGAAGGCAACTCTATATAACCCGCTCTAACTATAATAGCAACTTAGATGGAGATGTCTAACTTCAAGGTATCGGCAATAACTGACACAAATCCTATCTTCTATTTAAAAATATAGAAGAGTACATGCAGGACAAAATAGGAATAAAATGTCATGAGTAGGTAGTGAAGACTGAAAATACTTTGAGGCTGCAAGGCAGATTAAATACAAACAACAGTTAAAGATGTTGCTATTCTGTTTCTCATAAAAAATACAAAAGAACTTCCTGAAGTATATTACAGAATCACAAGGGGTTCAGAAACTGTTTATGAAAATGATCAGGGTCCTGGGAATAAAAAATTCATAAAAAGAGATTGAAAGGTTGTATGACTGTTTACAGAAGAGATGAATACAAGGAGTTATGATGAAAATATATTAAATTTTGAGAAGTTAAAGACGGCCTTCTTAGTCTTCATTTTGCCATGTCCAAAAGCTCAAAGAGAAATTTCCATAAATTTCTCCAGATGATAAATGTTATTAGTGGAAATGCAACTTCTTGAAATATGTAAACCAGTTACGGAACTCACTGCCAAAGTGTAGTATTGAGGATATCTGAAAATAAATCTTAAATATTTGCAAGCTATACTAATGATAGTTACAGTAATCACTGCTCTGCTTACATCTGAAAAGTATTGTTTTTTCAAAGCCATAAACCTCATTTTGCATCTCTGTCTAAGAATACATGAAATGCAGAAAATACTTATCCCAGTTACAGTGGATTTCACAGGTATCACATCCTTGCATACAAATCATGATGGCTGTGTGCAGATGAGCATAATGGACAAATTAACACGTAGCTTGGTTTTTGCTTTTCCCCCCTGATATTATCACAGTGTGAAACAATCCTGGCCAAGTTCAGTATTCGTTTGATCTGGTGTACCAACCTGTCTGCCACTCAAAGCAGCATCTTACTTTGTAACACAGTTTATGCCTACAGGACTCTCTCTTGGGTAAGAAAATGATATTGATTTCATCTATTCATATTCTTCCTCTGGTCACACTCAGAGAATAAGTAACCAAACAAAATTTGTTCAGGTACCCAAAATGAAAAAAAGCAGCTCCATAGCACAGACCTTTCCTTTTTATTTCAGAAAACCATCTTTCACGGGATGAAGATCTTTCCCAAGCTGCCTGTTTCTCCTGTTATCAAAAGGTCCCAGTGCCATGACTGGTCTACTTGCCTCGTATTTAGATTGCTGAGTTTTTACTTAAACTTGAATCACATTAACTGATGATAACAGTACGAGTAGCTATTTAATTTTAAAAGTATGTACATTCATAACAGCAAATATAATGGTGATATACTAATTTGCTTCCTGACACTTTGACTTTCAAACTATGGGTATTCCTGTCATTGGCTTGTTCCTGGCCTCCAGTAAATTTACTTTGTTTTGTAAACTTCATTCAGTCATCAGGATAAGATATCAGGCAATGAAAAGGAATAATTTTTTCCTTTTCTTCAACTGCAGTCAATTTCCCTTGGAAAGTTGTGATGCAGTGCTCATTAGGGGTATGGGTACTTTTGACCCCTATGAGCATCAGCACCAAGCATCCATGAGCCCCAGTAAGTAATGAGGGTGGGACAGGGATTCTGGCGAGATGGAGGTCCTGTTGATATCAAAAAGTTTGAGCACATAAGCAAATGAAGATTTTCCACCGTGGTGTAAATAAAAAAAGGATCCCTGTCTGGCACCCAAAAGACAGAATAGTCATGGAAAAAACAGGACCAATATTTCTAAAACCAGAATTCTTTAAAAAAAGAGGAACATTGCTCCTGTATCTGAATACCAACACCCAAGCAGGCTGCCACCCAAATGAGATCCTGGGGTGCCGGGTCAAATCTTGGCATCCTTGTTTGAACAAGCTATGCATTAGGCAGAAGCAGTAAGTGATGTAATTATGCATTGATTGTGGAATAAACCCCTACATCTTTCTGTAGTGATTTATATTACACTGATGAAATTATATTCATCTACAACATTATGGAATAATTAATTACATTATTCAACAAGTAAGTGAAGGAATTTAATACTTAGGAAGGCTTGTAGATGAATGGCTAGAAACATTAATTTTGGTAATTAATGACAAACAAGATGATCGTTACACGGAAGCTATTTTAAAATGACAACACTTGAGTGTTTAGAATAATTTTAGTAAGAGATCCAGCTATGAGGCCATCAGAGCTCCAACTGAACTCCTAAGAGCATGAACATAGTTTGAAAATAGCTTTTTCCTTAAGAATCAAATTGCTGAGATTGGCAGTGGTTTTCACTTTGATTTAGCATTTTTAACCTTTGCTACTCAAGGATTTGGGTAAACCTCTAGGAAAGAGCAAGAACTACTTCAGAACAAGAAATACTTCAGAAGTCCAGTTGCCATATCAGCTTGAGAAGTTATTTCATCACAGGAAATCCACAATTCTTCAAATGCATACAAGATAGATCATTAGAGAAGGTTACCCTTTATGAACTGGTAAAACATAAATATAGAATTAGACTAGCTAGACAGTATGCAAATAGCATGTAATGCCATAGCAGAAAAGATACAGGTCCTGAATATTTTAAGCTGTGCTAAAACAACTCTCCTCAAGGGCAGTTTTAGCACACATCAGGTTACCATTGTCACCATTCACAGTTTTAGTGCAAGGCTCATAGTTTGATATTTGCTTTGAGCTTCAGCCCTTGCAGTAATACATACATGAAAAAGGATTTCCAACTGTGAAGAAAACTATAAAATTACAAAGATACTTATGACAAAAGCTTGATGAATTTTTAATAATAAACTATGGGCATTTGAAAACTAGAGCTGGACATTCTGCATTGGACTAAATTTACCCCGGTGTTTCAATAAGAGTAGCCAACAGTAACTCTTACAAAAATTCAGGCTGAAACCACAATAGACAAGACCATTTACTCTGATCTCCAGCACTACAGAGATGTTACTGCTGCATTTGTACCAGGACCACTTCTTGACTAATTCTTTTTTTTTTGTGAATACAAACTGAGTTTAGCTAGATCCTCACTTCATCATTTACTACGAGCTTGTAGCCAAACAGCTGGAGTGTAGATACAGTAGTGATGGGTAGGATCCGAGCTCCTCCAGTTGCAAAGCTTACTTTAAGTCCTCAAGATGTGCTGCTTCATGGGTTTGCTTTGGTCAGTCCTGCGTCCCTACATTTTACTTTCTGAGAAGACCACCCTTACACAGTCACACCATGCATGCTATGGCAGAGCATCAGACATTAGAGACAATTAACATCTTTGAAACAAAGGACTGAAAATTTTATAAGAGCTTGCACACCAGCACCCTTAGAACAGCAATCATTTAATAATAACAAAAAAAAAAATAAAGCAAAAGGAAACAGTTGTAGTGTGAGAAATACAGATTTGCAATGTACAGTATGCCTAATTACACTAATTACATTATGTAAATATAATTAGGGAAACGCAAGTGTAAATAGTAAAACTTTTTTCCAACAACATAACAGTTATTTGTATGCATTTGCCTGTAGTTTCAAGGGACCGATTTTGAGGAACAAGAACCTATTGGGCTTTGTGTTTTCTTTTAATCATGTAGATATTTGCAATGCTCTCCAGTCCCAGCTTGATGGAAAACCAGCTAGCAGATCTGGAACTACATTTTGAACTTAACTGAATTTTCATATACCAATATTCAATACCTTAGGTGTACTATTTAACCCAAAGCACATGAGAAGTTGGAGAGGTTTGGGTTGTTTTTTTTTCTCCTGTTCTTTCTGTTCCTAAGATGCGAAAACCCTTCTGGTGAGACCTACAGCTAACATGCTACAAATACTAGAACTCAAGCACCAAAACAGAAACATCTCTTCCTCAATTCCCGGATCAGATTAAATAATTCAGGTTTGAAATAATTCCAGGGATGTTGTAGCCAAGAGATCACATCATGATCATACAATCTAATGTCTCACAACATCTGATCATCAGATACAAGTACACAGTAATGCAGCATAGCCAGTCCTTACAAATACTGTTTCTTACTATTGATTACATATGGAAAACTATTCATACACAGGCACTTAACTCTATTAACATTTGATAAGGAACTTCTAACCAAAACTACGAAAAGAAATTATCCTAGTATGCTGATATTTAATGATAAAACATTTAAAATAAAACAGTATTTCTAGCAGGCTACAAAATAATGCTATATAAACAAGATGTGTTTATTTGTATGCAATAGTTCTTTGTTATTAGACTAGTAAAAGAAAATTATATTTTAAAGGATATTGTGTTTCAATGAGTTGAAAATCCTGGTTTCAGCCTAGAATTCAGAATATTTTATTAACTTCACAACTCTTACTTCTCTTCCTTGTTGTGCTTGCAAGAACTGTACACCAAATATCATTGAAAGATCTGATAAATTATGAGTTGACTTACCTGCCAAGAGTGTTTAGCTTTATCTTGATAGCAATCAAAAGAAGTTTTCTTTAGTCAGCCAAAAAATTACAAAAAAAAACTTAAATTTCAACAGTTCCTTTGCTTTTTACTTTTGCTTTAATCCATTCCTAGTCTACTCTGAATATGTGCAAATAACTAAAGCATAATACAGAAAACTTACTGGGACAGAAGAACCCATTTATAAAATAAGCTCGTTCCAGGGAAGGGGTTCCACTAATTAATTGACAATTAAGTCAGGTTGTTATATATAGAGAATACCTGCAGCTGTTTACATTTTTCTTGTAAAAGTTATTTCAGTTGTCTGTGAAAGAGGATGCCTGAGGGTGAGTAGAAAATCAGTATAAGACTTATTTAGAACTGAATTGTTGTTCCTAAAAAAATAAAAATGAAGTAATTTTAATCATTGCATAATATTGGATACTAGAACTAGAGGTTGTTTTTTTTCTTGTACCAATTGAGAAAAGATAAGTTTATATATAGTACAAGTAATGTTTTAAAATGGTTAGTAACTAGTATTTTTCTGTTAGCATATTGCTACTAATTTTATTTTAGCAGTCAATTATAACTTCTTCTTACTCTCCAAGCATTCTGTAAGTTATTTTTTCTAAACATCCTGAATGTGAAAGAATGACAGGTTTTTTCTGGTTACCTGGAACACATGAAAGGGTACAATGCTCGTGTAGGACTTTTCCGTTTAGTGTTAAAATTCTTTAGGGGCTTCTAGGGTTTACATGTAAAAAGCCTTCTAGGGACAAAATAAGAGGATGAGACCTTTGAGTTTTTAGACTTTTTCTGGCCTGCATAACTTCTGTTGGTCATAGTGTTATTTTCTAGTTACTGTAGTAGAGAAAAAGGTATCTGCTAGTATCACAGTATCCTAATCTAGAAATAATGCTTTTAAGCTGGGAAGGAAATATCTTGCTATTGAGTTTTTCAGTTTTTGCTTGTAAGGTGAAAGACAAGTTGTAACGTATCTTTCCCTTATAAGCATAAGAGAAAACAATGAACCTCAAATTGTTTAACTAGAGTTAAATCAATAAGATTATTTTTCCTCTAGTTGACTTGCTCCAGGTCTATCCAGCAGCCATGATGTTAAGTGTTCTCCTTCCTTGAACACCTTATCTGAGGTTGCATTTCAGTGAAATTCCATGCATTGTTCTAATTTGAATTTAAAGAATGTTTTGAAGCTGAAGTGTTCCTCCAACATATATATTCTCTCCTTCTCCAGGAGATAGAAAAGCTGTTCAGACTAACTAATTCTGATTTAGTTTTTGGAAATACAAATGTTGCTGAACTTTCATTCACGTCATCTCCCAGTATGGTTTAAGTTTCTTGTACAAATTTGTGTATGCATTGCACTGTCTACACTTTCATCTAGATTCTGAGGAAATGCCCCCAGGCATCAGACTGGGTAACAAATTGAGCAGACTTTGGAGAAATATAGACATTTGTTTTCTTTCAATGTTCAATTGAAGAGCACTTAACACACTGGTAGTAGCAGTTAAACTTGTCTTTATCCTAAAATTTAGCTTTGTACTTCACATTCCACACTTAGCTAATTGAAAAAGATAAACATACCAGGTGACTTGTGAAGGACTTGATTAGTAACAAAGTCTTCATCTTGTACAGGTTTTCTTCAATATTAATGAGAGTGAGGGAGAAGGAGAAATAAGTTTCCTGCTTTCCTCCTTTTCACGGCTGGGTAATGAACTTGGTAGTGTCGTGCCTCTTAAATAAGATTAAATATGGATGTGTGTTGGAGGAGCCTGAGCCTGTAGAGTTAAGCAAAACATGGCATCTGAAAACACTCACTTATAGAGTTTGTCTGGAGATTTGAGAAAAATACTGCTTCCTGATTTGGTGTTTGGTGCTGGATAGTTCTGCCCTACTGACACTGAAATAGCTCTTACCAGGTGTGCAGAGGGGAATTCAACTTCAGGCTCCCAGGTGCAGCCTTGAGTCCCCAAACTTAAAGGCAAGTGGGTAGGTAACATGGGTCTGCATGTTTCAATTTTATATGAAATTCAGATGCCCAAGTCCCACTTCAGCCATTGTTTCTAAGTCCTTCACATCAGAGTCTTTTCCACTAATAGTCGAGAAAAGAGTTGACCCATCTTCTGCTTAAACAGGCATCTCATATTCCAGGGTGTATTTTTTTTCTTGTCCATGTTTATATTCAGTTTAAAACTATCTTGGGAATTGAATGCAGAGGTTAGAGTAAGGTTATTTCTTACTAAGGTTTTAATTGGTCACTGATTCATCTGAACACACAAATTGTTGTATTGCCTATGGAAAGACATGTTGACCTGCAAGCATAAGAACAATTTTTTTTCAAAGCACCTTAAGTCCTTCAAGGAAATCTGCTTGTCGTGTTGCTGATCAGAATGTAGACACAACTGGTCACCTTGTTCTTTGGGGTCTTGCTAATTGCTGCCTCTCGATGATGGTTAGAAATAAACCTTGTTTGTTTGCCTGTCAACACATCTCCCAAAACAAGATTCGGTTGGCTACGTGTTTTCAGATGAGGGCTGACAGACAGTGGGGAAACAGATGGTTTGTAGAAAGAAACTGTCACCATTTGTGATTAGACAATAGACCTGAGGTACTACTTTGCTAGACAATCTCCCTGGGCCTGAGATTGTGAACGGTTCATGTCTGATTTCCCTTCCTCTGCAGCTCTTCTGTAGGAGAAACAGGCAGGATTTATGCTAGCAGTCTTTTCTTTATAAATAAAATATTTGTCTAAAATTCTCAGCGTTGCTACATATCTTTGTCTTGAGTTGTGGTGGGTATTTCTCCCTCAGTACTTGTTTTGTTTTGATGCCTCCTTCCCATTCTGCATTTGATTATTTCTAATGTAAGCCCCTATCCCACAACACTGCCCATCCAACTGCAGGCTTCTCTAAAGAGCCACCTTAGCTGGCTGCCATGTGCAAGTCTTCTGTGACATGAGTACTGTGTATGGGCTGAAGGGCAAAACGAAGCTTTTGCATCCTACACCACTTCATGTTCAAGTGGATTAAATTAGAGACTCCGGGGTTTTTTTCAGAATTAACACTTTGTTCCAGTTGATGCCCACCACATTATATTCTTATACTTCATACTTACATGCATTGGAACTGATAAGGGCAATACTTAGATTTTTTTCGATCCTGCGTAAGTGATGTTCCATCTCTCCACAAATTCAGCTGTTAGTATTTGAACCAAAAGCCAGTGTTGATCCATATAGGATGCTGCTTATAATAGTTTGTAGGCAATGATATTTTCTATCACTGTGCAAATAACAATTGCTTTATCAACTTGCTAAAAAGAAGTTGGGTGTAAAACTCCACCATTGTTGACTTAAGGACATCGCTGTTACCAGAAAACAATGCAATCGTTTGACTCAATTTTAACCAAGTGTTGGATGTTTAACTGCCATTTTCCTACACATCTTTTAAACCTACCTTCTTAAACCTGATCATTTGCGCTGATACATCTGAGATCTGTCTTGTTTCATAGGTTTATAAAGGCAGTTTATCTTTTCCTAGCAATTGGTCCAATGCCTTCTGTCACCATCCCATCTGCACTCAAGACATTAATGCTTGTATTTCCATATCAAGTTACTATGTCATATAATAGCTTAAATTTTCTGAAATAATTTATTGCTCCTGATATTCTTAGTGGTATTAAATATTTTTTTATTCCAGTTCTATAGCCTGCATATACCTACTTAAAAATCATCCCTGCTTAATTCTGTCCCTGTGCTGTATTTTTGGAATTGGACTCAAAGATGTTCTGTTTGGGCTACTACAGTAAGAATTTCTAAAATATCTGATATACCTGATAGGTCTGCTATTTTGCATATAATCCCTCACCCTTCCACCATTCCCTGAAATGATCTGTTTGTGAGATCATGACATCTGATAAAATGCCATTCCTTATGGCTTCATTTGAAGAACATACTCACCTGGAGGCCTCTATACAGCTCTCTTTTTCCTCCTAACAGTAACTGAGGGTTTACATCAGTCTCATTAACCTCTGTTCAGGAACATAACATGTTCGTATATAAATTAGACACAGATTTTGTTGCATTAGCCCAGTATCGCCCTACCAAGCTTGCCTCCTAAATCTAAATGATCGCTGCTATTAAACTGGTTTTCCCTAAGCATATTTCCCTTTTGCTAATGTTAATTTTCTCTGCTGTATTGACAAGTCATTCTTGATTAGTGGAAGTGCTTAATTCTGATTCTTCCACCTAAGAAAGTGATCTTTTGCCAGATTCTTGTGTAAATAATCTAATTTTTGCAGTTCCTTTTTTGCTAATAGAGGTGATGGTGTGGATAGTGTTCTTTTTTCCCTTTAACTTCAGTTGTCCAAAGTTCAGTTGCATTATCAATTGTAGTCCTACAGGAGCCACATCTGGCCATGACAGGCCAGGTTTTGGCAGCTTTTTTTCTCCATTACAAATTTTCACGCACTGTTTATACTTTTTAAGCTGACTGTGTTGTTTCAAAAGTTTCTCTGCAATTCCTTAGCTGCTGTTTAATCGTGCAGATGGCCATTGAGGTTGGGAAAACACCCTTGGCCAGTTTCGGGTGTACTATTCATGCTCACTGGGTTACACCCACATTCCTGTCTTCCTAGCTGTTACCCAGGCCACCTTGCAAAGGACAGGCTGAGTGAGCACCCACACCATGTCTCTCTGAAACCATGACCAGGGGCAGAAACAGACTAACACAGTGGAGAGGAGAGCAGTACTGCAATGGCTCCCTGCAAATTACCTGTTAATAAAAATGTTGTCTTCAGGCTATAGTTGTGTATTGCAGGGCCAAGATGCTGTCATCTTGCAATGCATTGTGCTTAGGGATAGGTGGGCAACTCAGTGAGATGCTTATGAGAGAGGGTGAATAGGCCCGTATTAACATATTGTGTCATTGCGTGCTATCTGGATGACAATAATCGACGTGATATTGTCTGTCATGCAGAAAGTCTCATACACCTCCAGACCATGCAAAAAATGCACAATATATCTCCATCCTCATTAGCAAGGTTTCCTCCAAAGTGTGAATCTGGTGCTGCTATTTAAACAGAAGCTCACATGCAGTAGGCCAATCCAGACAGCACCCAGGGCTGCCAGTCAAAGACAACACAGTTGGGTACCAACACCAGGTTGCGGTTGGGAGCAGGGTCCCCAGGATCCGTCTCAATGTTCCTAAACACACAGTCCCAATCCTGTGTATCAATGCAGATGGTGCCCCTAATCCACCAGCTACTTACACCCAAATAGGTCCCCACACTTCAGCAAAAAACAAGTGGAGTGCATATGGTGTTTGGCTTTTCACTGTGCAAGTGCAATGATGCAAAGGGTATGGGAAGGCTTCATAGTTTAAGAGCCTTTTGGTAGCACACACAGTAGGTGACTTCCTCATGACACAGTCTTCATAGGAATTTGGGACCTATTTGTCCCATAACAAAACATGCTTGAATTGCAGGTCCTTGCTTCTCTCCATCCAAAAGGAATCTAATTCCAAAACCAGGGCACAGCAACTGCATCAGTAGAGGATTTGCAGCAGAGTTTAGTTTTTCCATTTAGTTCATTGCAACAAACATAGCCCAGAGTTAAACTTCATTGCCAGTGACACAAAGTTAGAACAGTGATTATGTGAGGAGATAAACATAGACACTTCAACTTGATCTTGATCTTTGCAAAGTAAAATATTTGGAGGAGATTTTAAAAAAGCCAACAGTCCTCTATCCTATGAGGAGTTGTCTTCCAAAAACAGCCATTCCTAACTATGCACCCTTGAATTACTCTGTGGTGGCACAAATACCTTCTCCCTTGGGGAACGGTGTTAGTGATACCTTCTGGAAGCATTATAAATCTCCAAGCAATTATAAATAAATCTTGTAAGCTCTTGGATTTTCTTAAGATGCTGAAACCCTTGATGTAGGCAGTGTGCTGGACAAAGTAAATCAGCCACAGGCGTTAGGCTGATTTCTGTGATAGTCACAGGCTTGCAGAATAACTTAGGTTAGAAAAGATCTTTGGATGTCATCGGATCCTCCCCTCCTCCCGAAAAAAAAAAAAAAAAAAACCCACACACTTTAAAATTGCATTAGGTTGCTCATTGAGTTTGGACAGCTTCCAAGGATGAAGAGTCCACAGACGATGGACAGGCTCTCCTTTGTGACTGTCCCCAGTGCAAAAGAACTTTTTCCTGTTAACGAATGAGGATTTCCCTTGGTGATATCAGTTCCTGTCAGCTCATGTCTCCAGGCTGTGAAGGACTCTTCTAATTGCAGCCACATGGTAGTTTAGGGACAGCTTGCATTCAAAAAGGGGGAAAAAAAAAAAAAAAGGACAGTTGACATTTTTGTCACTGACAAGTTTTCCCACTGTTGTGAGGTGCTGCACAGAGGATGCTTCTAGGGCACACTTATGACCAAAAACTGTCATGGAGACTTAAAACTTTCAGTCAGTACTTTTTATCACAGACCACCGTCTGTATCTACACAAGAGACCTGGTTTCTATCCCCTCCTTCTTTTTCCTGAAGATGGAACGTTGCTCTACCATGACCTTCTTAGGGATGTCACCATCTGAATTTACATCATAAAATAACATGAGGTCTCTCAATGCTTCAATGCTGATGCTTTGTTTGCAGCCGTCTTGCAATGCATTTAGGAGACTATGAATCATTGTCAGGAAGCCAGAGGTGATCTGGCACAGATGGAGCAGCAACCCCAGGGAACTGTTGAGCATGGATGGGCTGGCGTCTGGGCCTGAACTTGTATGGGACTGCTGAACTCACAGGCAGAGGATGCGATGGGGGCCTCAGGGGAGACTGGTCCTGGAATTCAAGCCTGTAGATGCTCTCAGGGCCCTGTCAATTTGTAGGTATGCATATGCTATGGTTAAGCAGGCAATGGCAATGTTGTTATTGCACAAATCCTTTGGGATGCTTCCAGAAAACTGGCTCAACTTTCCCATTTCTGGTGGAGGTGAAGCTCTTTATTTGGAAAAAAAAGCTGTTCTTGGTAGCAAAATGACAAACCTCAGTTATTTCAGAGACCCTGCAGCCCTTTTCCATGGCCTTGTTCAGCTCTGGGGTGCCCCAGGTACCCATAAGGGCTATTTCTTCACTGTTACAGATAAAACGTGGCTGTATGGGTGATACCTGGGATGCATTATCTTGCCCTTTAGCCTCATGGGAACTCTGGGGAGAGTGTTCTTGTGGTGGGAATGGTTTCCTTTTGCCTAGCCCCAAACAGATTATCAGCGTGCCCAAATTCTGAAAAATAACTTTGGGGCGCCTAATTGTTTTCTGATGAAGGTATAGATCATCATGGTCATAATCATTTCTGAGCATCAACTCTCTTCTGAGAGGTGAAGAGTGAGCTGCTTTCCCACGAGATGGCAATTTGCTGATGGAGACAAAAGCTCCTGTCACAGCACGTGATGCTTTATAAATGTCAAAGATGTTAATGCCTCAAAAAGAAGTCCCTTCTCATGAGCAGGGGTCTGCTTTCACACCATCTGCAGATCTTTCTCTCCCTTCCTCCTTATGCAGAAACCACAGAGGAGAGATGCCAAAAAGAATGTACACCATATTCACAGTTGCTGCAATGTAAACACTTGTCAAACAGCATGGAGAAGTGAAATACAGTCAAGGGCTTTGTGCTCTGATTATTTACTCTGAGGCCGCATGCCAAGCAGTTCAATAACACTGAGGAACCCAAATCATCAGCTATATAAACCCAGCATGACCTATTGAAACCAAACTTGCTGGGCTTGCTCTGACAAAGGTAGAAACCAGCTGAATTCCTGAATTCATCTAAATGAGCATGTTTTTCCTAATTTCCTTAATTTTAACTGTTTTTCCCATGGGCCAAGTTGATTTTTCTGGTTTAAAAAGAATCTAGGAACAGCACCTGAAATAATTTTTTTAAAAGAAAAATTTAATCAGTGATAAAATCGGGCTAGGGATGAAGTATCTGAATTTTATAGACAGTCAGAAATGGACTGTTTGTCAGACTTACAGCTGTATTCCATTAAATAGCAGATTTTCAAGGGAACTGCAGTTTCTCTGATAGAACAAAATGATCTTAGAATAGTTAATTCCTGGGTGCAAAAACCATGAGGGTTTCTCTCTTTGCCCTATAATACTTTAAGCAAGTGTCAAACCTAGGCATGTTATTATTTAATTATCTCCTCTCCTCTTGTCTGGATTGCAGATAATTCTAGAAATGTCGTTGTGTTTATGTTCTTGTAAGTCTCAAGACATCTGGGGTGCAAGTCTTGTCTCCCAGGATGATGTGACTTCAGTTCTAATGCTGTTTTCTTCCAAAAGTCTGTAGTCTACAATTAGTAGGCTGCAATTAAATTATTGAGAAATAAGAAAAGATAAAATGAGGGCGTTCAGGTCAGAGGACCTTAATATCCTGCCACTAAAATTGAGACACTTTTTAAAATATTGCTTGTTTTTAATAAGAAAGGCTGGCAATAGCTTATCCTTCCCTTTGTCCTGAATCTTCCTTCATCTGTATTTTGAGGTGTCTTTCCCCAAATCGGATCTGACTGACTTTTTCCTTGCACCCTCTGGTGGCGATAAGTACAACTATATTCGGTGGCTATTGGCAGCTTGACAAGATGGTCCTCTGATACAGCCAATATTATCAGATCGCTGTCTTCCTACCTATAGCCTTACACACTCCAGGGAGCTTATGAACCGGCAGAAGGACAGATAAATGTAAGACTGCATCTACAGGCCTAAGTTCTTTATGGCCCTGTCTCCTTTAGAAACAGATTTGGGAAGCCTGTGCGTCACAAACAAGGTCCTTAAGTACAAGTGAGATGTAACTTCGCCTCTCTAGCTACAGATCAACTTTATGAAAAAGACTGGGAAATGAAGTTGCTTTGACTTCACAGTTTGGCTGAACAGCCTTCACTTAGCTCCGGTGCGATATCGGTTTTTTTTCTTTGCTTTTAGAAAGGAATGTAATTGATTTGCAGTTTTAAACAAGCACTGCACACACATGCCAAGTGTAATTCACTGAATGTAAACCTTAGCTGTCAGTTGCTGTGCCAATACCTTAATAATGAATAAATATATACACCTTTTATTCAACATTTTGGTGAAATATTTTTTTACTTTATGGAAGTGGCAGTCTGTAGTGACTCTGCACATCATACAGCACTTAGCAAACTTTCTCTATGATCAGCTGCAAGTACTGATAGAAGATATTGTGTTAGAGCTGGGTAAAACTGGTGAGGGTTAAAAGTCATAGAATCATAGAATGGTTTAGGTTGGAAAAGATCTTGAAGATCATAGAGTTCCAACCCCCCTGCCATAGGCAGGGACACCTCCCACTAGACCAGGTTGCCCAAGGCCACGGCCAGCCTGGCCTTGAACACGTCCAGGGGTGGAGCCTCAACAATCTCTCTGGGCAACCTGTTCCAGTGCCTTACCACCCACAAAGTGAAAAATTGCTTCCTAAAGTTTAATCTAAACCTGCCCTCTTCTAGTTTAAAGCCATTCCCCCTTGTCCTATCACTACATGTCCTAGTAAAAAGTCCTTCCCCAGCTCTCCTGGAGGCCCCCTTTAGGGACTGGAAGGCCGCAATAAGATGTCCCTGGACCCTTCTCTTCTCCAGGCTGAACAGCCCCAACTCTTTCAGCCTCTCCTCATAGGAGAGGTGCTCCAGCCCTCGGATCATCCTCGTGGCTCTCCTCTGGACTAGGTCCAACAGGTCCATGTTCTTGGGGACTCCAGAGCTGGATGCAGTACTCCAGGTGGGGTCTCACAAGAGTGGAGTAGAGGGGCAGAATCACCTCCTTTGACCTGCTGGCCACACTTCTTTTGATGCAGCCCAGGATACGGTTGGCCTTCTGGGCTGCGATCGCACATTACTGGCTCATGTTGAACTTCTCGTCAATCAGCACCCCCAGGTCCTTCTCCTCAGGGATGCTCTAAAGTCAGCTTTGCCTTTGCAACACACAGCTCAACAGGGCTTAACGTAATCTGTTATTCAGAAGGATTTTGTAACCCAGCCTGGACTCCACTGCAGCCAAGCAGTCTGGGTGCCTTAGCTATTTTTTCTGTAGTCGGCAATTGCTGCCAGTACTGCTGATTGCTCTCAAGGACTCTGCATACAGATTTCCATCAGCGCGCACACCAGACCAGCATCACTTTGGCCTTGCGTTTTCCTCACCAGTTATGAACCCTTCTCAGACAACACCCAGAGTGATGGTAAATGGGAACCATGTACTGGGTTTGTAGTGGATTGCTAAATTGATTATCCTTATTAAAGCGACCAACAGCAGCTTTGAATTCCTTCATTAAACTGTTTGACTTCCCTTGCAAAGAAAGGTTATGCATCTGTCTTTATTGTTCCCACTTTCAGTCTATTGCTAGTTTCCTAGTAGAACTCCTACCAGGCAGAGCAGACTTCAGTCCTCCTTTCACTCTGAGTTGAGTAATGCTTGATTTGCTCCTGTATGAACATCTCAGAAATAGATGAGTTTATTGCCCCCCATTAAGGGAACGGGCAAACTTGAAAGTTAATAACATATGGAGTTTCTGTGTTATTGCAATAAAAATGCAGGGAGCTGTGAATTTCTTTTCACATACGTGGGGGGATTTCTACTGTTCAGTTTTCAGCTTTATTTTGCCAAAATGAAATATTCAGAATTTTCTTCCCCTAAGAAAAGATGGACAATGTCAGAAAGAGAAATTTGGCCTTTTTTCTCCTTTCAGAGAAGCAGCTATGCAAAATAGGTGAAAGATGCATGAAGTCATATATTTCTGGTTCTTTAGATACTGAAACATAGACATTTTAGTTTTGTCCCTATAGATTTGTGGAACCAAAAGTTTAAATGGCGTGTGATGAAATGTCCCTACTATCCATTTTAAAAAAAGAAATCCATAACTGCAAAATTATTGAGAAGATTACTAAAGCCTGCAATTCTTCTTCAGTCCAAAATTAGAAATTACAATAATATATCTTATATTTAATGAAGCCCAATACTTGTACTCAGAAGAGCCACATTTGAATTTCTTTCTGATGAGCAAACTTAAAACACTGAGGCTGGAATTTTCTGTGATTGCTGTCTGCCCTGTGTCAGATTTCTCTTTTGTAAAGCTCCAATGGTTTCCTATAACAAAACCATACCTTGTGTTGGTGCTCCCAACACAGGTTCCCCCTTTCTTTGCAAGCTGGAAAGGATGCAGCTGCTGCCTTCACAGATGGTGTATAAGAACTACAGCATCTGAGGAGGAGAAGGAACTGCTATGATCACTAAATATTGCCTGGGAGAACTCCGTCTCTGTTGATTTCACACACTTGCTGTGTGGTGGACGAGACATTACTTTTCCAATCAGCTGTTCTTTGTTCTTCATTTCTTTAGTGCCCAGGATCCAGGGCACAGGAATACCAGACACTGCTCCTAAGCTGAATTAGCTGCTACTCTCTGGTGGACCTGTGCTTTGAACATAGAAATTACTGTAGAAACATCAAATACTAAAGAAAATCAGGCTTCTGAGTTAAGGCTAGGTCTAGAAAACGATGTGCTTGTGTATGTATATGTGTTTTATTTTTGTATTGCTCTGTAACTGTGAACTGCATAGAAATGCTCATGGAGGTATGGACACATTTGCTTCAATCAAATGGGCTCACAGTCATGTGAAGGTGAAAAAACATTACTGAGCTAAATCTGGTGGATGGTAGGACACAGAGATTCCTCCCTGACTGAGTTAGTGAGAGGAGAGGTTGCCTCTTCCTCTAAACACCCCGTGACAACTTCTATACACCCCCAAAATTCTCCATTCCAACCACAAACTCTTTGTCCCTGCATCCTGTAATAAGTCCTATAACCCTGTAGGGAATAACACCTGTTAGCTTGGTTCACTCTGGAGAAAGATTTTCTTTGGTTGACTTGTTGTGATGGGTTTCACAGGAAGGACAATGGTATAATTGCTCTCCTTCAGTGATCGTGGGAGTCGCCAATTCGGTGAGGTCTGTTTTTCGCAACATTGGTGGGTGCCTCCACTGAGCATCCTTCCTCTGATCCTTGCAGGGCCATTGTTTAGTTTGATTGCCTCAAATAATACATTAAATAGTCTATGAATAAATAGCTATTCATTAAAGGACACTTTTGTTCTGTTTGAAAGTCAAAAACATCGTAAAAACAGTTTCCTAATGCATATGTAGACAAGGGTTGAATAAAGGTTCCCTGGACAAATCTTAATGTTGCTTATTATTGTTATTTTTTTCTATAAGCCCCATCGTACATGAAAATTTTCTCCCAATGCTCAAATACATTAGGACATCATCCAGGACTCCTTATTATGTTTTTACCCATTTCATAAATACAAGCAATCTTTCCTTATTTCAAAATCTTTAGTTAGCTCTCAGGGAGGAGAGGGGTGGCATTTGTTGAAGCTTATTGAATGAGAGGTATTCAAAGGCATTATTTTTAAAAAGCAAATAGTCTGATATATGACTGAATCCTAAAAACAGAATTAAATTGTAATTCAACACTAGCTTTTCATTAAGCTTCAGTAGTATAGTTTAAGGGAAAAAAGTCATTCTTGTTGCATGCATGACTATATCACTGAACTGGCAGTGAACTTGCAAACAGTGGAAGAAATGGGCAAAAGATACAGAAAAAATCTGTAAGATTTAACTATGAAGAAACGATGATGACAGCCTTCACTGACTTTTTGCAGATACTCCATGTGTCACTTTGCTGTCGAAAGAGAGCTTCAGCCCTCTTTACACAGAGTTCTGTTCATGTGTTGTTGCACGCACACAAATTTTCCACAATATGTTTGTCAAAATAAAAAAAATAAAAAACAAAACAAAAAAAAAAACAAAAAAAAAAAAACCAAGCCAACAAGACACCCCCTCTCCCCACTTGACAGTCTTTTTTCCCAGTGGCCAAAAAGCATGCAAATTTTTCAACAAGCCACAGAATCAATAAAACTGTAAATTGACAAAACAATGTTTTCTGTTAGACCAGCTAGGAGACCTTTCAACCTTCATTATTTTCCGACTTGTTTCTTCTGGTTTTGCTTAAATTGTTTTAGTTATTTTTCCTTGCCCTACTGTAAAAGTGCCTATATTCTGCATCCAAGGAGGCAATAAGTTGCTCAGCTCTCAGCAGGCGTAATCTTTTTAATAATATGTAACATTCGCTCCATGAAGTGTTAGGAGGGACTCCCAGGCATATAACTTCATAGTTATGTATTTAACAGCGGTGAGCATAAAAATGATTTAGATTTCATATGTTGGGTCCTTTTCACAAATACTTATTTGTGAGACCTCCTGATAGGGAGAAACATGCCTAAACTTTCACAGGTTTTTAATGAGGTTTTGGGTTTTTTTTTGCTCTTTATACAGTTAAGCAAGTGGAACTGGAGCAGCCAACTGCTGGCAAGCGAAACTTTTGTTTCCAGTAATGATAAATAGGACACTTAACCTTCCAGCATAAATGTGCTTCACCCTGGACAGCCTCCCTTGGAAAGGGGCTTGTGTTGTGTTTTATTTCAAGCTGATTGAGGAAACATCAGGTTAGACAGCAGTTTTACCCTCTTCAGAAAAAATGATTTGACTGATCTTGATGTCGGAGCAGAAACCACAGGATAATTCAGTTTGGGAGGGACCTTGGGATGTCACGATCCAACCTCCCACTCCAAGCAGGAGCAACACTGAATTTATACCAGGCTGTCCAGGGCTTTATCCAGTGTGGTCTTGATAGACACTGCACAACACTTTGGAGAAACAACTTCTTTTGCATTAATTAATGATTGCATGTACCATACAATGGACAATACTAACCTTTATTAGCATATTAGAAAAAGCCCTAAGATCACACAGGTGCATGATGTTTCAGTGCCATCAACTTTTAAACCACTGAGTCAATGATAATGACAAATATAAATAGTTATTTTCCTTCTTAAAGGTTTATTCTTAAATAATTAAATGTGATTAACTTCTCTGGATTCCTAAAAAAGATTGTTGCTTTTACTCAGCACTGGTTTAACATACTTATTTCTCTTCTGCTAACATTTTTGTGTGAAACTGCTCATATCAAACATAAGTGTTTTCTCAATAAAAAGTGATGGGTGATGCCTGGACTGGTGAGTAAATATTCAATACTAAAAGTAGTGGAACAAGAATATATTCTTGCATTTTGGGAAAATGTGATGAACTTGTTCATTAAGTTAATTTTACCTCCACTGAGGTTTATAAATAGAAAGCTCTTCAGATAAATAAGCTTGTATAGGAAGCTTTAGCTATCTTGCAAAATGTCAGTGTAAGTGCCTTGATTTTGCAGCACAACATACATTAAGTAAAGTCACAGTGTAATTCTAAAAAGGCTAATTAGTGCACTACATGAATTCTTTCTGCTTGAGCTAAGGATCTTATTCAATATCTCCAAAAGGCTTTTTGTGGTTTGTGGGTTGTTTTTTCGCTTTGTTTTGGTTTGGGCTTTTCTGACTTCTTTGCATATGTTTACGGGGTATTGCATAGCAGTTAGACTTGTTTATCCCTGCCATTTATTTTAGGCATTGAGTTGTTCATGTCAGTATTGCAAGGTCACTTTCTCTAACCTACTTTTCACAGAGGGCAGGAAACACAATGGTTTGATATAAAGCTGAAAAAACCCTTGTAATTCACAGGAGAAAGCTGTTGATGAATTCTAACTGTATCTCATTATAAATTGGTCAATATACTACTGGAAAGCTCAGCAAAGAAAGAGAGGGGAAAAAAAATATTTAGCAGTATCCTTAGGTGTGTGGTATGGAATATAAGTATGCTAAAAATATTCTGTCCTGTTCTTGTATTGTTCTGACTCGATGGGAAATTGTCATGGATTTGTTTTCTTATTGATACTGAATGCCAAACTCTCAAAACATCTGCCAGCATCTTTTAAAGGCTTGTGTAATTGCAAAGCTATATTTTGTCTGACATGTTCCTCAGTTGGGAACAGTCAGAAATAGGACGGAAAATGCTTCTTCCTTGCTGTGGGTTTTGATTTCCATTAATAAAAGTTCTTTTGCATGGGACACACAGAAATGTTAATAATCCAGAATAAAACATCTAATATTATAGGAAGCTAAAAAAAACCCCACCCTTTTTTTCCTGTTCTTCAGTGTTGTTTTAGAAAAGTGCTGATTTTTCCAATAGCTTTCACATTTTATTCTGTTCATTATGATACATGATACAAAATTCCACATAGACTTAATCGGGTAGATGTGACTGATCTGCTTGTATTAACATCAAACTCCTGGACCTAGAGTCTGCACTGAGCCAATGTCCGTCTGCTAGGATTATATATCATGGGCAAAGGAGCATGTCATTGAATTATTCCCACGCAGTTTATGCCTTTCCAAATGTGATTACAGTAGACTATAGAATAACAAGTATTAGAAAACTGGGAGGTGGGGCATGAAGGACTTGTCCACACACTTTTTTTTAAGGCTGAGAGCTGCACTGTAAGTCACTTTGTCAGTATTCAGAAAACTTAAATAAAGGCGATACATCCTGCTCAACACAAAAAATGATACAAGTAAATAAGTATTCTTCAGTTCTTTTCATTTATTGACATTGGTCTTTTCTCCTTCCTACTGTGAACTTGAACTCTGCACTCATGTCTCCTTTGGATTAGATAAAAGGAAGAAGAAAAGAGAAAAACAGTTTAAAAACAGTAATCTGGGCTTCTCTTACAACTGTTGCTATATTTTTGTGTAATTGGCTCCAAAAATGAATGCAGAGGCACCACTTGCACAGTTAGGAGGAAATCAATCAATTGTTGGAATAATGGGGATAGCTTTCAAGTTATAATGCCATAGCACTGGCAATGTAAAAGTAATTTTTTTCAGTGGGAATGAAGTTGGGTTTTCCCCCGCCAGATAAGCTCAATTTCAACAGCCACTGACTTATAGGTAAATTTGTTTTCACAGAAGCAACCTGACTCATCTCCTCCTACTGAGATATCTTCTACTGTCATCATATAGTTGCCGTTGCTGTTGTGGTGGAGTCTTTCTGTAGGATATTTATAACTGTCGCCAACTTTAGTGGGAAAAAAAATCCTTTTCCAAGCACCTAGTGGCTCATTATTTGCTTCTACTGCACAACTCATAGAAATAAAGTGCTGGAAGAGACACGAAGAGCCCATATAGGGTGAACATAGCTAAGACAACTTCAAGTCAACTATCTTAAAATAATTGGTGCCCACGGGCTTATAGTCCCTTCAGCAAGACATTCCAGCAAGTACTTGGATATCTGAGCATGTGAGCAATCACATACAAATAGACCCTTCCTATGCTTTTGGAACAGTGGCCCTGAGGGTGCTCCTAGGTCAAATTGTACATTGGTCAGACGTGTGTGGTCAAACAGCTCTTAAGTGACTTGCGTGTGCTTTCAGAGGGAAACTTTAGTCTCTCTTTGCTTCTTGTAACAACTTCAAGGCACGTAAACTGGGATGCCCATGGACCTAGTACCCTGTCTCATCTGGTCAGCTTCACCATGAGGTAAGATCCAGTAGAAGCTTGCTAATTGTGGGACATTTCTGGGTGGGTCCTGATACTGCTGGGTGCCAGCTGTAACCTGCAGACAAAGCGTCCCCGCCTTGGAGACAGCTCGGGTGCATAAGGCTGAGTGCAGAAATCATCCCAGGCTTCGAGAAAATCATGACCTGCTTCCCCCTGTGAGTGGCCTGGAGAGGTACATGACTTGTCTTTGAGCTACATGCTGTTGTGTCAGGGTTTGGGTAGGCTACCCTGAAAAGAAACAGCAATAATCGTGTTACACTCACCTCAGAGCAGATGGATAAGAGGTGTTGTGAGCAGTGTATTTATTCTATTATATGAACTAACAAAAATATCCTGCAGTAAAGCAAATGTCTGCTGTTCAAGGATCCAAAGGGTTCATTCTGCAAGCGTATTTTCTAAACTTTTTTTTTTTCCAGTGGCTCCCAAAGGTAAAGCACCCTGTGCTGTCTTTTTAAACTGTTCCCACACACACAATAACAAACAACTAACAAGCCCGTTAATAATTTCCTTTGCAAAAAGTGTAACTGAACCTTCCAGGGACAAGTTAACTGCTGTTGAGAAGGGCTCAGGGGAATAATTAAAAGTGTTCAGTTGAGAGCTGGTTTAAGGGGCCAATGGCTGCCTTGACAGCTGGAATGTGCAGGAAATTTGGTTTACCAAAAGTCATCTGATCCCTTCTTGACCCTCTGGGATTGAGTGCTCACTGGTAGCTGCTCCAAGGATAGTTTCTGTATTTAAAGAATTTCCTTCCCCTTACTCAACTAACTGGCAAAATTTGGAACACCACGCCAGAAAGACGCGTTAATGGTGAATCACACCAGAGGGGATTATAAAAAGAGTCTTCATAACAAGCAAAGCAGTTTTTGATTAGAATGGCTATGGCAGAATTTTGAGTCTTGAATCAGCCTGACTGTAATAGTCTGGCAGGAGAGGATGTGTCCCACCCTCTGGGATGGGTTAAGTGAATTTTATAGTGGGAGAAAAAAATTAATAGAAACTGACCACAAAGGGACACCCTGTTCATAGCTATCATTTTAAGGAACAGAAGGCATCCTAATTCAGCCTCGTCTATACCACTAGCTGTCACTAATGAGAATAAACTGAGTTGGCTATAGGAATTAAAGTGAATGCAGACTGTTGCATGCCTAGCCAGCAGTATATGACCCACAAGGAGGCCTACAATGTGGGGCTGTGGAGGAAGTGACCAAATAACAGTGTAAACATGGATTCTCCTTCTGTAGAAAGGCAAATGAAGCTCAATAGAGACATTTTCCATAGCCAAAGGCATAGATAATACTACAGCCTCACTTCAAGAGATCTCAAAAGAAATTCTGGTAAACTATGGGCCAAATTATGACTTGCAGTAAACCAGGACAAGTTCTCTGGGTCTACAATGAGGAAAATTAAGTAGAGAGAAGAGGAGGAGGAAAGCAAGCTGTTTGAGAGGTTTGGCTGCTGGTGACAAGGCTGCAGCCCAGACTGTAGCTCATAAACACCTTCAGCTGTGAAAATACCCCCCAGTACTGTGTAGCTGACTAGAAGGTCCTTAATGAAAGATCAAAACTCACAAATGAAACACAGCACGAGACGAGAATACAGAGGACAACTTCACACTTGCATATATTCTACTTGAGCCACAGTTTATAGCTGGTCCCTTTGCAATGAAAACCTAGGAGCTGGTCAAGAGCCAGGGCTCAAAGGTAGTGTTGGAAATGTAAGGTGAGGATCTAGAGTTAATGCTGCTTGGTGCGTCACATCATACTTCTTGCCTTCTGTTCTCCATAAGTCTACCTATCTCCTTTGCCAATCTTCTAGTAGTACAAGTTAATCGTCTAAGTATCTAGTCTAAGTTAGTTTCTTCTTATTTCTTGGTGATAGCAGTTATAATATCTGGTTGTTGATCAAAACACCCTGCCCCCGTTCTAATACCTGCTGTTTAGTTGCTGAAGGTAACTCTGTGACACCTACAGATGCAGCTGGCAGCTTTTCACCCTGTCCTCAAATGCATGCTCAGCCCTGTTCTCATCCTTCATACTTCTCCTCCCTATGCCTTCTGGTTCCTTGGCCAGTGAAAGCAGCTGGACCACTTAAGACAGAACTCATGCTAAGGAGAAAACTGCTGTCTTAGCACATACATCAGTTTTCACATGGCCTAAAATCCCCAAGCCTGATGTTTTCTATTAGCTAGGCATTTATGAAGGCATTGAGCTAACCAACAGGAAATGCTAAATAAGGGACTTCTGTGGAATTGGAGCCATATTCGAATGGCACAGAGTGTCCATTCGCTGACCTTGTGCTCCACTGTCCCTTACCATTGATCCCTTCCATACCGCTATGCTCTTGCATGCTCAAGCATGAGCTTTCTCACGTGGCTTCTTTCAACAGCTTTTCCAAGGCCAGTTCTCACAGTTGATGGTCCTGTCTGGCCAAAATCCCTTAAGTAACAGAACCACTGTCTGCAAGCAACTATCTTAGAAATTTATTTGCTTGAAAACAGGCTGCCTTGCTTTTCCTGTAAGGATTCTTGTACTCATTCAATAAAGTCACATGGCATATCTACTACACTACCACCTCAAATGGTGAACATTCTTTAGTACTGGCGGGTTAACATGACTTCAGTAATTCACACTTCTTGAGAAGAAAAAGAATACTCCCTCTATTCAGTTTCACTTCTGTCAGTGCATGTGATGGATTTAGTTTTTTCTGACTAAAGGCTAGTTGCATCACTTAAATGAGTTCAACCACTTAGATGCAGTGTGGAATGTTTCCAATGTATCTGCCACAAATACTATATTTGAATGTCCTGTGATAAAAATAAACACAATGTTTATTCTAGGCCTATGTTTAAATAGAGAACGGCTGAGATTAATTTAGTAAAGTAGTCCAAAAAAAAAATCTTAAAAAACTTATTATTGTCTATGGCATTGCAATGAGAAATGTATTTCCTCTTACTCATTGGAAAATTACTGCTACTTTACTTCTCATTTTGTTGTGGTTTTATGATTCAAGAGTAAAAGGACAGTCCAAGAAAGTGTGTAATCTGACTAAGCCAGCCCTTCACTTCTGCTTTGCTTCCTTTTATTCAGATCAGTCACAGGGAAAAATTCTGTTATTGGAGAGTTTCTTCGGTTCAAGGTTACTCTCCTCAACTAGGTTTTTACACAACCTTTTTCAGATGAGTACATCAAAATTATACCCAGTATTTTACAATTTGAGTACAGAAATGCTTGTATGACATTTAATATATTCTCCAATGTGTTTGCCACTAGTGTTTCATTTTAGACATGCAAAAAAAAGCAGTTCTTTATTCCTCAGAGCATGTCTAAGTAGATGCATGTAGACTTGGTAAAAAAAGTTACCCATTTGTGGCTCTTGCTGCCTTAGGTGTGGTGTTCACAGATTAACAGTCTCTAACGCATGGTGAAACGCAAAAGGTTGCCAGTGTGAGCAATGAGAGCATCTCAGCTGTAGCAAACAGGACCTATTTCTTCATGCTGACAGGGAAGTCAAAGTATGATTTGCTTCCAGCATACTGCTTGCTCAGTATCATTGTGGGCTCATGATGGCTGAGGAGGGACCATTCATGTAGCTCAACTACACATAAGATTTTTGAAAGAAGTTTTTGCTCAGCATTTTAACAAGCTTCAATGTCAATGCACAGCAATTCAGTAATTAATCCAGGTCAAAGTTTGCCTGAGACCAGGAGTACAAATTTCTCTATACCTAGTTTCTCTGCCTCTACTGTAACTTCTCTTCATGCGTATAAAACTAGTTTTCATAGATCTGATGTTCACAGAACAAGTAAAGTAAGGACACCTTACTGGGAGACTTGTAGTTATTCTCCATGGGAGGTGTCACCTTTTCCCCATACTAAAGGAAAATAACTTTCTTCTGAGTGTTTTTCCAAAGGTGTAAGTTTGCCACTAATAATAAAATCACCCTACTTGATTATATTTCCATTCACTCTTGGCTTCTGAGAGAAAAGCATTTTTACTCTGACTGTGTCTAAAAATGAGCACTTTACTGTTCAAAATATCATGAGTGACCTTCAGCATTAGTCAAATAGAAGAATGAGAGCTACTGTGTAGACACAGCTTTTATTTTTATCAACATTTAATTTGTGCCCAGAAAGAATGGAGATAAACTTGCAGAACACTTTCAGAAGGGCTATAAAAACATAGAGAGATATTTGAGGAAGCAGTATACGAAAACATTGGGCCAGGTTACAATCCCAAATGTGTGAGTGTAAGCTTGAGGTAAACATCTTAAAATAGAGGGAATCTGAAGTAATTCTATATAACTTTAGGAAGAATATGATGCTCATAATTGTTAAAGCTTTCCTATATGCCAAGTTAGTTCTTGCAGTTAATTCATTGGATCATACTCTGTGGAATTTTCATTTTCAAGGGTGTGTTACCAAAAGTTCAAATTAATCAGAGGTATGTCACACTTATGTCCTTCTCGCTGCTGCACTAGCTGTGAACATAGATAACATGGAGAGAATCTCACCTTCATTTGCAAGGCACTATCCTACTTTGGGAGTATAGCAAAGGGGGTGTAAGTGTGTGGGAAGATTTGACTGGTAGGAAAAAGACAAAGTGAGTATTTCACAAAGATACTTGTATTATTAATGCCCGAAGATGCAGTGATAGTATGTCAAGCGGCATGGTAAGAGATATGAAATGCATTCTTTATCTCTTTTGTGTCTAGAAGATTAAAAAAAATATAATATGTAGAACTCAGTACAATGCTTTTATGGGCAAGACTGGGCAAGACAAGAAAATGCAATTGATTTGGGGGAGTTTATATACTGAGCTGTTTTCTTGGAAGTGTTGTACACTTTGCACTCTTGATTTTCATGTTGAAAACCAGGAACTGCAACATTCCAAACTCCTTCTCACTTTGTAAAAATTTTGCAACTTTTTTTAGCACCAGTTTGGAGCCTGGAATCAGCAGCTGGATTAGAGTTTTTTTTTATTTCAGTGCTGGAGAATTACAGAATCAAAAAGGAGCCCCAGAGCTATTCATTTACTATCTAACAGCTGAATCGCATCCATCTATGAGGTACAATCCTTTACAACTTTCCCAGACAGGTTCCTATTTAAATTAAAAACCAGAAAAATCAGGGCAGTCTCGGCAAGGCATTTGAAGGTATGGCAGACTGGTGGCTTGGAAAGATGAAATTAGGCAGCTTTGGTTTTGGCCTACAGGCTACTGAAAGCAGTGGGTCAGTCATGCCAAGATTAGTTCTGAAAGTCACTCTTCTTTGCTCATTCTCAAGCTCACTCCAACCACCCCATAGCACAGAGATCCTCAGAAAGTCTGTCTTTTTTGGACAGTTGTGATCTGCCTACATGGAAGGAGGGACTAGATCGGTACCGTGAAGCAGTTAGTGCTGAAGTAACTCAGATCTCCAATGTATTTGTTTTGGGTGACTTGGGGTGATCTGAAATTAAGTACAGTCCACCCTCATGCATAAAGCACTTTGTACAGTGTCCATGCCCTTCCTGCTTTGTGATGGGCCATGAACACCCACCCTATAGAGCTCTTCCTTCACTGGCTTCTCACTTATAAAATACTTCAGCCCTGGGTAATGGCCTTGCCTTCACACACCTGCAGGGCTTACAGACCAAGCTCTCTGCATGCTATAAATGACATGGCACACTGCCTATAGTGAGACCAAAACAGTCAGTAAGCTGGCATATGAATCCCCAAGAAAACTGCAAAGCAGCTGTGTATATTTTGTGCTAGGTATCACTACTTCTGCAGAATGAAAAAGGACAGGGCGAAAATCTGACTCTCGGGGACAGTAACAAGCTCTACACTTCAGGTTTCCTGCAGTTCTCTATATCTCACCGAGCACAGATTTTGTTTCTCGTCTTGGCAAAGAAAGCCTTTACTATCTTGATTCAATTTTGCTGTAAATAATCTTAACGTAGCAGCAGACAAAACACGAGCAACCTCCTGCCACTACCAGTGTGCATTTCTGCCCTTTGAGAAACTTTGCCTGGGACTAGAGACCTCCAGAAGCTTCTTCCAGCTAATATTTATGTGATTCCACGCATTACAGGCATATAAAGTGCCTTAATCTGCTCATTTCTCACCAGTGCTTGAGGATTTAACTTTAAAAGCAAGCATTTTTTTCAATTTCTTTTCCCATCTAACTCTAACAATAGTGTAATCAAGAAGCAAAATTCTCCTTCATGCTAGCCAATGACTGCAGCTACTGGGTACAAGCCCTGTAGAGTGGCATGGCTCATGCTCAGAATGATGTTCATTGCGGCAAGGGAGGGAGTGAGGCAAAGATTTGGGAAGGAAAGAGGGAATACAGACACCAAAGGGAGCCAATATTCTCTCTGCAGGTAAGTTATCATGTTATAGAAGTTGGCGATATAAAATGCTTTCACTAGGAAGGAAAGGTCTCTGAGATCTCATGACACTTCAATATTCTCTCTCAATTTTTCCTGCCTTTGCCTAACAAGAGTGGAATCTGCAATTCACTGAGCCACTGACAAATGACTGAGGCAAAAAACAAGTTGATTTGAGGCCAATTACCAACCAAGGGGTGCTCATGACTTTGGGTCATTGCATGAGATTTTTTTAAACTGACAACACATTCACAGGCAGGATGCTTTAAATAAAATGATTGGAAACTGGAAGTAGATTTTTCTGAGGACATTTGGGATCTCTCCAGTAGGGTTGGTTTGTGAACTGTGACCAAAAAAGTTTGTGCAATTAGACATCGTAGCTGGTGGCCTCTGATCCAAGTCTGGGGGGAAACTGCATAGTTCAATATACTGATAGCAACAAACAGGAAATATGGTTCTTACACATGCTTCTCAATCTTTCTAGAATAAGGCGGTTTTGAGAACTTTTTTAGTATGTTTTTAATGAAATAGACCATCTTGTGGTGGAACTGTGTTTAAGTGTGGACAGGAAATCTGTGTCATTAACATTTTTCCATCACCATTTGGCTGTTGCATATCTATCACATTTTTCACCAGGTCATTGTTCTCTAAGGCAGAATGTACCAGATGTTTCTCAGAGGGTAAAATGTGGACTATAGCTTCAGCATGGAGGTTCTCACTTGGAAATCAATGACTCGGAGAAGACCTTAATGCCACTGGAAACAATTGTCGTTACATACATAGGATTGTTGAGAAAAGGGCTGATGTGGTGATGTGAAAAATGGGTGGTGGAGGGGAGGAAGTACAGAAATGATTGATCTTGGTGCAAACTGGGGGAATATTCACTTTTTAGGATGCACTCCATGCTGCTTCAGTGAAATGGCTATGCATCAACTGGCTTAAAGATAAATCCTCGTATGGGATATTCAGATTATGTAGTAGATATACACCTTATAATGAGAGTAAGCGTATGCCAAGACATATATTTCACTATGTTCTAAATGGGGTTGTTCAATTGTTCTTACCAGCATATTCTTAAACAATGAGTGTTTGAGAGCCCTGTTTGACCCAAAGATCCTCTACTACAGGTAATGACAGGTATACATTGAAGAGTACGCAAACCTAGCCATTATAAATAAATATTGTCTTCTAATAAGCTGTCAATGATATGGAATTAGAAAACAAAAATGTAAATTGTTCTTTTGCTTCTACAGATCTCACGATAAATGAAGTCTCAGTTTACATGATAAAGCAAACTTCTGTTAAAGAAAATAGTTGTAAACACAAATTTCTTAAAACTTTAATTTTTAATTTGTCTTTCTGTAAGCCTAAATTGTATACACTGTCCAGAGTTTGCAGGCTCAGGCAAAGAAATCTAATGGTAAATTTGGCATACTGAAGAATGCACATGTATATTCAAAGTCATGTTTTGAGACATAATTTTAAATCAGTCCTTCCATAAACTTTGGTGATGGATTTGTCCGTCACCATTGGCAATGGGCACATTGTCATCCATTGGCAATGGGCACAAACTGAAATGCAGGAGGTTCTGTCTCAACATAAGGAAACACTTTTTTATTATGAAGATGACCAAGCACTGGCTCAAGTTGCACATGGAGGTTGTGGAGTCTCCCTTGTTAGAGGTACTAAAAAACCAACTAGACATGGTCCTGGGCAACTGGCTGTATGTGGCCTTGCTTGAACAGACATTTTGACCAGATGGCCTCCAGAAGTTCTTTCCAAACTCAACCATTCTGTGATTTTCCTTGAACATGGGAAAATGATCAATCCTCCTTGAAGTTCTTCCTTTTGAAATTAAACCTGAGAAACACTACACATAAATACCTTAATGGTTTGCAGGGTGTGAAAAGTATTTTTTTTGAAACACTGATGTAGATATTTTGTTCACTAGCTCCAAATGCACATAACTGTGAACTTCAGTCCATCTCACAAGGACAACACAACATCATCTGCCAAGACTGAGCAGTCAAGTGTATAATTACCTCAATCTGCAGCTCCGGCAAGCTGTCCTACTCCTTTTCTGTAGCTGGGTGGTTGTTGGAGGGTTATGAAGGCTTCGATACTCTTGTAGAAGTCAAGGGGTGGCCCCAGAAGGAAACATCAAGACAAAAATCTGAATTTAGCTTCTTGTTAGCAGGAATGAAACTTGTCATCAGGCAGAATCCATTTTTTCTATTAAAATATGTTGGAATGATATTGAAATTGTGTCTATTTGTAAACATGTTTAAAATGTCACAAAAAACTTTTGAAGTGACAATTCCATGATTCATGCCACTCTTACCTCAGCACTAGTAAACTGCTTCATTTTTCTCAAATCATAGGATTAGCTTCAAGTGAGATTTGGGGGGATGAAACTGATGAGAGCAATTAGAAACATCATTAACCACTGTACTGTAAAGGCAGGAAAAAGAGTGGAGTGTTTTACAGCAAGTGTTGAAAAATGACAGCTTCCCCCTTGTTTTGCTTTTTAGCTTTTTTAGATTCTAGTAAAGGGTAAGTCCAGACTTTAAATGAGCAACACACAGCTCCCAGAAACACATTAAATACCCATCACATAATTGTTTTTTCACCCTGTCTCTTCTTACAAAGGTGAAATAAGGACCCCATGTTTCAACACTGGGATAGTCAAAGTTATAGATAACAGTACTGAAAGCAGAGATGTAAAGAAATCAGGAACTTATAACACAACAGCTGCCTGACAGAGAGGAAAGGGACCCTTGATCAAGAGGACTTGGAGATACAGCTAAATAATAAATGAATGATTCTCACAGCAACCTGGAGAAAAGTTATCACCCTTCAAATCACACCAAGGCTGAATGCAAAGCTGAGAATACGCTTTCTTATCTCAGATTCTCCGGGGACAATATATTCCAGGTGCCTGATAAAGAGAGTTTACTCTACTGTTGAAAGGCTACACCACAAGACTGAATGAATTCTATCATTAAATAATAGCCTTGGCCTTTTTCATCTTTATTTTTGGAACAAGACCGTAGCTTTTCCCAGTAAAGGGTGCAGATCCAATTTTTTCATAAATGCTAATGGCCACCCCATTTTAATGGTGCAGTAAGAAAAGGCTTTGGGGAAGTTATTTGGACACCTACAGCTATTTGACCTTCTACTCTTTATTCTTTAGCAACAGGACTGTTGGTGGGAGGAGGGAGAGAAATTGGCTTCAGGGGGTTGATCTGCCTTTTCTGATGTCAGCAGTGCTTTTGCCACAAAAATAAAAAGCTCTATAGGATGTGTGTAATGAACGGAAACAACAGCTCATTAATTGCAAAACAGGATTCCAGGGACCCTTGATGTTTCATTGTTTTGTTATCATTTTGACTAGTAGCATCAAACTTGGTGCATTATTAGTGTTTCACATACTTGCCCATGTTTCTAAACTTAATCAGCTCTTTAACAGAACTGCACCTGAATACTGAAACTGACGGTCCAGACATGTGGATATAGGCTGGTTCATGAGTGCTTATTCTGATTCTTGCCATTTTCCTAGATAACTCGCTTAGAGCAGAGAAGGTGACCCAAATTACATTGCTCTAAACTTGTGTACCTCTTTCAAAGGCAGTATACCAATTTATGCATCAAAAGGAAGACCAGCTCTATCTAAAAAATGCAGTTATTAACTGCAATATTCTACATCGATGTAAACATGTATTCTAGTACATCACAGTATCACAGTATGCTAGGGATTGGAAGGGACCTCAAAAGATCATCTAGTCTAATCCCCCTGTCGGAGCAGGAACACCTAGATGAGGTTGCACAGGAAGGCGTCCAGGTGAGTTTTGAATGTCTCCAGAGGAGGAGACTCCACAACCTCCCTGAGCAGCCTGTTCCAGTGCTCTGTCACCCTCACTGAGAAGAAGTTTCTTCTCAAATTTAAGTGGAACCTCTTGTGTTCCAGCTTGAATCCATTACCCCTTGTCCTATCATTGGTTGCTACTGAGAAGAGCCTGGCTCCATCCTCATGACATTCCCCCTTTATATATTTATAAACGCTAATAAGATCACCCCTCAGTCTCCTCCAAACTAAAGAGACCCAGCTCCCTCAGTCTTTCCTCATAAGGGAGATGCTCCACTCCCTTAATCATCTTAGTTGCCCTACGCTGGACTCTCTCCAGCAGCTCTCTGTCCTTCTTGAACTGAGGGGCCCAGAACTGGACACAATATTCCAGATGCGGTCTCACCAGGGCAGAGTAGAGGGGAAGGAGGACCTCTCTTGATCTACTAACCACCCCCCTTCTAATACAGCCCAGGATGCCATTGGCCTTCTTGGCCACAAGGGCACAGTGCTGGCTCATGGTCATCCTGCTGTCCACCAGGACCCCCAGGTCCCTTTCTTCTACACTGCTCTCTAACAGGTTGCTCCCCATCCTATACTGGAACTTGGGGTTGTTTCTGCCCAGATGTAGGACCCTACACTTTCCCTTGTTGTATTTCATTAAGTTATTCCCTGCCCAAATCTCCAGCCTGTCCAAGTCTCTCTGGATGGCAGCACAGCCCTCTGGCATGTCAGCCACTCCTCCTAGCTTAGTGTCATCAGCAAACTTGCTGATAGTACACTCAATTTCCTCATCTAAATCATTGATGAATATATTGAATAATATGGGCCCCAGTACCAACCCTTGAGACACTCCACTGGTTACCGGCCTCCAACTGGACTCTGCCCCATTGACTACGACTCTCTGGCTTCTCTCCTTCAGCCAGTTCGCAGTCCACCTAATTATCCGGTCATCCAGTCCACACTTCCTCAGTTTAGCCATGAGGATGCTGTGGGAGACCGTGTCAAATGCTTTACTGAAGTCAAGGTAGACCACATCTACCGCTCTGCCATCATCCATCCACCTCGTTATTTCCTCATAAAAGGCTATGAGGTTGGTCAAGCATGACTTCCCCTTGGAAAAGCCATGCTGACTGCCCCTAATAACCCTCTTATCCTTGATATGCCTTGAGAGGGCACCAAGGATAAGCTGTTCCATCAGTTTCCCAGGGATGGAGGTGAGGCTGACAGGTCTATAGTTACCCAATTATAGTTACATCAACTGGCTTCTTCAAGAATTTTACATACAGGTGAAGCACTCAGGTGCAAAGTGACTTCTTTATACTTCTAGCAATTATAACTGACAAAACTAATAAAAACTATCAACCTTTGACATAATATGTATGCATCCCTTATTTAAAGCCAATGTTTCTTATTGATGTGACTTACTTCTGTGTCTTTAGGACATCTGCCTAAAAAATTCTCGCTGGTGCTAGAAATGATCAGGCCTTGCTGGTTATATGGTGCCCACTGTCTTCACTAAGTGCTGGATCTTAGCTTGGAAGTTCCTGCAAATACAGGAGGTATTACAAGACATCATTCTAGGTTCTGCAGTGAAAAGACGGTCCCTGACCTAAAATACAGTGGTTATTATGGTAGAATGTTTTGGTAATTCTCCACGGATAACTACCTTTCTATTGCCATCTCACAGTTCAGAAAGTTTGATAAGGCACTAAAAAGATGGTACCTACAATGTCTATGGATACACACTGTATATGTTCGTCAGTTGGGCCAACCAGTATTAATTGGAACAGCTCCATTGACTTTGGTTGAATGCCAACAAGAGGGAGCTCAATCCCTTTGATTTCCAAAGCTGTTAGTTACTCATGTTGAAGCTAGACTAACACCTTGATTTCCATGGGGGTGTGCTAATTTGCTGGCTGCATCTAATGACCCTGACAACTCCTGAACCCACACGCAGAATCCTGAAAAAGGAATTCGCACTGTCACTTTCTGAGGAGTTCTGTTCCTCCTCTAATGACTATGTCCTAATTAACTCCTGTAATTATAACCAAAGTTTTGACACTCCTGTGATGTATAACAAGTTTTAGGTTGAGCCAAAAGTACATTGTGTTCTTTCCTTGAAATAAAGAGTGTGTGCAGATGCATTATTGATGAGGATTTCTATAACAGTCCAGGTTGATTCTCCTTAGGACAGTCTTCTATTTCTGTGAAAAATGAAGTCTGGTCTTATGAATACTAACTTGCATTCTCTACGTAACTAAGAAATATGCGTATAATTTATTGACAGGACATTGGAATATCTGTGTAAAGAGTAATTCAAGACCTTCAGAGTTCCCTTTCAACCAGCATTTCTACAACTGTTATTTAATAACATGAATATGAAAGTTGAGGAATGACTGTGTGTTTAGAAAAGTCCACAGCCACGTTTGATTATTTGACTCATGCCACCAGAATGAGTCAAGGCTAGTTCTATCTTTTGAGTCCTATACATAATTAATGCAGTGCCAAATCTTAGTTGGATAACACAAAAATACTCTATATATTATATAAATATCCTCCTTAATACTTTAGCCAATATTATATATTGATTTCTGAACTAAAACACAATGTAACCTTTCTTTGTAATCTCACACAGCTGCTGTATTCTCCTGAGCACTGGCTGTTTCACGAAGGTGGGTAAAATATCTTTATTGCCAAGCTCAACTCTGTTTCACGTAGATGCGATACCTGTAAAATCTTCACTGCTCACTCTAGGCCCATCATTTCATCCCATCCCATCTGTTCGCCTACTATATAAAATGCTTTTAATCTCAGAAAAATATGTTGCCTGTGGCAATCCATTCCTTCCTTGATAATTACTGCCCTTCAGATATTGTATGGCAATATTCAGATCTTCTAGCGTCTCTCCCAAGTAAGTACTGAAGAGTTACTCCACTGTTGGGAAGTGCTTTTGGGATGACAGTGCTCCCTCTCATTCAGTGCTGTCTGTGGTTACCCCAGCTGCCCGTAATGACAACGAGCTGGCACATCAGGCCCGGAGCCAGTCGATGGAGACACTGCCAACCCTCCAGGAGCTTATTGTGATACTCGTTTTATACACTGCTGCCAGAGAATAACCAGCAGGAGGAGATTATGGATCTGAGCGCTACTTATCTAGTCATGAAAGAACAGACTGCACGAGGGTTTGGCAGTTTTCTTGTGAAGAGTTCAGTCTGCTTGGTACGTTCAGAAATCTCCACGCAGAGAAAAAGCAAAAGTAACTGACTACAAATACATGATTTGGATGGAGCAATAACAAGGATGTTCTACGCCACCTTTAACAGAAGGAGGGCAGTCTTCACTGGATGAACTGTAAGGTGAAAAGATCAGCACCCTGCTGCAGTTATGGCGATTCATCCTCAAGTGGAGATTCGGGACTGAATCTCTTCTGTCACAAGCAAGAAATCGAGATCTAAGAAAGTCCTTTCCTTTATACTAGTGACTGGATCTGGACAGCATCTGGTGCTGCCTCCCCTGGCCCCTATGGAGCAGTCAGGAGAGATTTGAGGGATGGAAATCTCCTGTGTTCAGCCCGGCTGCATTCTCTAACCCCAGTCAGCTGTCCTGACCGTGTCTGGAGTATGTTCATTGATCTCTTCTGGTGCTATTATTTGGACCGCTTCCATTTGTGAAGAATTACATCCTTTTACATTTAAGATGGTTAATAAATATAGGATGTTCTACACTACTTCTTCATCCTTCCTGCCCCTGCATGCAGATAGGGCTAGTTTATTTTTGGAAGACTTTGTATGTCCTGGAAGAGGTTCTGTCAGTCCACAGAACACAGTCCTGCATTGTGGAGCTTCACCATTCGACCACTGCAGTTGGATGCAGGTGCTGTATCCACCTCCACAGCAAGAAAGTAACTGTAGCTCACAAGAACTGCAGGATTTGGGATCTGCTTGAACAGGATTAAAAAGAACAGCAATAAGTTTACTGCTAGATTTCTGCAGACTTCCAGAACTGTAAGCCACGCTGATTTCTCGTTGCTTCTGTAAACACAAGACTCCTTGTGACAAGTGCTATAGAATGAGTTCCTATTGATTTTCACATTAGCAGTTCGAGGGGAAAGATTCAGATCTCCCTTAATAACAGGCCGATTCTCACCAACCAAGCTTCACTAAAGCCCTGCATAGTATGATTTTTGCTGATTTAATCACAGCCACGTTTATGGGAGACTAACTCTCTCAGTTAAGCCATCTGTCAAGATCATCCTTGAAATCAGTAGAGAGATAAACACCTGTAAAGATACCCCTTCTATCCCAAAACATGTGGAGAGGAAAAGAACCTCCTTTTTCTGAAGACTACAGGGGAGCTTAGAAATATTAAAGTTAAAGTCTAGACTCATTTGATCCAAGACTAATTTGGGCCTGGGCATACTTTGACAGTGTAGCTGGTTGGTCATTTCATATATTGATGAAAATTTCTCTGGATACATACACTGTCAGAGTAAGAAACTTTCAAGGCACAGAGTGAGGCAAGAGAATATCATGGAAAAATCCACCTCTAAACTGCTTCCAAAAACCACAAGAGAACTGGTTAGTTAAATATTTCATCAGGATTTTAGCAAGTTTAACAAGGATAAGAACCCATTTTTCTACCCACCAGAATACACAATCTGATGAGCTACTCTAAAGGGAAACAGAAGCCACTTTTTGAGAGTAATTCTGAAAAGAGGAACTATGCAAGTGTGCCAGGAGGGATGGTCCTGATATGGTTAAAAGATTGGAACTTGGTGGGAGTAAATGAGTGGCTTTCATAATGGAGGGAGGTAATGAAAAGGATTCTGTAAGAAACTGCTGCTGAACACATTCATTAGTGACCTAGAAAAAGGACTAACAGTGAGGCTAACAAAATTTACTGCTGATACAAAGCTATTCCAGAACAATAAGGACAAAGACCAATTTTGAAGAATTGGAAAAACACTTTACAAGATTGAGTCAGAAATAGAATTACGGAATAAATTTGCTGTGGATAAATCTGAAGTGAAGGGGGAGACAAATGTATAGGTGGATGCCTGAAAACAAATCTGATGGGCTTTCATAGAACCATTACGACTCAAGTGAGAACTTGATATTACGGCAACAGTTCCATGAAAACATCAGCTCAGAGCTCAACAGTAATCAAAAAATGCTAAATCAAATGCTAAGAATCATTAGGAAAGAAATAGAAAGCAAAATAGATCATTAGGACACTGTATAAATTCATGATTCTCCCAGACTCTGAATACCATGCCACTAAGAATGCAAAGATGATTTATTATAAACAGAAAAGCTACCAAGAAGGGCAATGAGGACAGTTAAAGACATGGAATGGCTTCCATACAAAGTGCAATTGCATTGCCTGGGTCTCTTTATCCTGGAAAAAAAGCTGAATTCAGGGACTGGACAGAGGTCTACAGAATCATGAGTACTGTGACAAAGAGGACTAAGGAATGACTTGTACTTTCTCACTCAATTCAAGAATTGATCCAGCACATGCTAGGGTAGGAAAGGTAGTTTTCCCACAGTATGTGATAGATGTGGGAACTCATCGCCAAAAGATGTCTTGGATGATAAAAGTTTGGACTCAAGGGGGAAGACACCTATCGTGAATTCTTAAATTAGCTCAGGCAACCACTACTTCCATGAAAATATGGACTGCGTGGCTCAGCTAGGAGATTTGTCTCCCTGCAACCTTCCTTTTGTGGCTCAGGTATTGAAAAAGAGCTTCTAGGTCCTGAGGAGCTCCTAGCAAAAGACCAGCAGCTCATAATCTCTCTCTCAGGGAAGGCCTTTTGGGTCACTGGTGGAGCTGCTGGTTGAACTACTGTGTTTGGAAGCAGCAGAGAAAGGTACATACTTGCATGCTCCTGGTCCCTGTGAACCTGACAAGGCCCAGCAAGCATGACATCCAACAGCCAGAGAAAGGACGTCAGTGTAGAAAGAGCCTCTGCATCTTAATCTGCAAGTAGGTGGTGGGTTTCTTGATACAATTTTTATGTATTAGGAATAGAAGAATCCCTTGCTGTGCTTCTGAAATTCATTGTAGAAGGACTGGTTGCCAAGATGTGTGCAGGACACTGCTCCAGCGTCCCCCTTGTGAAGTAACAGCTTCAGGAAAACATGTACTGATCATATTGGAAATAATTTCTTATTGGAAATCTCTACTCCAACCTCCAATTCAAATTGAGACTATTGACAACACTGGTTTAGGTCAGAGGTGTTTGTTTTCTAGCTGAGTGTTTCCAAGGATTACAAGGATCTCTACTACACAACTCTGGACATCCCATCCCAAAGTTTTTTATTGAACTTCATGAGGTTTGCTTCAGCCCTTTTGTTCAGCCTGTTTAGGTCCCTCTGAATGGCAGCCCTATCCTCCAGCATATCAAACACTTACCCCAATTTGGTATTGCTTACAGACTTGCTGAGTTCTCATTCCATCCCATCATCTGTAGAATCATAGAATAATTTGGGTTAGAAGGGACCTTTAGAGGTCCTCTAGTCCAAAACCCCCTGCAATGACCAGGGACTTCTTCAATATCATCAGGTTGCTCAGAGCCCTGTCCAACCTGACCTTGAATGTTTCCAGGGATGGGGCATCTACCACCTCTCTGGGCAACATGGTCCAGCATTTCACCACCCTCATTGTAAAAATTGCTTCTCTCTATCTAGGAAATTTTAGTTTAAAACCATTACCCCTTGTCCTGTCACAACTCACCCTGCTAAAAAGTTTGTCCCTGTCTTACCTGTAGACCCCCTTTAAGTAGTGGAAGGCCACAATAAGGACTCCCAGGGAGACCTCCTCCTTCTCTTCTCCAGGCTGAACAACCCCAGATCTCTCAGCCTGTCCTCACAGGACAGGTGCTCCATGGCTCTGATCATTTTTATGGCCCTCCTCTGGACTCCTTCCAAAAGGTCCATGTCATTCTTATGTTGGGGGCCCCAGACCTGAACACAGTAATCCAGGTTGGGTCTCACCAGAGCAGAGTAGAGGGGTAGAATCACCTCCTTTGACCTACTAGCCACTCTTCTTTTGATGCAGCCCAGGATATGGTTGGCCTTCTGGGCTGTTAGCGCACATTGTCGGCTCATGTCCAGCTTTTCACCCACCAGTACCCCTGAGTCCTTGGCAGGGCTGCTCTCAGTCCCTTCATCCCCCACCCTGTATTGTACCAGGGGTTGCACTGACCCATGTGCTGGACCCTGCAGCTTGTTCATAAAGAAGTTAAGCAACATTGCCTCCAGCAACAGTCCCTCAACGCACACCACTAATTACCAACGGGGTTTTGTATCACTGACCCCTTGATGGTCCAGACAGATTTCCACCCACCTTACTGTCCCTTTACCCCGTCTCTATCTCACCAGTGTTGCTATAGAAGTGCTATGGGACACTGTGCTAAAGGTCTTTCCCAAGTCAAGTAATAAAACATTCACTGTTCTCCGCTTATCCATGCAGCTTCATCATAAGTCATCAGGTTGATCTGGTATGGGTTTTCTGTCATTAAACTCATACTGGCTGTTCCTAGTTACCTTCTTCCTGCTCAAGTGGTTGGAGATGGCTTAAAGGAGAGTTTGCTCCAAAACTTTCTCATGAATGGATGGTGGCAGAGGAGGTAGTGGTGGTGCTCCCTGTCCCACAGTACTTTTGAGAGGAGAAGATTGAGCAGGGACAGTGCCAGCTCCTGCTGTGTTCAGCACATCCTGTTTTTCTTCTCTTGTCTATTGCTGATGAAGAGCAAGATCCTCAGAGGTGAACTTCCGGTCTGGACTGCCATGCTTGTTTTTGTGAGATGTTAACTCACATGGTTCAGCACAGAACAGGCATTGATTCCCCTGTGACATTGAATGTCCCCAAAGTACTTCAGCCATGATAACTTCTTGAAAACAGGCATGATGGACTGCTGGAAATGAGCAAAAGGCCTTCTTGGAGGATTTGGTGATGTCTTCCTGGAAAAGGCAGCACATGGGAAATGAAAACGCAAAGTTTGAGGGTCAAGCTTGGTAAGAGGAGAAAGGAAGAAAGGAATGAGATGTTAAAGTAAGTTTTCACAGCATAGCTGTTTGAAGTTGCTCCACTAAATAATTCAGTGTCTACCGCAGTCTAGTAGTCAGAAAACCAATTTTCTTCTTACAATGAAAAGATAGAGACAGCTCCTGGGAGTTTTACTGTTACCACACTAAACGCTATTAAACAATAGCCATCAATGGACAGCTTCAGACCAAATTCCTCACGATGCCAGTTTATAGACACATGTGCTGGGAAGCACTGCAAAGGGCATGCTGACATCTGGAAGAACTTTCTGCTTCTGCAGCCAAGTAATTAAATTCTCTCCTCATTCCTGGTCTGCCTTACAAATAGCATGGGCGATGATGACCTGACCCGGGACACCTAACGCTCCCACTAACCGCAAGACTCAAGAGACAACTATTCACCATGAGTACGGAGGTTATCTGAATGCATCATGAAAAATAGCAAAAGTCTTCTCAGCATCGTGTGAGAAGATCAGCAAAGGAATGCTGTTTGTAAGCTGAGTGCTGCTCCAGCTGCATACGGCATGTGTTGTTCAAGGTTTTAAAGTAATGCCATTGGACCGGGTCCCGGGTGAAGGAATTTTGTTCCAGACTGAGTTCCAGATCTTCGCATCAAGTGGGAAACTCCACGTACGCAGCAGAAACTTGAGCTTCGCTCACCCATTGCTCTGGCGCATCCAGAAAAATTCCTCAGAACATTTGTGCCAAGCTACTGTGTCTGCACAGTCAGCCATCTCGCCAGAGGGAAGGCTCTTCGCATCTCTCCAAACCCTGCCTTTGACTGCTGGTCTCTCCAGTGATGGCTGCAGAGTTTTAAGATGCGCTCTCACGTCTTTCTGTTGATGGTTGACTCCATACAAAGCCAGCTCTTTGGTTTACGCTTATTCGTGTAAAGTTAAGCTGATGTATTCAGCCAGGAGTGAGGGTGGCTACTGTATAGGCTCCCGTGGCTTTCTTCAGGCTAAGCAGACTCAGGAGCAACAGTTGTATTTAACTATTTATTAACAATTAATTAAGTCCCTTTCCAATGGTGGCCTTTGGCAGACACTTAGAGAAATGTACAGAAACGAGGTAAAATTGGTTCTTCTTCCAGGAACCCCAATATTTGGTGGTTCATTAATTTCAAACAAAATCTTTGGCTTTATATTTAATAATCCTCAAAGACTTTCCCTTCCAAGGATTTTGGAATCCACAGACTTCTCTCATTCAGCAAGCAATTTTGAAGGTTAACTACCTGCTGGTGGGCAGACCAGCATTCACCCTCCCATTTCACTCCTGATTTAAAATTCTAGATTTAATATTCAATATTTCCCCTCCTTTATTTCTCTTTAACCTGTAAGGCACACTTATCCAAATTAGTTGTTCCTTATACAGAAGCGATTCTTCAGACATAGCCTCTATTTTTTGCTCCTGGAACACAGAGAAAATGAGTTTGTGAACTCTCCTTTAGTGACGGAGAGCTTAACTAACTGAATTTATTGCATATCAGCTGATCTGTGGTGTGTCGCAGTGTGCCCACATTTGGCCTAAGGCAAGTGCAAGGCAAATTACCTCACATAACTAGATTAGCTTTGTTTTTTATTAATGTTTATGAAATATCGGGTTTGGTTTTTTTAAAATTAAGGCTTGGAACTCCAGTCAATTTTGAAACTGACTCCTAGACCTTACATTCCACTACTATATGACAGTCCCTATTTTTCTCCTGGAATGCTCTTTTACCCTATCAGAGACTAAAAATTGGGTTGCAATTTTTTTTTAATTCATTTAAACAACTGTATATCCAAGGTTATTTTACTGTCTGTGTACATAGTAATATTTCTTTGCATTGCAAGGTAACACAAGGTTATAAAGTTATAGTTGTAAGGAAGGGAGAAACAGCTGAACCTTGTGAGTACAAAAACAGAAATCTCAAGTGCAGTAATTAGAATTATTTAAATGGGGAAACTAATATGCATCTTGTCATAGAAATTTTTCATTAGATTATGATTCAGGATTTTTTAAGGCACATGTATGTAATAGTACTAAATGGACATTTCTTAAGTTCTTGTTATCTCTCCACTTGCTCTTGTGCATATCTGAGAAGAGTCTGGGAATGTTTGATTTTGGAGCTGCTAATTCTACACCAGTAATATACCTAATTAACAACGTGTTAGAGATTTTCACATTCTATTTTATCTCGTCTTTACTGGTCTAGCAAGAGACTCTCCTGACAACCTACATGAACATATGTGCTTGGTGGGATAAAGTTTTTCACTAATTCTTGTGAAACAAAAAAGTCTAAAAGCCCAGAGCTTGGACCTTACCTGTATGCATATCTGCAGGGCACAGCAGCTTTTATCTGAGCATCTGGAGGTACTAAAGAAGACCACATCTCAAAGTTCACAGAGGAGAAAAATCCTTCTTCTAAAAGGATGACTGGTGACAGGAGAGTCCTAGAAGTATCTCAAACAGAGCATCAGAATAGGTGGATATACAAGAAAATTTGTAGCCACCAAGGCTCCCAAAACCTACAAAGAAAATGAACAACCAAATGGAGGATGAATCTGGGGAACAGCACAAAATATGGAGACTGTGAGATAAGCATTTGACATTTCCCCCTGGCAAACTAACACGTAGCAGCAGTTTTCATGCCCTCAGTGGAAAAGAATAGTCAAAAGAGTTTCCTCCTCTTGAACCAGGTCTCCGGGGAGCAGGAAATGTGATTTAAGTGATCTTGCCTAATCCGTAATGGAACCTGCTCACACTGCCCCTCTTGAACCTGCCATCTGTATGGGCACAGCATTCCGGCCGTGGCACTGGGAGTGAAAATAGAAGCAGTGCTTGAGTGTGGAGTGTGCTTGTAGCCGTGAGAGGCCACAGCTGCAGCCTGGCAGAGGGGTTTTTTTAAATGTGAAAGGGCAGGCAGGTCACTTTAGGTTAGCTTAGAGGTGAGGTTTGGCCTGTTTTCCTTAAAAAATGTGATTTTTTTTTTTCATTCTCTCGATATTATCAACATTTATTCATCTCAGACCTTTTATTTTTTCTTTTTTGTGGGATTTAATGCAGCAGAAGAGAGGTGGCATGGAAAAGAAAGGTGGCGTGGGAAACTTAGGCACAGGTTCTGGCAGTCTGTAAGAAACACTGAAAAAAACCCTATGCAGAAAACCTTTTGTATCCTAAAAATGAAGTTTAAGCTCAGGCATTTTCATGTTCCATTAAAAAGAAAAGAAAAAAAGAAAAAGAAAAAAAAAAGGAACTCAACATCACCTCAGTGCTCACTGGTCACTTTGGTGTTGCTGTTTGTTTCATGAGGAAAAAACTCTGGTCGTTTACAGCTCTATGATGGCTACTAAAAGGCTGGTTACAGTTTTCTCCCAGGTTCAATAAACCAGCTTTTATTGTTTCTGTGATGCATGCAGACTCCTTACTGAGTGCCTAACTTTGTCCCTACAACTACTATAATGTCTCAGTTGAAGAGACCACTAACCAGTTCAGGTCAGGACCCATCAAACATTGTGATATGTCAGCTGCCTCTGAAACTAGGCATTGCACTGTATGTTGGTTAAAGACGACACAGTTTAAGTCAAGCCCTATGTATAGGAACGACCCCACAAAATTTTCAGCCTGAAAAAGCTCTAATCTCAGACATCGTGAAAACCAGTGGGGAGAAAAAGACACCTGCAGAAAACAATTTAACTCTGAAATATCAGCCTTAGAGCAAAAGAGTTGGAGCCATCCCATAGAGATCCCTCACCTTTCCCCTTTTTACAGAGGGACCTCGGATGACACACTTAGACTAGTTGTTGAAGTTCTAGACATCTATAAATGATAAAAGATGAATCACACTTTTTTCATTTTCCTTCCCCTTTGCAAGAAAGGAGCATGTCCTTTCTGGAATATATCCTTAGAGCACCCATGCTGCCTTGCCAACCATCTGATGTCAAGATCCTCTCTGCAAACATGCTTGGCTGCGTTCCTTTGCAGGGAGGCAGGACTAAAGGCAGAGGGCAGGTCTCTCTCCAGTTTAACAGCAGCAGTGCACATCAGGGAGCGGCGCACGTTCCCCTTTGGCAGTGGGTTAACGCCAACTCATTCTGCAGATGGGAACTGCCTCTCAGTCCCAGCAAGAATACAATTATTTTTATTTTTCCTACAAACATCTATTCTCCTCCTTTTTTCTGTCTTCCATCCTCCTCTGGCCTCTTTCCAGCACTTGACAAACAAGTGTGTTCTGTGCTTGTTTGGGTAGCTTTCAAAAACTTAATTAGGTTTCTGAGCAAGCACACTTCCCAGGCTGCAGTCATGATTTCTGTGAAGAAAAGATGATGGTGAGACTATCATCTTATGTTCTTTCAGGCTATCAGCTCTCGCACTTAGGCATAAGGACAAAATGACCCTAAAGAAGGTGTAAATAAATACAGTTTGAGATTTACCCTTTTCCAATTGTAACTTTTCAATTTTTAATTTCTCTCCTTTTACAGAATCCTCAGTTGGATCAGACACACAGAATATTTCTGTAACCCAGCTGCAAAGTACCACCAGGAACAACAAGAGGTAGATTTAAATAGTCAAGTGAAGTTGACCTTTTAATGTTAATAGATGTAACTCCAGGGTGAGTTTAATCATCCCAAGATGCCTGAGAAAAAACAGTTTCCCTCCACTCAAGAAATACCTATGATAAATGTAGGTACAGTCAGAATATGCAGCCAAGGCAAGAGGGACTATCTAAATTTCAATTGTGACAACAATGTCACAATGTTTTAAAGATAACTGATGAAAATTTTGTAGCAGTTTTTCAGGATGTCCTATGTGGGAAATCGAAGTTCTGAGAAGCTGAGTCTCTGTAGCCAGACTCTGCCCATGTTAAGGGCTGTTATAAAAAACACTTATTCATCTGTAGGTTGCTCCCACCACTCAGCAATATGGCTTCTGTCAGCCTCATCCTATATAATCTTGTCTAAAACTTGCAGTGAGTCATAGGAATTCATGAGAAAAACGCAAAGGTCTTGCACAGAGGGGGGGAGTTCTACTATCCAAATGGTTTCCTGGTGTCATAAATTTTTTATACCATCTCTATTGCTTTCAGTCCAGGTTTCCTCTCCTGTCTTTTCCCTGGCCAAGTGAAAACTTTCCCTATTGTTTGAAACGGTGGGAGTCTGGAGAAGAGGGATCATGGAAATCACACATTCCCAATTCATATGTTTCTGGCAGGCTTACTGTTTCCAGCACCTCTTCCTGATATTTCTCTGAAATTCATTGTTGAAATTTCCTACTTATTGCCAGTTATAGTTGCAGTTATTAAATGGGATGAGTAAGATCCTTAGTTCATAGAAATTAACACGGCTCACAAAACTTGCAAAATGGACAGTGTTTTTGTCAGCTGCAAGCGTATATCAATTAATCACTCCAACTTCGAAGGCCTGAATTACTCAGAAATCCCATCCAGTAATCCTTGCAATAAGCCAAATAGCCACTAGCTTTACAGAGGTTCATAGCCGTACCGGCATGCTTTGCAATGCAAGCATCGTATTTACCAACCAGGTAATCAAAGAGCTCATGACCAACTTTCAAATTTTGTGATTCCTCCAGAGAGAAGAAGGAAGAGGAATGATTACCCACGTACTGGACCATTTTTATTGTGGATCATCGAGTTACGTGTTGCTTCCCATACCCTGCTAGGCCATGGTTTTTTATTTATTGCAGCCATAATAAGGCAGCTTGCAGAAGATGGGACCGGGAACCCAATCACTGGAAATCCTTTCCTGGCAATGGTCAGTCATTGCAAGCTTGCACCTACTCAGCAGTATCCTTTCATACCTTTTGTTCATATAGTTTGGCTGGTTCATTCTCCAGGAAAAGTGATTGATTTGCACTTAAGCAACCCTTTTCCTCCTGAGAGGTGTCAGAGAGCCATTATCAGTCAAACTCCTTCACTCCTTCACTCACATCTGCATGGCCACAGCTGTGACAGAGGATGTCTGTCTGCAATACACAATTGATTCTGGTCTCTTTTTCTCTGAATTAGACAGTGCAACTGCTTTTCCATTGCCTGACTTGAGGAAATGTATTTAGAGCAAGCTGGCACAATCTCTGTCTTAGTGGCAAAGCGAGTGCCAGCTCTTCCAAGTTTTGGACTGAACTTAACACTCACTGCAATTTAGGAGACAACCCTAATAGTCCTCTGGGCAACCCAAGGGAGGACTCATTCCTGCAGTCTCCTTGAGAATCCTTATTACCATGATGGGAGGAAACAGCTACATCCCACCCTCTGGGCTGATGCTACCCTGTCAAGATGCCCCTATTCCTTCCCCACAAGCCCCTCCACATCCTCCAATTTAATGCAGACTAAGTTCTACTTTCAGTACTTATATGGTCCCTGCTGCTAAGAGCTGGGTTCTTTGTTCTGAATCTGATGGAAATTTTTAGTACTCTTAGAAAACAGTGCCAGCTGGAATATTCACTCTCTGTGTGTCCAGCAAGCAGCATTTTCCATTTCCTCAGTAAAATCCTCTTGGCTACAGCGAGTGTTGCAGAAACCCACACACTCATGCAAATGAGGAATGACGCAGATTGGGATCTTGCAGATTGGAGCTGCAGATTTGCGGACAAGGAACAAAATTGGACATTTCAGAAGATGAGGTTCATCTCCTCCAGGTGTCAGTCAGGTCACCATCCTTCAACTTAGTGACGTTATACAGCAATAATATATGTGATCTGTGCAGGCAGGCTTTGCAAGCAGCGCTCTTCCCTTTATCAGGCAACTGCTTTTCTTGGTGCAGGCTCACGGATTTCCAATAGTATCTATGAGAACAATCTTGTTTTGGAAAAACTCTTGGAGTAATAGGTTTGAGGCTTTCTGGATATAATACTCAGCCAATTCTCTGTTGTTGACAGAAATAACTAATTACATCATTTGCATATATTTCTAATTCATGGCTTGTCATTTCCTGTTTCCTATTTTAGAAAATCAAAAGTTCCCGATTTAGGACCAGATTCTCAACCCTTTTGTTACTGAAGATACACTGATTTATACTACTTAAGAACAGGACATACAGATTTTCTTGGGTTTGGAGGGTTTTTTTTATGCTTTTGGCTTCCTGGGTAAAATATATTTTATCAAAGAACAACCTGGGCATGAGATATATCCTTACTGATAGTCATACTTAGGTATAATATGCCATCTGGCATTCTGAGCTGTCCACTCCCTGTGCTCTTGCATGAATGCGAAGAACCTGGAAAATACCCAATATGTTGAAGTTTGGTATTCACTGGTGGAGCTGATGACCCACATAGACAAAACTGGAATCCAGGGCAATGATGCTAATAACCGAGCTATTTTTTCAGCATAGTCTAGTTTTGACCAAGACAGACACTATTCTGCTTCTGTGGAATAGATGACACTCTGAAGATCGAGGTCCCAGTTTTTCCCAAGCTGTGAAAGATCCTCAAGATGCTGGAGATCAGAGCCATCTTAAGCAAGACACTATAAGTTCAGCTGGATGTCATGGGGATATGAAGTCTCTCAATCATCAACTACTGCTAGAGCTTTACACTTACAGCTCTGAAGTACCCAAGAATTTTGTCTGCACCTTCTGGTGGGGCTTGTGCCCTTAGTCTACCTCAGCTTCCCAGGTGCAAACTCATGATATTGGCACACCTCTATTGTGCAAGGATAATTTAAGCATCTCTTCAGTAAGGCAGAGTGGTGTAAGATGCTTGAACCTATGCAGCGTACAACGGAGCAGTGAAACAACATCAACTCCTGTAGATCAGCAAGGCTGAATGAGATCTCACAAAAAACCCCACAGTGCAAGCAAGGAAATTCATCTCAGATACCTACTTAGCCATGCCTGTTTATCAGTGTGGGTAGCAGCCACAAAAATTACATGGAGACTATAAACTTGTACTCCAAAAACTTGAGAAAGCAACTCAATGAGCAGTTTTGTCTGTGTTAGTAGCAGTGACTATGCTCTGAACACCAGCAAGGATGGCCCTCCAGGGCGGTAGTCTTCAGTAAAGGAGTACTTAGAGTGTTACCCTCTCTTACTTTCTAGTAAAAGCTTCAAAGTCACATTAAAGCAAAGAGTTTTTTAGAAAGGGTCTCGACCTTATTCCCACTTAGTGACAGCTGCTGTAGAGAGAGCTCTGCTCATTTTGCCCTGGTTAAGACTCGTTCAGCTATGGCCTCAATTTTCCCCACCTCAGTCAAAATCAGCTCCAGCAACAGTTTGCAAGGGAATATGTCACAAAGCGTCTTGAGTGTTTGGGGTTTTTTTGGTACACAAAGTGTTCTTGAGTGGGTTGTTTGTTTTTGTTTTTTTAATATGAACATTAACATTGCTATCTAATTGGAAACTGGTGAAAGACAACCCCAGTTACAGATTACAGTCTACCAAAAAAGTCAGACCTCTCCAAGTGCTTTGCTTACCTCTCCAGAGCACTGCAGGCAGCCCTGCATATATACAGGGAGTTTTGCAGGTGAAAAACACTGGGGAAGCATAAGGCATTATTGTATTCTGTTATATGCATTTTGCCAGGCCTTGACCTTTCAGGTTCCTGCTGAACACCTCCTCCTTGCAAGCAAGAGAAAAGAGTTAACATTTCACTCCTGCTTTTCAACCTCAGCGGAATAATTTTTAACAGGGCATGAAAAGAAAAGCCTTGTCACTTCCTTCCTTTAACCTTTAAAGGGAGTTTTTTCTTTCCACGAACTCTGCTTCTGCCTTGTAATTTGAACTTGCTTTTAGGAAACTGGCATTTTAAATCTGATTCAGGTTTCTGATCAAAGATGCTGATGGTTGAAAGGACCTATGTCACTAAGCCCTCTCTCTGGCTCAGCTGGTGTTATTTGCTGAGGTCTCAACTGATTGTTCCTTCTTGGTTTTCTGATTGATCTGTCTCATTCCTTATTTCACTACCTTTCTCAGCCAAGGGTATACATATCACCTCTCTCTTACTCCCACAGAAAACAATCCTCTGAGTCCATCTCAGACCATGATAGTCTTCTCTCCTTTTTCCACTCTGAACTCACAGCTAACTGTAAAGCAGTGAGGATGAGAGACGATGAATGCTCTCAAGACCATGGAACGCTTGTGTTGTCCAGCTCCATGTGTTTTTGTGATATTTAACAAATTCTGATTGCACGTGACCCATTCCTTCAGTAGTACTGCATGACTGAGGAGCTTGGAGACTTTTGAAAGACTTTTCTATTTGCATTTCTAGGTACCTAAACATTTTGGAAAACCTGATCATTGCTTGCATATGTGTCCTGGTTCCAGCAAGGATGGGGTTAATTTCCCCAAGGAGCCGGCAGGGGAGGCAGGTATCCCATCCCACGTGACCCGTGCCCGGCTATAAGAGGCGCTAGCCTGGGAGTGGGGGGCAGTCGCCACTTGGAGTTGGGCTGCGGCGGCGGTGTGTGTTGGGTCGGCGAGCTGCACGATGGTACTGTAATCGCGTTCTTATGCTCCTTTATCGGTACTATTGTTTTTCTTTCTTTTTCCCTTTGGCTGTTCTGTTAAATTACACTATTTCAACCCACGACTTTTGCCTTTTTCTGCCGATTTTTCCCATGGCTGTGGGAGTCGAGCAAGCGGCTACGTGGTTTTTTGTTGCTGGCTGGGGCCAAACCACGACAATATGCCACGTGCTAACACACTGTGCTTTAACTTGATTGTAGAAATTTGCATTCCCTTATTTTTTCTTTGATTTGACTCAGATTTCATACTTATCCATTGACTACTGTAATATTCCTCCTAGTTTACACCCATAGAACTTGGATTAGCTGCTAGAATGGTAGATTCTCCTTAGTAACTAGACTGGATAGTCTAAACTCTTTTCTCGGCTATTTCCTTGTAAATGTGAGTTCATTCTCCAGATCCAAGTGGGGTTCATTTGGATTTGGGCTAGAGCAGTTTGGAGCCTGCAGAGCCCCCTACATGAATCTAGATACCTCTTGGTGTGATTGGCAAAGTTTCCCTTTACGTCAACGGAGTCAAGATCTCAGTGCTTATAACTCAATTAAATCTTTTGGAAAACAGCAGGGATCAGTTGGTGATCCGCAGTGATTGTAGATGGTAGCATGTCACAGATTTCAATACAGTTGCATTTATGTATTCCAAGCTAGATATCTGTGCTTATTAATGTCTTTAAAAGTAGTTGAAGACATCATTTATTTACTTACAGTTCTCTGCAACTACTTTCTTTGGTGCCAGAAGGCTAACACTTCAGTTGCAAAGCATGGTCTTTAAAGATGCTCCTTTGCTGGTTATATGCAATGTACAAGATGGTAGGAAGGTGCTAGCAACTTGCTTTTGCTGCTTGCCCACGATAGACAGAGATCAAGACCAGACGTCTAAGTGGTGGAACTTCTCAGGTCTCCCCAGTTGTCAGCCTTTCTAGAAGTGGCAGAACACCCAGTAAGAGGAGATAGTTGTTTAATTGATAAATGTTCCCTCCAAAGGGATGACGGTTCTGCTCCTCAGCAAATCCAGGAGACAGTGGAGAGGAACTAGGGATGGAATCAGCTCTCTTCTGTCTCCTGCTAGACATCGTCCATGAAAACACAATCTGAAGTATGAACTCTGCAGTGCAAAGACCATGTCTTGGAATCACTGGACAGTGGTCTCTCTCCTAAATGAGTGATAATATCTGAATGGAAGAAAGAGAAGAATAATCTAATTAGGAGAAAGTGGAGGCTTGGGTGATGAACAGAAATAGCTGGGAGAGATGCACTGAGGTGCTGAGGGAGTGAATTCTGGCTGAGTGGCAGAGCAACTGTGCTTGTGATCTCAGCGGCAAGAAAAACAGTGACATAGTTCTCACCCGCCTGTTCTTTTCTAGAAGTTTATTATATTGAACAGGGCCTTTTCTCAGACCAAACTGTATTTGGATTCTTGGAAATTTGACAAAAATGTCTCCTGAGAACTGGCCTGTTTCCTCTCTTTCCAAGCTGACCTTTTAATGAGGTCTCATTTTGCTTCCATAGGCTGAGAACAGAGTGTACAAGACGAGCATAAGATATACGTTGTCTTTCTAGGATTTCTCATCTGGTTCATCGTCCCGCTCATCTCTACTTTCTAGGGACCAAATCCCAGAACAGTTGTCTTTACCTTTCCATGAGAGATGGTGTTCTTTGAGGAATGAATAGAATGGGTAGGCTTACCCTTAAAGTCAATGCTGTTCTCAGAGGTCCTGAAATAGCCAACTATTCACTGTGTCTTCTTTCATGACTTAGCACAAGTCTTTCCCTTGGCATGTTTGTTTGTTTTTATCAAACAAAAGGAATGGGAGCAATGATTGTGTTCTTGAAATAAGGGTCATAAAACTATTTTGATCTGATCCATAACAAAGTATTCTGGGGTGGGTTTTTTTTGATGCAAAACCTAATCCTGGTATTAATCTAAGGATGCAGATGCTAGAATGAAAGACTGAGTCAAAGGCTACCAGTCTATGGGTATTTAGGATATCAACTAGAAGTTGAGAGGAGGGCTTGTCTGTTTCATCCCAATTGTTATCCACACAGCAAAAAAAAAAAAATAGAGTAGCAAAGTCCCTGGCCCAAAAACTTGAACATCATAAGTATAGGAGATTGAATGGGATGGAAAGCTACCAAGCTCCTTGATGAAAGGATTTGGAAGTCTCTTTCCTCCTCTGAGGACTGTTCAATCCTGCCAGGAGACTATGAATAAGCAGTAATGGCACAGAGTAGCTTTCCTGTCCAAGGTCTGGATAGAAAAATGAAGGAAAGACACCTTATGGTCAACCTGAGCTTCTGAGGAAGTGAGACCAGTGAATAAATCTGTGCTCACTATCTCATCTCCATCCTGAAAATGTTGTGGCTAATGAAGGCATGTGCCAGAGCTAGCAGCTTGGTAGCAGAAGGAAGCTTTGTATCTTCCTGAACAGAGACCATTATGCCAAGGGATTTGGAAAACCTACTCTACCTTAGGCACTTGCAAGCTGATGCAGTTACTTTTCCTTGGCATTGTGTGCACAAGGGAAATTACTACTCAGTTATCCCTTCTTCAATCTAAACTACCACAGCAAGATCCAGTAGCTGGGATGGGGGACAAGAAACAAGATCACAAATTTCAACGAAGGGGATAGTTAAGGCAAGCAGCAGGCTCTTCCATTGCTGAAATGTTTAATTGTATTATTACTTTATTCAAAATGAGATGTTCTAGCTAAGATGGAGATTGATGTAAGATGTACAGAATGACCTGTACTAGACTGGATGGTAGTGGACCTAAAATTTATAACGTGGTCACAGGGACCTTATTCAGTAAATGCAACCATGCTGGGGAGCCGTGTAGGATACACCTAACAGAGGGTCACAACACAGTGCTGTGTACTGCTGGGCTGCAGGTGCAAATTCAGTCCTTATGTTTCTGGATGTTTAATCAAAAAGCTCAGAGCCAACACATATATGTTTTCTAACAGTTCCTCGCAGCTTAGCTCAAAAAGACAAGGAGTAGAAAATAACTGCTTGATGGGAGACAGGGATTCATGTTCCTGCTCCTCCCAATAAGCGACAAAGTGAAGTGTTCATACTCCTGCTAATCACGATAAAGCAGAGCTGGGAGCCTGTAAGGTTTTGAAAAATGGAAGTGATAATATTTCATAGATGTGCTCACGCACCTATAATCCTTGTTATAGGACCACTTCTTAAATGGTGTTTTGGTCTGTAGATCTCAGCAACAACTTTAGCTGAACAAAATACATTCACATGTGGAAGAAAATTAATAGCTCAGTACAATAGAATGATGGCCTGGGGTATTCTGGGCTGAGACAGCAGACAGCTTATGATTCTTTCCTATAACTCCTGCCAATCTCTACCATTGCAAAAAGACATGGATTCAGGCTGGCAGGTCGAAGGAGATAGGACATGCTAACACCAACAGCACTAACCTGATGTGTTCCTAGGTTTTAAAGAGAACTTTACATATACTGTATAGATGTCACATTTGTAAGAGCAACCCAGCAACGGTTTAGTGGATGTCTTCAGACAGAACTGCAAGGACAGTTGAAAGTCATGAGGCGGTGACTGAAGGCAGGATTTGTAGGGCTGCTCAGGCCAGAGACTGGGCTGCCTGAGGCTTTCCAAAGGCAGCTGGCACGTCTCACTAGTTGGAAGAGAAAACAGTCCCCAGACAAACCAACGGCTCAGCTCTGGATAAATACAACTCCTGGGGAACTTTGCAAACTGTATTCTAGTGTTGTCTCGTGTCAACAGCTAATTATTGCTCTGTATAAAGTCCCTGAGATGTTAAAATATGAGGGACTGAGACTATCCATCTTCTGGTTGCCCCAGATAAGGATCACAGGCTTAACAGAGTTGGTACTGAGTTGCTATATTTAGAGATACAAAAGCTTACCCACTAAAGATATTTCTTGTGCTTATATTTTATTACTTTTGTTATACACTTAAAATAGAAAGTTTATGATCAGTGCTTTTATGTGGAATAAAGAATTAAATTGCATTTATAATGACTTCCCTCCTTCTTCCATGAGCCTCATGTATTATTTGCTACAGGAGCAAGAGCTACTCATTTGATTTTGTAAAGTATGTTCTTATAGACTTTAATTTTACTTTTTGCTTTCCTTCTTTCTGATGAACAAGTGTGGCAATTTACATATATGAAAACACTGCCTCTTCAGTCTCTTCTTCCTTTCTTCAGTTGAAGCTTATTGATTTTCTCTAGACAGCTCCTCTGGGAGCTGCAGAAAGATCAATATTTGAAGAAAATGTGAGGTAGCTGTAACATCACCAAACCTATCCAAAAGAAATAACTCAGTATTTACTCAGACAACTTTCACGCGTGGTTGAAAAAAATGGACATTTTAAAAAGGTAAAGAACTATTAATATTTTCAAACATAGATGAAAAATAAGAGGTAAACACACAAAAATGCACCATGTTAGCAAGATACACTCCAGCCAAAATGAATGAAAGCAATGGCCACTGGGCCAGACCTGTAGCTGTGTGGAAGGAAAACTCCATTAAATTCAATGCTGAAAAGTTCCGTTTCAAGACATTCTTTTTTAATTAAGAGCATGTTTGGGGAGGTTGCTGCTACAGCCATGGACATCAGATTGCTTTCATTTATGAAGCTTTTATGAGGCATTTATGAGACTTCGGCTTTATGAGGTTACAGCACCAAAATTCTCTGGATATCAACTGTGAGAAACGAAATACTGCGTTTTATTACAGTTGGGGTCAGGAACTGGAAGAGGGGGAAGCAAAAACTCCTGACACTTGTTGGTTATCCAAATTTTCTGTGCCATCTGAATGCAGAGGGTCACAGTAGCCTGAGGATGCTGAGACTGCACTGATGACTTTTGTGCATGGATTATCTTCACCAATTATAAAGAAAAGGACTGGAGAAACCAAAGAATGAGAGAGGCTGAGATGTGACACAGCTCCTGAAGATCTGTTTCCCCCTTCTTTGATATGTTTAGAAATTGGTAATAAATATTTAGGACATGGACCAATCACCTACATATTTCTATTAATTACTGGCAGAAATGTACAGATGTACTGATTTCATCATCATTGCAAGGTCTCTTGTGATTCTACTTGTATCTCATCCTGGTTGTGAATTGTCTAACAGACTCATTGCCTAAATGGTATAAACACTCTTGCAATCGTGGCTGTGAGTTCATGCCCTGTTTCCCTACAGCCACTCTTCAAATGTGAATGTACAATTTTATTTTCGAAAAGTAGATCTGCTGTGAGCTTGACATAAAAGTAGCTGGCAAAACCTGCCAGGTACACTGTGATTCAACTGCAGGGCGTAGGAAAACTTATTTTAGTAGTAAATTAATAACAACAAAAGAAACTGCTATGTTTTCCAGGTTTCGCAATCAAGGCACTAGGCCAGTAAACATGATTTCCCAAGACATAGGACCACGGTTTCCCCTGCCCACCAACACTCAGCACAGGAGCTGAGTGTTAACAGCATTAAAGCATTAAAGACACAAGGAGAAGTTTTCTGAAAGAGGGCATCAAAAAAAACAGGATTTCCAAATGAAAAAAAAAAAAAAGGTCAGAGGTTTATGGAGTTTCATCTTTAGTCACTTTGGGAGGGCAAAACTCAATGTACTTTTTTTTTTTTTTTTTTTTGATACGCACAAGTACTGCTGAAGGGGATGCTGAGAGTTTTCTAATGCTTCTTCCTGTCATTTTTCAAACACCCAGGCGTACCTCATTCAACTTATATTTAGTGACCACTAATGATAAACACTTTTGAAAGCCAACTATATTTAATATTGCAGTTAAAGTTTTGGCTTCTAGAATTTGCTTTCTGGCACTCTTGGTTATCTCCTGGCATCCTCCAGTCCCTCCTTCTCCCATCAAATATTGAATATGCTGCCTTGAAATCTGATATTTTTAAAAAAAATATATATTTAAGCTGCTTAAACATATTTCAAAGGTTATCTTAGCTTTTATGTAATCAGTGACATTTCATTCCACTATAACATTGATCCAAGATCACAAATTTATGATGGGAAGGGGTCAAGAAATTTAACGCAGCAGAATGCAAAAAAAAAAAAAAAAAAAACAAAAAACAAACAAACAAAAAAAAAACAAAACAAAAACCAAAACAAATAACCAAATATGCAATAATATCAATTATTTTAAAACAGGGAATTTAATATCCAACCTGAAGAAGAAAGCCTCTGCATTTTGCGGTCCAGCTAAAATTGATATGTGCCCCAACAGAAATGCCAGCTGTGGGTTTTAATGTAAAAGGCTTTGTCAAAGTGATACTTTTCCTTTCAACGAATGGATTCTCTCTTGACCTCTCTTCTTGCCTTCTCTGACATACTACTATTGACTTAGTGCATAAGGAAGGGCTAAGGCTGACTTACGTTTCTGAAAGTCCTGTGCTGATTAATGTGCATAATGATGTACACCTTGCCAAGAAGTGATTTTTTTCTTTTTTTTTCTGAATCATTCAAAGGAAGCATACTCTACTTTAGCCATATGACTCTTGCCTTGAAACATAAGGGTTTTCCCCTCACCGTTTTCCACTTGTGTGCTGTGGCTACTTCAACAAAATCCACTTTCCTAGCAGTTTACTGGATCAAAACTCTTCCCTACAGATGGTCTGCTCACAGTGCAGCTAAATTATCTATTCTGAGTCATTTGCCCAGCAGAAGACATGAATGCATAAATTATTGGCACCACCTATTGGTGAAAAAGGCAAATTGTACAGTATTTGTAGGTTAGTTTAAATATTTAGAGAAAATATGGCTTCAAACATTCCTCCTGTTATGATCCTCTGACTGGGGAGGTGTCGCCACAGGGGTCATGCAATAGAGGAGGAGACAGGGCGTGAAGCTACAGGTGGGGCAGGTCTCACTAACCTGGGTTGCAGGTTCTTCTAGGTACTTTTGCCATAAGATGCAAGCCCAGCTCTACAGGACTTTTTCCACCCTGTTGCCACAAGTGCCAGCCACAGCTGGTCAATGACTCATGGATCAGAGTGGCCTTAGTTGCTTTTGGCTCTTGTGACCAGGAAAGAAGCTGTGTGACACAGAACTTGCTGAGGCAGATGGAAAATGATGGGAGTCTCACAAGCAAAGCCCAAAATAGCTGAGTAGCTTTGCAAAAGATGATGATGTGAAGGTAACCACAGAGATTGAAGTCATGATTTGGAGGCAGAAGCACCTGCATTTTTAGTTCTTGTGCTCATCCTGATTCTTCTGGCTGTGGTAAGTTGTAGTTATCAAATATCTCCAGAGTATGATCTCTAGAATATGTTTTTTTGACTGTGAAACATAGTCAAATATTTGTGATGACCCCCATAGAGCACAAAGTAGTGTAAGGGATCTTAAAATGTTTCAGCTGTTTTGCATCATTTCCTAGCAAGACATTCTGACTTGAATTATCAATATTAGGCTAGAAGAAAAGTGATGAAAAACCTCTGAGCCGTGGGACACGCTGGTTCTTTGTGGCTACTGGTGAACAGTCTTGTTTGAAAGACTTGCATTTTCACTGAATAAATGAGAAGGGAAAAGAGAGAATGGCATTTTGTTTCAGACTACTTTTTCTCAAATCCCAAAGAGTTGTTTTGTGATGATATTAGCCCTAAGTTATCTACTGAGAGGAGTTTTTAGCTCTGGGTGTAATAAACTATGCGTTCAGGCAACAGCATTGGTTTTTGGCTCAGCATGGACTATCTGAAATGTGGAAGGGGTCTGCTGGATACTTCAGTGCTATCACAACTTATCTTCTGCAGTTCCTTTGAGTTTTGTTTCTTTTTGTCTTCCTAGACTTAAAAAAAAAAACACTGATATGGGTAAACTCCTCTGCCTTCTCCTTCTCTCTAAAATCTTCCAATTGGAGGAAGTTTGCCTCAGCTTTCTGGTTCTCCGGGTGCTGCATATGAGTAGATCGTCTCATAGTCGCATGGGCAAAAGTCATCCTTTTTTGTTATTATCTTGCCCAGCCAGATGGGCTGCTGTGCTCCAGTCCTTGGAAATAGCGTGAATAAGTGAGGACACTTGATAGACACAGAAAGACTCAGACAGCCTTTCTAAAATGTATAAAGTACTGCTTGATCTGTCTAAAGGTGTATCTAGACACTGCCATGACCTAACCATTACAGTATCTGAGTATTTTTACTCTGGGGAGAAAGACTGACTATGATACATAGCAAATAGCTAAGCTCATATGCCTTCATTTAGTTTTAAAGAGAATTTTGTTCTACGCGTTCTGAGATGAAAAGTGATTGTGGTCAATTTTAGCAAAACTAGCACATGCATGAGGCAGTGCTAATGGCAGAACAATTTTCATTTGCCCGTTGATTGTACTCACCTGACAGAAAGAACATTAATAAAGGTGTCCTATTGTGCCTGATCTTCTGCTTTGAAAAAGTAAGAGGACAACTTCAGCTTTCGGAAGATTAGTTTTCACGTGAAAATACACCTTTTTCTATGGGTTTCTGCTGCAAAACACAACCTGATTGCTTATTTACAGTGAGTATCTATTGTCTTTAGAGAAGTTGAAGATAAAATATAAAAACTTGGAGACTAAATTTAAAAAGTGCCAACTTTTATTACTATTATTTAGATTTATAAGACAGCCAGTAATCTACAGATTACCACCACTGTGTGAAACCTGTTTAAAAGAACTGACAAGAAAAAAGCAGGAATTTAGCAGTTCCTAGATCTGACAGCTAGTAGGATACCCGGCCCTTTTGCTGACAGCTCCCATGCTTCGGGAAACTTAGGGCATCCTACACAGTTTGCAACCATGACATGCAGCAAAGTACTAAGCGTGTATTGACCAGGGAATAATCAAATCATGTGATTAAAGGTCTGGAAAAAAAAAAAAAAAGATGACTGTATAGAGGTAAAATGACAGAGAAATCTGTTTCTCCAACTCGGGTCTAGTCTGTAATGTGGTTGTTTAGAGGTAGGTGTGGTATGGATGTTGATCTGTCCATAGTCTGACATCCTCCATAAGGAAGTAATGGACCTGTCATGCAGAAAGCAGCAAACGTTCAGGAGCATGTCTTATCTGGTCAGGACTGGCAGGGTCCATCTTAATTGATATTGACTGTGGGCAGCCAGTTCCAAATATTTCTGGTCAGATGGTGGCAGATGAGTTGTATGGATGGCCTTTCCCAGGAGCCTGCAGCTGTTTAAATAGCCACCCTGCGGGAGCCACAGCATCACAGCTATGTTTGACATTATTAAACCTCAGCAGGGACAGGGAGAGCCGTGGGGACGAGGAGTCCTCCTCACTTCCTGACTTCCATAGATTACTTTAATTGGTAAAACTATGCTCCTGTCACTGGAGAGGACATGCCATAAAACAACACATGAACAAAATCCTGAGCCTAGAATTCATTTGCCCTGAGGCTCAACAAAACCCTTCTGGGTAAAGCTGTGTCTACAAGGAGTCGGAGCACCAGCAGTGAGAGGAATCCCTTGGAAAGGGGACAGGCTTGTCACACTTCTCAAAGGGGGACATAGTAAACAATCTCTACAGCTTCCTGCCAGACTTTTTTTTTTTTTTTTTTCCCCTAGTGATTTTTGGCTTTTCCATCTGAAAAAGTACGTGCGTCCTCAGTGTAGAGTCACCATGTTTCTAGGGTGAGAGAAAAATAAAACTGTTCCTCTGTGTGTGTCTATGCACACATACATGTGAAAGTAAGGGACCTTGATCTAATAAGGTACCTTTTTACTGCGTTCACATTGAATTCAGTTATGACAAGCAGGAATGCACTATTGAAAGTGGTACTTAGTAGTTCTCATACTTTCAAACGCATCTTTTTTTTTTTTCTAAAGTTAAATGATAAAATTTTTACAGGAACAAATAATTCTGATTTGTGACTAAATTTTAACAAGTGCCATTGAATAGGCTCCTTTAATTTAAATCTGTTTATGCAAGACTTAAGTTTTACTTGTGTGAGGGATGGACATGATACACTTTACAGTTTTAAGAACAGAGAGAACGAAGATTTGAAGATAAACTATACCCTTCCTATAGTAAGCTAACAATCCCTTAGGTACTGTTTTTCACACAGCCAATATTAATACCATAATAGATGTGAGATAAAAATCATCTTTAGGTTCTAAAAAGATAAACTAATCCTAAATACAATCCTGATATTGCCTGCAGTTGTTCTAGAAACAAAGTTTAAGCTTACTCTCCACTATCTCTGTGTTACACTATTCTGTACAAAATCAGTAAAGAATTTCAGATCTTTTTGCCTTTACATTTGCTGTTACTGTTCTCCATAGCTACTGTTCTCCTGAGCTTGATTCCAAACCAGCTGATTTTCCTACTAAAAGGGCCTTTGGCAGAGTGCGCTCAGGTCCCATTCCTCGAGCTTCAGCACAGCCTGGGTAGGTCCTCATTCTTCAAGCATCACTGCGTAGGGTAGAGGGTTTCTTCCACCTCATTCTTCCTCCACAGTGCCCAACCATTCCCCTTTCTAAGCTCAAAGGGAAATAATTTATTTTTCTAGTTTCTCCATGTGGCTCTGTGACCCTTTCCCAGTCTCACAAAGGTCTCTGTGCAGGACTGTAAGACAGTACAGTAGAGCTGCCCTCCATAGATACACACTGCTGGTCTTGGAAGTTTCCAAGGACCTCAGGCAAGGATCCTGTAACCTGAAATCAGAAAACCTTCAGTAATTAATATGTCTTAAAGCCTGTCTTTGAGCTTGCTGCTCACTCAACATTAGCAGAAAAGCACATGAGTGATCATGTGTGCCAAACATTTTATACCAGTGAAACCATTAATAAAACTTTCCAGAAGCTGATTTGGTTTGGGCTGAGTTTTCCCAACAAGCAGAGTCCTAAAGATGAAGCAATGTCCACAGTTTTTCATTCATGTATTTATTTATTTTTTTTTTTAGTTTAACTTTGCTTAAAAACTTTAGGTGTCTTCAAGATTAGTTCATTGAAAGCAAAATTTGATCAACAGTTGCTTTGTTCAGTGTTGCTCTGATAAACTTGGTTCATGGGTATCTAACTTTCTCTCATTTGTGTGATAAATGAAGGAGAAACAGAATTGTCTTTCATGTAAGGGGAAAATGGTGTATCTGACAACTTGTAGACTGCAGATCCATGTCACAAAGGCATAAGAGTTGTCATCCCAACATCTCGATGTCTCTCACTCTATAAGAGTTCACTGTATAAGAAGTTCTCATGACCGGAAACCCAAGTTTCATTCCATAAGGGTTTACTTTGGAAAGAAACTTTTTCTTGCAGCTTGTGGCTGTGTGATCTCTTCCAGCCTCTTTGAGCAACTTGGTTCTATTCCAGCAAATGTTGCTAGATTGAAAATCCAAAAGCAAGAGATTTCCTGCTCCTCTGTCACATAATTACAGTCGGATGGAGGCAGAACTGGTGTTTGATTTCCAAGCTGGGTCCAACTTTTGCCTCTCCAACATGGACCAGCTGATATCTTAGTTCCAGGCTCTCCAAACTATTTATGGAGCATAGGAAGGACACCACGTAATCATAATCAACCCTTTAAAAGTTAACAGATAAAAGGATATAAATAAGCCTTGGAACAGGAACTGGAAACCAACCTCCCTGTTTCAGGTGTCGGCCCTATTACTTTGGCTAGCTGATGGCCTTCCTGCTACCCCTCTTTGATCCAGAGGAGATTTAATCACAGATCTGCTGCATAAAGGCTCCGTTTCAGCATGATAGGCAAAGAATGCTCTCCTCTGTCTCCCCAACACGTAGGCTGTCTGCTGACAAAGCCATTAGTGGAGCGTCATGGGAGAGTTTGAACCTCCACAGATGATAGGGGCTAGAAGGCTGTCCTCTTTCCAGAATATGCTTGAAAGGGGGTGGCAATTATCTCCTCTTTCTGCAGCACCCGAAGAGAGCAGATAGAGCCTGTTTTGTTCTTCTAAAAGCAAAATTGTACACATTAGTGCTAGAAGAGGTGGCCTAGTTAGTAGGTGTCTCTTTGTGTATAAGAGCCACACACCAATCCTATGGAAAGGGAAGGGTTTAAGACACTTCAGAGGTTATTCTGGTGTCTACCACTCTCTGTCTGTCGTTGAATATCCCTTTTGGAGCCATCTCTTTTTCGTGAGCATATTAGGGCTCTGAGGCAGAAGGTACCAGCTCAGGAGTCAGGGAACTCCTAGTCAGATGTTCAAAGAATCATAGAATCATAGTTTGGGTTGGAAGGGACCTTTAAAGGTTATCTAGTCCAACCTCCCCTCCAATATGCAGGGACATCTTCAACCATATGAGATTGTTCAGAGCCTCATCCACCGTGACCTTGAATGTTTCCAGGGATGGGGCATCTACCACCTCTCTGGGAAACCTGGTCCAGCATTTCACCACCCTCATTATAAGAAATTTCTTCCTTCTATTCAGTCTAAATTTACCCTCTTTTAGTTTAAAACCATTACCCCTTGTCCTGTCACAACAGGCCCTACTAAAAAGTCTATCCCCGTCTTTCCTGTAGGCCCTCTTTTAGTACTGGAAGGTTGCTATAAGATCTCCCCGGGGCCTTTTCTTCTCCAGGATGAACAACCCCAACCCTCTCGCACTTTCTCGCACATAGGAGAGGTGTTCCATCCCTCTAATAATTTCTGTGGCCCTCCTCTGGACTCCCTCCAACAGGTTCCTGTCTGTCTTGTGCTGAGGATTCCAGAGCTGGATGCAGTACTCCAGGTGGGATCTCACCAGACTAGAGGGGGAGAATCACCTCCTTTGACCTGCTGGCCATGCTGCTTTTGATGCAGCTCAAGATATGGTTGGCTTTCTGGGTTGTGAGCACACATTGTCAGCTCACGTCCAGCTTTTCATCCAACAATACCCCAAGTCCTTCTTGGCAAGGCTGCTCTCATTCTCTTCATCCCCAACCCTGTATTGATACTGTGGGTTGCATCGACCCACATGCAGGACCCTGTACTTGGCCTTGTTGAACCTCATGATGTTCACATGAGCCCACTTCTCGAGTTTGTCCAGGTCCCTCTGGATGGCATCCTGTCCTTCAGGCATGTTGACTGCACCACTCAGCTTGTTGTCCGCAAACTTGCGGAGTGTGCGCTCAATCCAACTGTCTATGTCATTGGTGAAGATATTAAATAGTACTGGTCCAAATACAGACCCCTGAGTGATACCACTTGTCACCGATCTCCATCTGGACATTGAGCCATTGACCAGTACCCTCTGGATGCAACCAAACAGTCCACCTGTCAAATCCATATCTCTCCAATTTAAAGAGAAGGGTATTGTGGGGGCCGGTGTCAAAGGCCTTACAGAAGTCCAGATAGACGACCTCCGTAGCTCTTCCCTTGTCCACTGATATAGTCATTCCATCATAGAAGGCCACTAGGTTGGTCAGGCAGGACTTGCCCTTGGTGAACCCCTGCTGGCTGTCTCAAATCACCTCCCTGTTCTCCATGTGCCTTAGCATAGCTTCTAGGAGGATCTGTTCCATAATCTTCCCAGGCACAGAGGTGAGGCTGAGAGGTCGGTAGTTCACAGGGTTCTCCTTTGTACCCTTTTTAAAAATGTGTGCAATGTTTCCCTTTTTTCAATCACCAGGGACTTCACCTGACTGCCATGACTCTTCAAATACCATGGAGACAGATGTTGTGACTGTTTGGCATTGATTTCACCTACTTTAGCTCCTTTCAAAATACACTTTCTGTCAGATTGTCATCTGACCTAAGGTTTGTGTAGAAAGATGCTCTTCCAGGGTATGACTGTGTCATGGTTTAACCCCAGCTGGCAGCTAAGCACCACACAACTGCTCACTCACTCCCCATCCCCTACGCCCGGTGGAATGGAGGAGAGAATCAGAAGAGTATAAGTGAGAAAACTCCTGGGTTGAGATAAAGACAACTTAATAGATAAAGCAAAAGCCATGTGAGCAAGCAAAGCTAAACAAGGTATTCTTTCTATACTTCTCATTGGCAGGCAGGTGTCATCTCCAGAAAAGCAGGGCTCCATCACACGTAACGGTTACTTGGGAAGACAAATGCTGTAACTCCAAACATCCCCACCTTCCTCCTTCTTCCCCCAGCTTTGTATGCTGAGAATGACGTCATATGGTATGGGATACCCCTTTGGTCAGCTGGGATCCCGGCTGTGTCCCCTCTGAACTTTTTGTCCACCCCCAACCTGCTCCCTGGTGCAGTGGTGTGAAGGAGCAGAAAAGGCCTTGGACTCTGTGTAAGAACTGCTCAGCCATAATGAAAACATGCCTGAATTATCAACACTGTTTCCAGCACAAATCCAAAACATAACTCCATACCAGCTACTATTAAGAAAATTAACTCCACCGTGGCCAAAACCAACACACTCATTGTATCCTAAGTTAGGTAAAGTACTGCTACTGTCTAGAGGTTTCTCTGTCTCTCTCCCTCCCGTCGCTCAGCCTCTCAAAGACTATATCAGACCCAGTGTCTTACGTCAAGAAGTTTTACTTAGGTGAGATAAATCCTACTGGGAGCACTTCTGCTGGATTTAACCCCTTAGCTTGTTGAGTGACACTTTTATGAAAATGGAAGAAATTATTGAGCTCACCCATATTTTTGTTTGTTTTCTATTTAGATGGCAATTTTCCCATAGTAGGGTTATATTTTAATAAGTGTGTGTCTAACTTGCTGGCCCAAGGGTATCTGAATCTTAGAAAAGTGACAGGTTGGAGGTGTGCATTTGTCACTTACAAGCTGTTTTTTAAAAAAAGACATTTTGCTTTTAGCTTTCCTGTAGCCTTCACTTTGTCTCAAAAGTGATACATCCACAGTCTTTTGCAGTAGGCACTTTAATAACACAAATGATATGTTATCCAATGAATGATGATTATGGCTGTTCCCAAGTCTCCTCCCTCTCCACTATCAGTTGGTTTGCTTTTTCATTAAAGTTCCTGTATCAACTGAAAACCACAGAGTTCCTGTGAGGTAAATTTAAATGGGTGTATCAGATGGAAAATATTGATTTCCAGTCAATTTATTTAAAAAAAAACAAAAACAAAAACCAGCACACATTTTACAATGGAAAAGTTCACACAGGACACAGGAAATAGAGAAAAATATTTCCTTCCCACTTCAGTGCAGGAGCTACACAGTGTGTTCCAACTCAGAGAACACGCAAACAATGTTCAGTCTTCAGGCAAGGTCAGCAAAGCAGATGTGACTTTAAGTTTACCGCTTGTGTAGCGTGAGAACAATCCCCGGATAATGGAAAGACCTTATGGGGAAGCCATGGAGTTTGCGAAGCATCTTGGCTAAACACACCATATGATTCACTATGTGCCATTTCCACATTGCTCAATGCTCTTGGGACTGCTGGAACTGCAAAGATTTAAAAAAAAAAAAAAAAAAAAAAAAAAAAATCACTTTGAGATAAATATCTTTAAAGATTGCGGGGGGGAGGGGAGAAGAAAATGTCAAGACACCAGGGCTACTGTTGCAGTTCTCCATCTCCTATTGAGCATAGATCACTGATGGCTATCTTGCTCTCCATGGACTAGATGTATTACTAAAGAGGTGTGAAGTCATCCTAGGCTAAGATACATCCTAGCCAGCTCCTAGATCTTCAGCCACTCTTGGCTCTTCCATTGGCAGCTGTGAGCTAAGACCTCTAGAATGAAAACAAAATGGACACGTGGCCTTTGTGTTTGCGTGATTTCAGGTTCAACATCTAGTTTATTGGAGTCTTGATCCTTGACAGAAATTTCTGTATTGTATTTCAAAGAGGACAAGGAGATGAGAACATGAATTAATGTCAGAGTAAAAAAGCAGGGCATTTTCCTTGGAAACTTCTCACAGACATTTCAAAAAGTGAGACCTGTCCAAATAAATATGCAGTTCACTGACAGCTGAAGATTATCCACTTGTAGTTCATTAGTATTTTAAGTAGATAGTATTCCCTTACAAATTTTTTGGAGGGGGTAGAACAATAACATTGTCAACTGATGTATGTGGTAGAGTAAGTTAACCTTTGTTACTCTCACCAAGGTCAGGTGACTAAGGTTGGAAAATAAATTTTAAATCCTCTCTATCACGTGGGCGCTAGGATTTCCTGGCTCTGGATCTCACTAGTACACAGATGTGAATCAAGCTCCAGTTTACTGCTAATCTGCTATTCTGTAAAGTAGTAATGAATTGGAAACTGAAGCTAGCAAAACTCTAATGTGACATTTTATGGTTGGGGTTTTTTCTCTACACGTACTTAATCACTAGAATAAACATCCACCAAATGCAGTTACAGTCTTTCATGCGGGAGTCTGAACTGGTAGTCTCTGTTTTCCTGGAGAAAAAAAAAAAAAAAAATTAGACTGAATTGAAGAATCACCGGCTATTGGCTGAGGTCTGCATTTTATCAACGATCACCCTAACTTGTTTAACAGTAATTTTATTCTGCAACTGAGGAAAGTAGTGAATTTCAATTAATTTACACACCTTAGTGAAATGCTTGTCTGTGCAAATTAGTGTAGAAACGTGACTAGCAATGACCCCGTTTCCAGGATATACGTGATACTTTGAAAATAATTTTACCTTGGTCCAGATTCTGGAGCACAGATATCCATCTTATAAGAAAATTTTGACAAATAACCTTGCTGATAACTCACCTGTTTTTCTTACCTGGTCTTCTGCTGTACTTATCTTCCAACCTTAGCTGATTTTCTCAAGATGGGACACTGAAGCAAGCTGGCAAGGTAAGGTGGAAAACTTGCCAGCTTGTATGTTGCAGTCAACTACTCTATAGAAAAACAGGCAATTTAAGTCTTACAGTACTGAACGACTTTAAATTAATTTTCTTTCGTTACTTACACAAATTTTAGCAGAGGGATTGGCTCTTAGTTGCCTTGCTCCAGAATGTGGGCCCATGGATGCAGTGACTGAAAACTTGTTGAGCATCTTTAAAAGTTTTGAAGTCTGAAATCTGATCTGAGATTAACTCATAGTCTTTCAGAAAATAGTTTTATTAAAACGTAAAAATCTCTCTTTTCCCTCCATTCCATGCTAGAACAGAGACAAATAGAAATCCAGAATTGTTAGCTTTTGGCATTTATTTAAATTTTGCACACCATTATAAGATTTCTTTTGCATTTAGCCATAAGGAGTGATATTCACTCTGACTTCAAGTGCACCAACTCCTTCAAAGTCAAACTCCTGAAAAAATGCATTGTCATTTTCTACATCTTCCATTCCAGAGAGATCACTAGAGTAAATTTGGAAAACACAAAGCACTGGAAAGATCTTGCCTTGACAACAGACAGGTGACTTCAGAATTAACTTTCTCCAGTATGTGCTCAACCAAAAAAAGAAGTACCACAGTAGTTGTTCCTCCTCTTGCTATGCTGCTATTTTAAAGGGTATGGGGGCTGGAGTGGATTTTGACATTAAACAATTATTTGTTTAACAGTAATATCAATAAGTGTGATTTAAGGATTGCATTTTCACTGTGAATTGCCAGATTGCTCTTTGCCCTAAGCACAGCCGTGGCTATACTGCAGCTTTGCACAGCAGCACTCTCCTTAGCGGCCTTCAGTAGTTGGTGCTGAAGTTAATGGTGAAAAATGACTTCTCCACAAAGCAGATGAGACCATTGTACCAGTGAATATGAAACTGGGGAGTATTTCACAGTACAACTCAATGGTGGTGGAGGATAAAGCAGGGCACATCTTGCACTTTGTTGACCTGTGGTGACCTGACAGACTAAGTTTGACTTTCTGAAGATAGAGTATAGGAGATCACACCTCAGTGCAAGGACTGAGAAAATAGGTTCACATTTTTCGCTTGAGTTTCCTGCTCTTATGTACGATCACAGTGTTACTGTACAGCAGAATTGCTGGGACTCTATGCAACCTCATACAGACTGTGTGTGTCTCATTTCAAGAGGTTTTAATGCCTGACTTGGAGACATGATTTCTTTATGCCTACACTCTGCATAGAGTTGCCAATAGCAGTGAAGATACAGTGACAGATCCCTTTTGGATTGTTAGGATGATGGGGGAAAACTGGAAAGAGCAACAATTTTGGGAAAATAGTTACGGTGAAAGTCATGGTTTAGATGAGTTTTAATGTGCTGTAATAGCTATTCTTGTATATTTTTCTCTACATTTCTCCAAATGTTCAAATGTCATTCAAGTTCATGGAAGTGAGAGAGAGTATAGATGCTCAATTTAATTTATCCAGAAGAAAGTTAGAAGCCTGATACCGGATCTTTGGCTAAGCCAAGTGAAGATTTCTGATATGACTGCACACTTTCATTTATCAGAAAGATTCACAGCAAGATCGAATGTCTGCCAGGAAAGCTGAGTAAATTCAGATGGAAGATCAAGACTCTCATTTTTGCCTTCCAGAGTAGCTAAATATCACATCAGTTTACCACAGGACATAACAAAGTCACTTTTTCTTAAGTCTTTAAATCAAGACAGGTTAGTTTTCTAAAACAACATGACGTAGCTCAACCATTTAGTTCTATTAAAACTCAGTGAAATTCCTCCTCTTGCCTTTGTTCCACAAAAGGTAGGTCAGTCCAGGTGACTCCTGACCTTAAATATGAAAATCTTTGAATGTTAAAGAGACCAAATGCGAAAGAGACAGAAGCATGACATTTAAAGCACACACATGCATTTGCTGAAAATGCATAGTTGGTAGTCATCCGCTTGGATGACTGCTTCTCTGCACATCAGCCTGTTCCCAGATGAAGTGATATTTCTGCCTTGTTTATAGAAAAAAAATTATTGCATACAATGATTATTTTCTTTTAAAAAATCTAGTCATGATCTTTAGGCAGTAATAAAAACACTTGCCCTTTTCTTCTGAAAACAGTGTATGGGTTTTTACCTTTCAGTGTAGCAGTATTGCCCATCAGGATGACTTTCTCTATCACAGTGCCATCACAAGGAAAGAATGATATTTCTACTGGAGCATCGAGAGTCTCATTGTTCAGATGATTAAAGAACACAAGAACTGAGATAATGAGTCCGATGTCCAGATTAACGCATACTTTATCCTCCATGGGCAACCCTACCAAAAAGTCAACTCTTGCTCTACCTCAAAACTTGAAAGAGACAACTGTTTATGCAGGAGAGAAAATATTGGTCCTGGAGGCAACTGTCTCACACTCAGTCTCTGTCCTTGCAGGCAGTGTGGGCACCACACAGCCAGGACACTTTATGTCCACCTGGCAACAACTGGATGAACTTTCAAAGTTTACCACAGGAACAGTCCTTGCTTTGCCAAAAGGGACCTTTCCCTGTGGTTGTGGGCAGGGAGTGTCTTGGGTGCTTACACCATTCAAACAAGCTCAAGAGAAGGATTTTCCATCTCAAAACCTAGAGACACTTTCCATGATGACTACATTGTGAAAATGTAAAGAGGTGCTGGGGCACACAGGATGTGCCTTTCCTGCAAGCACCCATGTTTAGGGGATGTCTCAGAGCAGGGAGCGATGGGCTGTCTTTCACACTGCACTGTCTTGCCTTTAGAGATATGATCTGTTCCTCCCAATTCTTAGGGAGACACTAAAAATGCACAAAGTATGATGGCAAGATAGAGGAAAGCTGGAAAGGCAGAGGGGAAAGCAAAGGTAAAAATTCAGGAGAAGGTGTCCTAGCTTCTCCCTGCCTCTCTTCTTTCCTGAACCTTCACTTCCACACACCACACCCCCTCCCCCCCTTGCTTTCAACATTTCATTAGCCATATATCCCTGTGCCCCTTGCACCTTTATTATCCCTTGGTACCTTTATATTTGAAGAAGTGAGGAAAATTTATATCATCAGGTCCATGGATGGCTCTTCATTTATGGTCAAAAGTGCTCCCTTACAGAGTTTTCTCTATTCGTGTGTGAATATATCTGTATGCACACCCCCTTCCTTGCTTAAAATTCTCTTTGAGTCTATAATTACACAGTAAGTCTTTCAGACTCCCTTTCTCCTGCTGTGCTTCACAGTGAACACTTCTTCATTGTTTTTGTTCTAATCTTTTCTGTTTCTTCAGCAGATTGACAGCACATTTTTACAGTTTTGGCATTTACACAGGAATAATGATGTTCTCGCACTATCCATTTCTATCCTGTAATTTGGCACCAGAATGGGTTTTTCACAATGTTCTCCAGACAGCCATAGTAATGACTGATCATCAATGGGGATGTTGGTATACCCAGATCCAACTCTGACTCTGCCCAGGTGTAGAAAGGACTACCCATGAAAACCATGTTCTGAAAACCATGCGCTGAAAACCATGCAACTGTCTTGGGAATATCTTTAAAAGCTTTAACTCAAGCTGTCTAGGGACAAAATTTGGCTAGTCCTTAGTTGAGTTGTTTGTCTAAATCAGAAATGTAACTGTGGTGTGAAACTGCTGAAAATTAAGAGATAACCTGTTTCTTTGTCTTTTATATGCTGCTTGTATCAAACTAAGAAAAAGCTGTAGCTGTATTAGGGAAAACAGGTGTTTCAGCTGATCATGCATATCTCTGGAATAAATGCCTTGGAGATGTCAATTCTTCAAGCCTGGGTTAGACACTGGAAAAAGACTTGTGGAAGCCCAATGTGTGTATGAAACTAACACCAACAGACACGCCGCCTATCCTATAACTCTTGAACTTATAAGGCAACTTCAATAAAATGTTATGGATGGAGAGTATTCTCAGATATAATACAACTTCTTATGCTTTATAAGTATGTGACTACACAGAAGAGGGAAATTCTGTTTAATGTCCTCTCTGAAAGAAGAACCCACTCAAGTGCTCACAAAAAGATACACATCAGCAAACCAAGCTCCACTGTTCCTTTGCTCGTGAACTGACCTCTGCATCTCATTGTAGTCTTTTCATAGAGATACAGGCTTCCTGGCACTTGGCCATGGCTTGTGCTGGAGGACATCTCCAGTCCTGGAGCTGTGTTCTACTTCATTTAGACACGCTACTACATGTTTTAAGTTATTTTCTTCTAAAAACAAAAATTTCATTAGCAAGCTAGAGGGAAAAATATGAGGCTGAGTCTCTTTCAGGAATAGAGCACAACAGAGCTAGAGTCAAAACCAAAAACGATTGAGGTCTGACATGATGCAGTGATGTTTTTGAATACTCATGATTTAGATGAAGCAGACTTGGAATCAGACCGTAGAACTCTTAACAGTTTGTGGCAGGTGTAATGCTAAGAGGTGCCAGGCATGTAATTTTCTCCAATTAAAATAATTTCATGATTGGTGATCAATTACTGCACTGCTGAAAAATAGCTAGGAATCCCTCATCCATGGATATTCTGAAGAACTGTTTTAAAACTTTCTGTCAGAGAGATATGATAATCACTGCTCTGTATGGAGTATCATATCCACAAGCTCTCTCATGCCCAGTTGTCTTTTGGCAGGTTGTTTCTAGCTGTATTAAAAAGGCCCCACAAATATAAACAAAATTCCTTTCTCATGGGTTTTTCTTACTGCTTCCAGAAAGCTGGTAAGATCATCAGATTTCCAAGATGTAGGGATGGTATACTGGGATAAATCTTTCCTTCCCTATCTGTACATGCCTTTGAATATTTGACCCGCAACCCTGAGATCGAGCACCAAAAGGTAACTTTATTGCATGCTAAGCCACCAGTAAACCTCTTCTCTGTCATTGTACAGTGACTCACTGGAAAATCTTTTAAAAGTAAAAGCAATCAGATAAGGAGCCTTATCCTCTCAAAAGGGGAGAGAAACCTCATAAGGACTGGGGAAGGGAAACCAGATTGCCTCTGTCCCAGGATCCCCCTGATTTGCTACAAACACAGTGATTAACCAAAGCAAAGCTGTCTGGATGCAAGAGCATCCTGTGATGGCACAAAAAAAACAATTGCTGTTGTTAAGTGGGAACATGAACTCCTGAGGAAACCATAAAGCTTCAAAGGGGTGGGAGCTCATCAAGCAATTGCCTGGACTGTATCCAGGGCTGCAAATAAGTCCACAGTTCATGGTTCCCCAAAATAAGATGAATGCAAAAATGTTGTGGGAGTATAAAAATGGCTGCCCCAGTAGAACAGCCCTTCTGGACACAAGACTGTGAGGCTATCAGGAAAGGAGACTCTGGAAAAAGGAGAAGCAACTCCCAGAGGAGGCCCCTTCATCTCCAAGTCCAACAAAAACATTGGCAAATGGGAATGGAAGGGCAAACAGATAGACCCCTGGATACTGCAGAAGGGGAGGAAAGTCAGTAAAGCACTGCCAGCCTGTGGAAGTAGGAAGACTCATTTAGCACATGCCTTTATATAACAGGTAAACCATTTCAGGGGGTTGCAGAAACCCTGAAGACCTTCAGGGCCTTCTGGTGGAACAAGTATGATAGCCATTCACTGCAAGGCTTCATCTTCAGGTGCAGCAAATGAACTAACATCTCAGTGCGCTCCCAATAGCAGTGGACGCATTTCAGCTTCAGCTCCTGGTGTAATTCCCTGTGGTGGGTTGAATTTGGCTGGATGCCAGGTGCCCACCAAGCCACTCTATCAGTCCCCTCCTCAGCTGGACAGGAGAGAGAAAAATATAAAAGGCTCGCGGGTCAAGATAAGGACAGGGAGAGATCACTCACCAATTAGCGTCACGGGCAGAACAGACTCAACTCGGAGAAAATAATTTAATTTATTGGCAATCCAGTCAGAGTAGGGTAATGAGAAATAAAACCGAATCTTAAAACATCTGCCCCCCAGCCCTCGCTTCTTCCTGGGCTCAACTTCACTCCCAAATTCTCTACCTCCTCACCCCTTCCCCCACAGCACAGGGGGACAGGGAATGGAGGTTGCGGTCAGTTCATCACACCTTGTCTCTGGGGCTTCTTCCTCCTCAGTGGGAAGACTACTCACACTCCCTGTCCCAGCATAGGGTCCCTCCCATGGGAGACGGTTCTGCATGAACTTCTCCAACGTGGATCCTTCCCATGGGCTGCAGTTCTTCACGAATTGCTCCAGTGTGGATCCCTTCCATGGGATGCAGTCCTTCAGGAACAGACTGCTCCAGTGTAGGTCTCTTCCATACAGCCACAAGTCCTGCCAGAAAACCTGTTCCAGCGTGGGCTCCTCTCTCCATGGGTGCACAGGTCCTGCCAGGATCCTGCTCCAACACAGGCTCTTCTTGGGCTCACAGCCTCCTTCAAGCATCCACCTGCTCTGGCATGGCGTCCTCCATGGGCTGCAAGTGGACATCAGCTCCAGCGTGGACCTCCACAGGCTGCAGGGGTACAATCTGCCTCACCATGGTCTTCACCAAGGGCTGCAGGAGAATCTGTTTATGAATTCTGCAAAGATTTTGCAATGCTTCAAATGTATGGAGTTATTTTTAGACGGAGAACTCTAAAATTAACCATTCGGCCTTCCTAAACATACCATGCCACACTTCAATAGTTCCCATTGATGAGACACGAATACAAAATATATTTTAATTTCCTACCACTAACAGAAGAAAATGAAAATATTTCTCCCTTTAAACAGAGGGAGAGAAGTATTTTCTTGAAGTGGTAAGTCTCACATCTCAACATACTGTCTCTAAAAGGCCCTGCTTGGTGAATCACCAAGTTTATGGGGGAAGAAGAAATAACCCTGAAGACCTCTGCACTTGAGATCTCAGGTGGAAGGCACATCTTTTTTGATTAAAACAATGACTCAAAATCAAATCTAAAAGGGGTTATATATCGTTGGTTTCATAAAGTGTTTGCTACAGTTTTTCGTGATAAAATCAGGTATTTGCCTAGCATATCAGAGGTAAAATCCTGGCTCCATGGAAGTCAGAATTTCTGAATTTTGTCCATCATCTTGCCCTTTCTGTTTCTTCTCCAACCTTTAAATAAAGAGTGCTGTGTAATAACAAACAAACCTCTCAGCTCCTTCAAAAAATAGGCACTGATAACAAGAGCTTTTTTGAGATGTTCACTGGGGTTAAATCCATGTAATTCCTTCAATGCTGGCAGAGCTGTTATTATCCTTGACTTGACTGAGGCTTACAGTCTTCCTCTGATGTCAATCAGAGGTTGGTACTAATTGCAAACGTAGTCCAAGCTCAGGCAGTGGGACTACTGCAGTTGACACTTGGGCTGAAGAAGATGCATGGGCTTAGGAAGACAGCTCAAATACCTCCAATTATCAAGCACCTTCCCCACTCCAGATGACACTGCAAATCTCCACAACTGTTTTGGGAAACAGTCTTGCAGGTCACTGAGACTACCCTTAGCCATTTCTATCAAGCACCTAAACTCCCTGTGTTGATTTAAAAATTTCGTATCTTTTCCTGTGTGAAACAATTATTAAACTCTTATATGTTCCTTGGAGACACTATGCCAGCTGATTTTTGGAAACTTAGATGATTTCACTGGTAAGTTGTCATCTTGCTGAACAGAATAATAATCACAGTTGATTTTGTTCACGTCCACTCCCATAACCAAGATTCCAGAATAATTTAAAAGCAGGCTTCATTTTTCTTCATGGAAAATTTCTTCTTGAATACCCGGAATCAGCTTGGCACCCATGCTAACCATTTTCTGATCTCCTACAGTGTTATGCCAGTCAGGGATATGTAAACTGATTATTGGGTCTTTTTAAAAGTAACTATCATTTCAATGGCCAAATGGAGAAGTGTTTACAGTGGTGGGGTATCAACCCCGCGTCTCCTAATTACTTCACACGTTCAAAGCAATTTTGCCATCAGGATAAAAACTTCCTGAATAAATCACTTTTAGGTGGCGTTTGTTAGCCCACTTGGATTTCTGAAGAGTTCCAGCGAGACCAGGTACAGAACTATTTTTACAATCTAGTTGAGAATACTTTAAATGGAAATAAACTGACTTTTAAATCTCCATCTCAGGGATGTCTTCTGGGACTATCACTTGTTTGTGCATGCACGATCCTACGCACTGGCTGATGAGTGAGTCATCCTGCCTGCCACCTTATCTGCACAATACCATGCAATCTGGAGAGTGTGGTCACATCAGAAAGTGATTTTACTACTCCTCGCTGCCTAGGCTAAAAGCTGAAGCAGAAAAATAAGACTTTTTACTTTTTGTGTGTTATGAAAGTTCAATACACTTTTTTTAATTGCTGAACTTGATTTGTAGTTAAAAACTGCCAGGAAATAAACCTTCCTTTTCTCTGTGGCTTTTTTTGCTCTTTCTTGTCTTAGAACTGCATCTCTAATTTATTCTGGTAAGCAGTGTTTCCTCCCTCCAAAAGTAAAAGCTGTCTTTACCTATTTCAAAGGAATGGAAAGTTGGTTTCATATTCTCTTCTATGCAAGCAAAATCAAGGGCATGTCCCACATTTACTTGAGGTTAGGCAAAAATGAGCAGAGCACTCCTAATATCACACAAGACCCATGCTATCATCTTTGCTACTTCGCATATGACCACTCCTGGAGCACCTAGTGCAATTTCTGACTTATGCAATCCCCTCTGGTTTAAAAACCTCTATGCAAGTCAACACTACCTGACCCATAACAGATAACGTAGGTAGGTGACAAAATGCCAAATTTCCCTTTGAGTGAATGCATACCTTTTAGGAAAAAAAAAACATTCCCTTACCATTTAAAGAAAACAGCTGATGAAGAATCACGAAGTCTCTAGGGAAGCTGTTCCAGTGATTAATTTCTCTCACTATTAGAACATCTGTTCTTTATTTCTCATCTGAATTTATCCAGCAGTTCACTCTAGCCTGACCTCCACCTATCACAGTGTCCTTTTCTCCTAGATTAAGGAGCTGTATTCTCTCAGGAAGGGTATTTCTGTAGAGATACTTGCAGAAATAAAACCAAGTCAACTCTTAACTCTCATGGTGAAGATGAAGAGAGAAATCTTTTAAATCTCTTGATTAAAGTTGTAATTTAAACACCACATATTGCCGCTTTTTAAAAAGCCCTTTAATTATTTTTTTTTTCAGTATTCTCATTGAAATATAAATATTGGGCTTGAGTAACTACATCTGTAATTTTCCATTTAAGGCTGCATTTGAGACAATACAACCTATCTGATAATCCTCTATTAGTATGTCAAAGCATGGCATGGGCCATATAGGCAACAGCTTCACTCTACTCAACTCTTTCTCCACCATGAGCTTGTTGTAAACCTCAGTAGATGTTATTGATCCCTTCTGTGCTGCATTTTTAAATCCCCAGAGGGAAATGGTTAATACAACCAGGCTAATGCAGGAAAATATTAATGTTTATCCCCCTTGTTGATCAGAAAATACTGTTTCCTACAGGAATGGAATAAAGTCACAAATGCAGAAAGTATCAGTTCTCCTTGGGAATGAGTGGAAGATAAATTGTAAGGAGGTGCAAGCTCGATCGTACTGCCTCTGAACTCTTGTTGTATTTAAGGGTTCGATGACACCAAGTTTGTTGATGGCGTTACTGTTCTTGTCTTTCCTTGTTTAGTTATGGGAAAGTGCCTGCCCTGAAATTGCCTGGAAAGGTGATCTGGCCTGGCCAAACAAAACCTACCCATATGAGAATACCACATCCATCAGCCTGTTGATACTCTCTCACTTCAGCTGCCTAAAATCTGAAATGCTTTAATTTAAATCAGCAGAGACATTGCAGTGCTATTTCTTCACTGTGCTCTTGGTGACATAGTACTACCCTGCAATGATGCCTGACATGGGAATTTGGGCACAGAAGCAGTCACTCAGCGGGCTGTTTCCCTTTACCTTTGCTATTGCACTAGTTTTGTGGGGCCCCCTTTATATTGGGTCTAATTCCCCAGTCTGTTTTAATTCAAGGAATGGAAACCTAACAGATGAATGCATAGTGAACCATTTCCACTTTCCCTTCTTGATAACCTTGTTCAGTTTGGAAATGCCTCTGGATCAGTGTATTAAATTCAGGAGCCTGGTACAGTTAAAACCTTTTATCTTGCTTCTCTATTTCATTGTCTGTCTAGACAGGATCTATTTATACTTGGCCGTAGCACCTAATTTAGACAAATAAGTTCATTTTGGTAGAAATCAAGTCATAAATGGCACAGACGTTGCTTTCTCTGATCTTTAAACCTGAGCCATCTTACTGTGTACCTATCAAGGCTGCTACAAACGAGGAATTTCCAAGCAAAGACAGATGGTACACTAATAAGAGGGGATTTAAAGTCACACAGCTCCTTTAAGGCATGCAAGATCACAAAGAAAATCTGTCCTCAGTGAAGGCTCTCAGAAACCCCTCTCTTATCTCCTCTCCCGACTCCTGCCACTGTTATTAGGCTTCATTCTCTGATCAGTGCTATCTGCTTCAAAGGAAGATAAAAACATATAATGAGTCACACCTACTTGTAATGTCCTGTATCATGGGATGAATTTATTTTCACACCCGTGTGATGGATTAGCAAAAGCCCGGCTTGCATATATCTTAATAAACTGCTACTATTCTTTGTCCTGATAAAACACCAATGCTTTCTTAGGGGGCAGCTGCTAAAGCTATTTTCTTTTCTAATATCTTGCAATAGCAGCACCTCTAATCCCTTTGTGCCAGCCCCTCCAAAATGCTGATCAGTCCTAAAGGACCTGGGAAGAGCAAATGCTCAAATATTTTACTATTGCACAGGAAACTTTTGGTAAATTTTATAATGTATCTGTGAAGAGAAATGAGGGAAGGAGGTGTGCCAGGACACATCACTAGCTCTAAGACGGGCTTGCCGGGGGTATTCACCTTGCATTGTTGAACTGGATCAGTCCACTTGGGCCAGAAGCTATCCGTTTGATTGGGCAGAAAATGTTTGCACAGGGTCCTTTCCCATGCCAGGCATTCTGTGATGCCATGAACTGTGGCAGACATAATCTGGAGGGGGCTGCAAAACACCAATTTTCCATGTTGCTATAAAACTCTTCCCAGTAAGTTTGGGTATGTAGAGGAGGCTCCCTAGATAAAACTGTGCTGGGTCGTGGAAGAAAGCTGCTGAAAGCAATGGTGTTAACTCACATATAGGAACAGACTGGAAGGAGCTTCTCATCATTCTCTATTTGTAAATCCTCGATGTGTTAACAAGGTGTTTCATTGTGTTTTTCTTTTATTTTTTCTCTCCTGGCCGTTTTTCTCCTACAGTGTCCTCATCCCTCCATCCTCACCAGAACTAGCTGTTGAGCGGGGTCTGTGACAATGTGCAGCTTTCATTGAAGTGATGGAAATATATTCATTTTTTATTGCTCGCTCTGTCAAAGGTTCTCAGGGCTCACTACAGTGTGCTGGTAAGCCAGGAAGAGGTCTTGTTCCTGCAGTTTCTCTTTCTCTCATCTTCAGTCTCCCATGGCTGGTGGCCCACTCTAATGGACAGAAAGGATCACAACTATGTTCCAGTCTATTGCTGTCAGGCGTCCTGGACACTGTTTTTGGAGATAGAGATGAAAAGCTCGAGGTTTAGGAGGACGTTCCCAGAATGGGGAGAGCTCCAACACCCAAACCGCTGCTTACAAAAGGGGGACCAGTGCCTTTGCTCTTGGATAAGGCTTGAAGGAGAGGGATTGTGGCTACTGGTCTTTGCTCAACTCGGTGCTGGCAGTCTGTAAATGCGATATGAGCACACCCATGGGGCAGTCTGGGCAGAAAGATCTATTCTGCAAATCCCAGGAGTATTTAGGCTTTATGTAGTTTTGTGGAGTTCCTCAATCACATCTCCAGCTAGGCTTAGAAGTGAAATTTAAATTGTTGAGGGCTGTCTGAGAAAAAAAAAAATAAATAAAGTCCCTATGATCTCTTAATTGACTAAAAATGCAAAGGCAGAATTTAGACACATATCTTTGGGAGCCAGGGCTTTGTCCTTGCTTTCTATAGTGCTCAGTGATAACTGCTGCAGTTCTTGCTCTGCTCTACCTTACAGGAGTGTTGCAAGGATATATGACGTTTGAGTCTGGTCATGCCTGTCATTAAGAGGACCCTGTCAGTAGCAAGGATGGGTGAGTGGCTTTTGAAGCAATCCCTGGGGACAAGAAAGAACGACTTGCACAGAGCATGTCTTCTGTTAAGTTTCTCTTTTGACAAACTCTCCATTTTGGGAAGGTATAAGGACACCAATAGAATTTCTTGGTTTAAGAAAAACCATTAAAATGATTCCACTTGAGGCATTTAAACAACTGCACTGAAAGGTGCAACTCCAGCTAGTTTCAGTCCCCAAAGCTCACGTTTCTCACTTATATGGAAAAGAAGTGGAAGACAATGTACCAAGCTCTAAGCCTTTGTTTGTGATACACAATGAAAATGCCTGAAGCATTGCCCCCTGAAGAAGGGGGAACGAAAAGGCAGACAGAACTCCTGTCCCATCACACCCTTGCTTGCCTGCTTGTGCCTCACTTGCTGTACAAAGTCATTCCACAAAAATGGGCATTTGCCCCTCTTCAGATGAAAGTTTCATGATAGGACAGGTCCAAGAAGACTCACTAAGAAAGCAGAGACTGTCAAGAACTGGTGTTGTGTGTTGTGTATGTGTGCAGGGGAGGCAGTCAAACCTCATTCAGGCTAAAGGTCATTATAAACCTATTGCAAATGGAAAGATATTTGTGCTTGAGATTAGTATGAGGTCTTTTGTGCTTTTTCTTGTCTTATGACTGTCCCGTGAGCTTTCAAAAATCATATAGAAATCCTCATTCTGGAGTTGAATGAAGCAGCTGATTTCATCACTTCCCACAAATAGCAGAGAGGAGAATATGAGGAGAATAATGAGCTTGCAAAAGCACAAAACTTGCTATGCACAGGAGTTCTATTTTTGGGAGTATCATTTGCTAATAACCCTTTCTCTGCAGCCTCTAATCATCACCCATACTGCAAATGCTTAATTAGAGCAAGGGACCTTCTAGCTACATTTGAGGGACTGAGAGTAACTCTGCCCACACGCTGAGGAGTTTGGGGATGAGGTCATAATTGGTCACCAGCAGGGAAAGCCACATAGCATGCAAAGAAGAGGTTGTCATATGGCATTTGCTAAAGAGGTTTCCAGTTGCCAGAGAGAACAGTACTACAGCAAGGCAATTCGTCCCACCTTTAAAACACTTTTGTTGTTTTCCATCCTTTTTTTCTTCGTAAATAATTCACCCAGTTCCTACATGCAACTTGTTAGCTGAAAAACATCATCTCCCAGAGGCATTCAGTCATCCCACCCTGCAACCGTGGATACTGCTGGCAGGTTCCCAAGGCTGCATCTGAAGGGCACACTTTGAGTACCAGGAGAAGGCTCTCCAAACCTCACTAGACCTCTTTAGCTTGCTTTTCCGGAGGACTTGTGACTTGATCTGTTTGTGATCAAGCTTTGTGACTTGATCTGCTTGTGGCTTGATGTGTTTGGGCCGTATGTCCTAGGGGAAGTACATTCACAAGTCTGATAAAGCATGAGAGAAGGAGGGTTGTGTTGCTGTCTACCCTTGCTATGGTTCTTTGTAGCCTCTGCATTCATACAGGGCCTTTTCTGCACTGGGTGCTGGTTTGGTTTGGCTTGTTTAGTGCCATCAGGGCAAGCATGATCAGTAATACCGTTATCCAAAGTGTGTTCCTGTGCAGCTTGTGCAGCCCCATGCAGTAGTTTGGAGACCCTCCAAGAGGACTTCCTCTGGGAGATGGCTCTGCAGCCAAATAGCTTTCACTGCTATAAAATGTTTCCTGATATGCTGCGTGTTTGTCCCCAGGGAAACACCCTCACCATTTCCTTTCCTGCTGGTATCTGCCCCCTTCACATTCTTCAGATGGATCCTTTGGCATCCTTAGGCCTGGCCATTTGGCGACATGCTTATGCCATTCTCAGTTTTGGAAGGATAGGTCCCAAGTTCATAGTTAGGTCATTAAACAAACAACATTTTGCTTAGCACTGGTGCTGTGATGAAGATTCCTGCTGATGGATGCAATCACACGCACTACCACCAAATACTGCATTTCAGAGCTGTGTATTTGCCTTCTCACAGAAATATGAGTCAAGTTGCTGCATTTTTCCTTCTGATACTACACTATCAGAGGCAGAGAAGGGAGGCAGAGTGAGCCTATAGGCTATCAAAAGATGTTAGGGGTCATGAAATAAACTTCCCCGTATGTGCCCTGCAATTCTATGCAGCCTGCACCGTTTTTGAAGAGCGGGGTTTATTTTTAATAACAGCTAGGGTATGAAGTGTGAAAGCGTGGTATCACAGGATCCTGTTTAAGGAGAAAGCCTGGCATGGTCAGACCATGATAAACCAGAGCAGCGATGTACTTGCCTTGACCAAAGGGCTGACACACAGAATTCTGGTGGTAATAAGTCATTTCTCTGCTTTCCATCAGTGGCAGACGAGGGGTAGCACAAGTCCCAGTCCATAGCACAACACACTATATTGCCTCTGCACATAGAGTTGAGTGAGCTCTTCCCCTCAATGTGCTAAGATTAGCAGGCTTTTTTTTTTTTCTACGTTGGGGTTTTTTTGGCCTTTTTATTTCATATTTTCAAATAAAACCAAAAAAACACTGGAAAATAATGAGAGAATGCAGTATCATTTAGGCTAAGAAATTTTCACTAATTAGCTTAATTCCTTTGAAGAGATGGGGGAGGGGGTAAGCATCCCTGAGACAATGTTAGTTCCTGAAAAAGAATAAGATATTTCAAGAAATAATCAAAACAAAACAAAACAAAAAGTGTGAGAAAGGCCTGTTGCCATGGTAACAATGTGTATCAAACTGATGTCAAACATTGTATGAAATAATCTCACCAAATTGTAAGATGCAATGATGAAGCAGGCTACAAAAGGAGTCTGTCAGTGCTTTATTTATACTATTTTGTACATACCTATTTGCCTGCGTGGTATGCGTATATCACACCCACACTAACACCCACAGCACACAGCTGTCCCTCTGAACTGTCTTAGCTCTACTCCAGAAATTCAGGGGATGATAGGGGAGGAAGGACAAGGAGAAGAAAAGAAAGGAAAACAGCATTCAGATATGGAAAGAAAAAAATAACACTGCATCTTTTTAGCATCAAGTGGACATTAGTTGAATAGGCAAGATTTGGTTCTCACGTGTTATTTGCTGTACAGGTTTCAGTGGTACATTTCTGGATTTGTGCCAGTCATGAAATCACAGAGTGGTTGAGGTGGGAGGGAAACTCTGGAGGTCATCTGATACAAAGCCCCTGTTGAAGCAGGGTCACCCAGACCTGGCTGCCCAGGACCATGTCCAGATGACTTTTGAAGATCTCCAAGAAGGGAGACTCCGGAACAACCCTGGGCAACCTCTGCTAGTGCTCAGTCACCTTCTCTGTAAGAAAGTGTTTCCTGATGTTCAGGGGGACCATCCTGTGTTTCAATTTGTGCCCCTTGTCCTGTCACTGGGCAACACTGAAAACAGCCTGCTTCCATCTTCTTTACACCCTCCCTTCAGGTATTTATAGACATTGATGAGACCCCCCCTGAGCCTTCTCTTCTCCAGGCTGAGGAGTCCCAGCTCTCTCAGCTTTCCCTCATAGGAGAGATGCTTCAGTCCCTTCACCAACTTTGTGGCCCTTCACTGGAGTCTATCCCGTATGCCCATGTTTTTCTTGTACTGGGGATCCCAGAACTGGACACAGCACTCCAGAAAAGATCGCTTCCTTTGATCTGCTGGCAATACTTTGTCTAATGCAGCCCAGGACATAATTGGCCTTCTTTGCCACAAGGGTACATTGCTGGACCATGGTCAACTTGATGTCACCAGGACCCCCAGGTCCTTTTCTGCTAATCTGCTTTCTAGCTGGGTAATACCCAGCATGTACTAGTGCCTGGGGTACGTGAGATTGATCCTCCTCAGCTGCAGGAGTCTTCAGTTAGGTGACTGAAAAACTGACTTGGCTTCATCCCTCATGTTGCAAAAGGAAAACCAGAAGCTGCTGATGTACTTTTGTGCTTGTAGACACAATGAGCCCAGTGAACTGCTCAGAGGACAAAGCTGAGGCTTTTAATGACTAGCATTAGTATTTCTGCAGTTGCCAGAAGAAGCATCCGGGCCTCCTGATGGGATCTTGGGAAATGAAGAGGAGATACCATGATTTGCAGCAAAGCAAGCAGAAGACAGAGAGGCATCATCCCTGAAGGCTGTAGTGGATTTGAAAGCAGGCAGCAGCTTTAGCAACCAGCAATTATTTTTCTGAACAAAATAAGAATGTTTTTTTCCCGTTTGGCCCACACTGACCTCTATGTATCTTGCACTTTTTGACCTTATGTTCCTGCCCTAACCAGGTATAGAGATGCACGCACATATATCCATCTCTACACAGTCTTTCTAAGTCTCTCTGATAGTCCCTTTCTGGTTTTGTGAGAGCACTTCTTGGGTTCATTAATGCAAACCCTCGGCTCCAATAAGCAGTGGTCTCACTATCATGAGTGTTATCCTAAATCTGCCATACCCTCTTGACTTACCTTTGCTGTGCTCCCAGGCACGTTCCTCCTTGCTTGCATATTCCCTCTGCTGCCTTGTTCCCTTACCACTAGATCTCATTCCATGGAGCCTGGTATACCTCACCAACTTCCTCAAGCTTTTTATTGTCCTTTTTGTCCCACCCATGTCCTCACATGGACCATTCTTCTTCCACAACCTATGCCAACCTCCACCCCACAAACTACTCCCTAGCTGCCAGACAATACCCTGGTTCACCTCAAACAAGAACCTACTGTGAGGCCTCTGCATAGGTCAGACACCCAAATTACACCACAAAGCCATGTAAGAAAAACATAGATGGATGTTGGGGTAAATCCACAAAGATAAGGACAAAAAAATTACAGCCGCTGTAAATCTGAGTAGCCTCCTTATTCCAGGTGACAATTTGGTTCATTACACATCTGCAGGGGAAGCACTGTGCTCCTTCAAAGTATATGATACCTCTGTGATGACATCAACTAAGTACCAATTTTAGAGGCATAAGAGCTGAACTGAAACATTCTACAAAACTAGTCATTTATTGCTGAAGCAGGATTTTTTTCCACACAAAACCAAGTGGCTTTATTTGATCTTTTATTCTATGTTTCAGTTGCTTAAACTTTGCCAAAGACAACAATCCCACTGGATAAAAGTAAGGCTTTTTTGGATTTCTTTTCAGGAGTATACCAATTTTGTGCAATCAAAACTGTTTACAGGAAGCACCTGATTTCAGTGAATTGCCTGTTTTTTAAACAGAAAATTTGTGAGAAAACAGGAGGAAAACTGTGTGGTATTACACATTCCATCTTTGACACTTCCACAAGAAAAACTGATGTTTTCTCATATGGAGCAAACTTTCATGATAAACAGCTGCTGCTTCATACAAAGATCTACTTTTAATGGTTGAAACAAGGATAAACAGAGCCATCTTTCCTCATCTTTTGCAGCTGGCCTGTGATTTGCAAAGTCAATTCTCAGCTTTGAACTATATGCAGAGTTGCACCAGTAAACCCCTAGCAGACCCATTCAGCACCCATCTTTGCTAGCAACCTTAATCTGAAATGAAAACAAAACTCAGTGTACCATGTGATATTTTGTTCTTCTATCCTAGATTTTAGAATTTATCTGGATTGGGTTGGGTTTTTTTTTGTGATTTTATTCTCTGGAGTTCCTAGCCCTGGGGCAGCTGGATTTCTGCACTGTTTATAGCTTGCAAAATAATTCAGGATCCTTCATGGTAAAAAGCATGATGTCCACCTCCTTAGTGCTTCCTGCCCACCCTGTCTCTCAGGGCCCTTCATGCCATGCTCATCAGTGCAGTATGAGACGTTGCTCATGAAAAGGCAACGCCAATCCAGTAGTAAAGCTGCAGGGTTAAGCACAGAAGCACGGAGGTAGATTCTCTCAACCTTGGGCCACCTGATGCTCTGTCACTGAACCGTGGCCCTGTCACCCTAGTAGCTGAAATCCCTGGTAGGTGGTGGGCTGAGGTGGCAGGTCTGTATGAGCACCTGATCCCAGTGATGGTCTGGAGCTCTGCGAGATCCAGAGAGATGAGGAGCTCAGGGGAGTTTTAACCTTCTGATAAGATGCTCCAATATGTAGAAGGGCAAGTGTTCTCATTCCCCTCCAGACATCTTCTAGGAGATATCAGTTTCATGAGCTGAAGAAGCTGGGCATCACACTTTGCTTTTGTTACCACATACCGAACGTTACCTGGATGAGGGGACAGAGTGTATCCTCAGCAAGTTTGCTGATAATACCAAACTGGGTGGGGTGGCTGACACCCCAGAAAGCCGTGCTGCCATCCAGCGTGACCTGGACAGGCTGGAGAGCTGGGCAGAGAAGAACCTAATGAGGTTCAACAAAAGCAAGTGCAAGGTCCTGCACCTGGGGAGGAAGAATGCTAGGCACCAGTATAGGTTAGGGGCGGACATGCTGGGAAGTAGCTCTGAGGAGAAGGATCTGGGGGTCGTGGTAGACAGTAAATTATCCATGGCCCAGTAATGTGTCCTTGTTGCCAAAAAGGCCAATGGAATCCTGGGCTGCATAGGGAAGAGTGTGGCCAGTAGGTCGAGGGAGGTCATTCTCCCCCTCTACTCTGCACTGGTGAGGCCACAACTGGAATACTGTGTCCAGTTTTGGGCTCCCCAGTTCAAGAGGGACAGGGAACTGCTGGAGCGAGTCCAGCGAAGGGCAACTAAGATAATTAAGGGCTTGGAGCATCTCCCTTATGAGGAAAGGCTGAGAGAGCTGGGACTCTTTAGCCTGGAGAAGAGAAGGCTGAGGGGAGACCTTATTATGGCGTACAAGTATCTAAAGGGTGGGTTGAAGGAGGATGGAGCCAGGCTCTTTTCAATGGTTCCCAGTGACAGGACGAGGGGCAATGGGCACAAGTTAGAACACAGGAAGTTCCGTTCAAATACACGGAAACAGTTCTTTACGGTTCGGGTGACAGAGCACTGGCACAGGCTGCCCAGGGAGGTTGTGGAGTCCCCTTCTCTGGAGATTTTCAAGACCCGCCTGGATGCAGTCCTGAGTGATGTGCTCTGGGCAATCCTGCTTTAGCAGGGGAGTTGGACTAGATGGTCTCTAGAGGTTCCTTCCAACTCTGAAAATTCTGTGATTCTGTGTGATTCTGTGATTCTGTGATTCTGTTACATTAGGGAAAAAGAAGAGAGAGCCCATTACAACTTCAAGATAAGCTTACTGGGAAACACAGAAGAGCAAAGAGTATCAGTGTCCCCTCTGTATGTATTTATCTGCTGTGTTCTAATGTCTGCTAGAAACTCTGGAGAATAAGCCAGCCCTGAATATTTCAATGCCTGGAATTACAGAGAGGATGGGTGGAGCTTTCTTGTTTTGTTTTTGGTTTTGGTTTTTTTGTTTTTTTTTTTCTCTTTGGAAACAAGCTGAATTGATGAGCTGGCCCTTTGCCAGGCTGTGATTTCAGAACTCCGAACAGCCTGGAGGTTAAGCTCAGGAGAGAGTAAATCTTGTGATTTCACTTGAACAAATGAACACTAGTGCTATTGCCTGGCTTTCTGGCTTCCTTAGGGAAAAAAAAAAAAAAAGGGGGGCGGGGGGATTTAGTCTGAATTGCTCCACAGTTATGGTGGTGTTGGCAAGATCATGTTTAAGTGACATCTCTTACTCCCTCCCCTGACACAGTTCATATGCCACTGCTTCAGAAGCAGTACAATCTCAAGGAATGAGATGGGTCTTCATTATTTAGAGTTTTAAAAATGAATTTTCAAGTGATTCCAAAAGATAACAAGAGGACTTTTAAAACTCAAACAGTGTCATGGGCTATTAGGGGATGTTAAAGCCCCAGGCCAGTTTGGTAAAAAGCCTATGAATGGTAGTGAGATGGTCTAGGTGGAATTTAAGCCCCTGAACATAGTCCTCTCATTTCATCCAGTGTCCCTCTCCAAGCTCGAACCTGGCAAGAGCAGTGGTAATAACATATGGGCAGCTCTACTGCCTAACAGGGGTGTTTCTTGCCTTCCAATCTGCGGTTTGACAAGGTCAGACCATGAGAGAAACTCCCTCTGTGTCTGACATGTAGCACTGGTCACATCTGGTCCCATGAATTTGCAAATAGGCACACCTTAAATTAATTGTGTGGATGTGGAAGTACTAATCTGGGACAGGGGGTGTTACAAGCTCCACCACAAACATCACCTGTGGTAGCGGTCACATCACGTATTGTCTGCCCTTCATCTCTTTATAGACATTTAGGTGTAGATTTACTGCAGAAGATTGAGCATACTTTAGCCCACTGGCCAGCTGCTTTTTCTGATGTTCCTCCAGATATTCCTGCTCTGTTCCCATGCATCCCCTCTGTTTCACACCCAGGCAGATACTTTTTCTCCTTCTTGGTTAACAGGACTCTCAGATTTGTGGGGGACTATGAAACATTACCAATTCTCTATCCTACAGATCTTCACTTCAGCAAACTGATAGGAGCCTGGGGAATAGATGAAGAGGGTCTGGGATTGAAATACAGTCTAGAAAGCACAAAATGGCATAACAAGCACCTCTTGCATCATAAATGCATCCTGAAAGTACAGGATTTTTTGTTAAGCAGATATTGTGGCTCCTCTCTCTACTTGTCCAGCATGCTTCCCTGGTGATGATGGATGGGAAGAGCTGTAGTGACCCCAGATGGGAAGAGCTTTGGTTCCAGAAGTGAAAGAGGAATACATTGATTTTTTGTTAATTATTGAACTCTGATAATAAAATAAGATAATAAAACCATGCCTGGATTCCCAGAGTGGCATGTAAAATTGGCATTGCAAGGAGATAACATGCTAGATAGAGTAATGCCTACAAAAATTTCCTTGGGGTCTTCACTTTGACAAATGTGTTTAATTAAACATTCTGGATACATAGAAAGATCATCAACTGGACTAAAAATACCCTGTGAACAAAGAGCCATAGAAAATAATGGAGTTTGGTGTCTCCCTTTGTTTACTCCAGGTAAAACTGGAAGACTTCCATTTGTTTGGATTAGTATTAGTGGAAGTAGAGAACCACCAGTCGTGACGCATCAGTGGTTTCCAGCTGCAGTTTATGGACCTCTCCGATGGGTGTGGGAAAGATCCTTACCTATTGTCAGTCAGCTGAAATTCATAATACAGATGCCTCTAACTCCACTAGTGTAATTTTACAGCTGCGCAAGCTGGAGAATGTTGAAAATCACGAGGTCCAGATGCTCAGCTGGTGCAAGCTGATAGTACTTCATTTCAGCGTCAGCAGACTTGGCTGTTTCTCCTTGGCTGTATCAGGAAAGATCTCATCATTTGCCTTCGTGTAGTTCTTTGTACTCAGGGCTACTCAACACAACATGTTTAATCAAGAAGCCACATCTGCCAGGCAGACAAGACTCTGCTGCAGAGCTGCAGCGCGTCTAGGGTCAATGTTACCCAAGCGATGTTCGATAAATCAGGTGATCAAGTTGGCAGGCCTGATTCTTGCAGTACCAGTGAAGTCCATAGCTTTGTTTCCATAGCTTTCAGTGTTCATATATCCAAAGGGCTGAATACAAAAAGTGTGGCACAAAGCCAAATGTTCTGCCTTTTTTTTGGACAAAAAGTGTGTGAGTGAGAGAGGGAAGATGGAGGGTGTTTGAGGATTCCTCCCTTAGGCTACCCCGAAGCACAGATTGAACAAATGAACAACCTTGTTCTGAGTCAGCCGGACTACAATGCCTCCGACACACTGCCTCATTGTTTCTGCCACAGGGACTTTTGCAATGGAAAACTGTATTTTAGTGAATTAATTTTTTTGGTAGAGCTTTATTTTTTCCTGTTTGTTTTTTTTTTTTTTTTAAATTTCTTCCCTGTGAAGAAACCCACTTCTTGGAGATATTCTAAAGAGCCCACTGTAGGCAGTTAATGAATGCAGATAGTGGGTTCCATGTTGCTTGTAGAAGAAAATTGTTCCTCAAAATGGGGCATTTAGGAGGATCATAGTTTGATTCATCTGCCCTGTCAGCAACTTCAGCCCTTTAACCCCCCTCCACTGGCCAAAGGAAGTTAGTCTCGTAATTATGAACATAGCATGAAGCAGCCCACAAGTATTGGGGTGGCACAAAACAAAAGATGATCTCTGTGTGTGACTGGCCTCATCCTCTAAAATACAAGCAATACAAAAGAAAAATGATCAAAGCACAAGTTACTGAGGAGAGACAAGATTGCATCCCAAGTGGGTTGTAAATTGGCTGAGCAATGCTCACCTTACCCACTTCACATTTGGTGAAGCCGTATCTAGTGGATCAGTTCCTGCACCAACATCCACCTTAGTTCAGGATCCATCATCCCAGTACCAAATGACATTAAAATCCCCTTTCTCACATCCTTTGGGTCTTGTGGGCAGGACCACATACCTCCAAAAAGGCCTCCTTGCACTGCAAACAATACTGCAGTCTTCTTGGGCGAAAGCCTTGCAAGAAGATTTGCTGCACAGAAAGCTCAGGGACAGTCATTCTGGGGAGGAAGTGACTTGTGAAGAGTATTCTATCAAATCAGGTGGCACATTTGGATTGTGAGTACACCCCAGTCCTCCAATCTGATACACCAGATAACAAAACTGGCTACTGCCCCCAAAGAAGATGTAGAAATGATGTAGGAGAGCTGGAGTTTTGGGATCTAATTGAACTAAAAGGGTTATCAAGCATTGTAACAGGATGCCCAGGGAAGGGGTTGAGTCACAATCCCCGGAGTTACTTCCAAGACATGTAGATGTGGCACTTAAGAACATTGTTCAGTCGTGGACTTGGCAGTGTTAGGTTAATGGTTGGGCTCAGTGATCTTAAGGGTCTTTTCCAACCTAAATGATGATTCTGTGATTCTACAATTATATGAAAAGGTTCTTGAAGGCTGCCCCTCTCAGAAACTTTCCCTCCTCACCAAACTGCGGTTGTTCCACAAAGGAGATGTGGCCCAGGAACCAAAGACTCCAGCCCACCTCGCAGACAGCTGTCATCAGACTAGCTGGAGCCCAGCTTTTAGAGCAACTTCTCACCTTACACTTTGTCTGTCAATGAGAAATGCTATTTGACAAGGATGGTGCCTCTGGCTCATCTCTGAATTTCTGCATTACCTGTAGGTGAAGGTGTTGCTCTTTTCTCATAGGTCAATTATGCAGCTTATCATTATCAGCGCACCATTGATTTGTATGTCAGAGAAAGCAACCACACCATAAAAACCAGAACTAAGCCATAATTTAGTGCTGGTTCCTCTGAAAAGGGACTGTCATATTTGTATCCAGACAGAGCAAAAAATACCACACAGTCAAAAACCAGCTCCAGATTGCAATTCCTTTTACATACACAGCTTTGGCACACGCTAAACAAAAACTACAATTTGTGGGTGGGTAAAGCTGGTTAAAGTCGATTCTGATTTGATTTTGGCTTAAAAAAGAACATAAAGCAGCACAGAACCAGAAGAGCCAGCAGTGAAGAAAGGCACAGTAAGCATCTCTGTGTCCAGGAAGGGAAGGGGCTACCGAAAGCCCTCCATGGGAGCAGGAAAATGAAAGCTCCGTGTTTCCCCTTCTCTGCTGCAAACACCCTGAGTCACCCAACACAGAACCATCACTGCGAGAAGTCTTTCTCTGCTTTAAGGGGAAACTAGGAAAAAATGACATAACGTTGGGAGTGGGCAAAGTTCTTATCTCATCCCAGCCCCTCCTTCTTCCAGCTCGGAGAAGGTCTTTGCTATTACACCACTCAGACCCCAGCTTCTTATAGTAGTTTGGTTCTTTCCTGAAGCCGTACTAATGGCACAACACTACCAGAAAATGACCAAAACTGTATCAAGATCTCATCCCACAGGCCCTCGGAAAAATTTGGCAGGAAGGACTGTGCTCTAAAAACCTTGCAGTCTACTTGGACAGCAGAAAGCAGGGAAGCCTGGGCACACAGCAAGTCAGCAGAACAAGCATGATGATTTCCTCCCTGAGTGATGCACCGTGTCCTAGGAAGCTCAATTTATAAAGCTGAGCTTCTTTGGTCAGGGTGGGACAACTCGTGCCTATCTGGTGGGAACAGTTGCACCAACCAGTTACAACAAGAATAGTCTCAGTCTTTAATTTTCATTCCAAGCTGGTGCTGGCATATTAACATTGAAATCTTAACTCAGCTTTAATTATTGCTAATCAAGTTAGACTCTATGCACTAATTATAAGTCTACCTTGCCAGATCCTTCTGTAAGAGCAGGGTTTGCATGCCCTCATAGAAGCCAGATGTGTTCTGCAGTGCATAAAAGAAAAAAAAATAATAAAATACTCCTCCATCCACTGAAAATGCATGTTTTGCCCACATATGTTGAAAAGATTAATGATCTCTCTCGAACTTGGTTTACTGCAATGCAGATTTGCAAATTACAAACATTCCTTTTTTTCCCAAACATATAACAAATTAAAAAAAAATACTGTTGAGTTTTTAGAAGTAGTAAAACTAACCAGCTTAAAAGAGGAAACCTGTCTGAAACTGAAATTTAACCTCAAAAGGGAACCTCGTAACAACCAAAACTTCTATTCCAAGACTCTCCAGGTTAACCTGTATTTTGATGTTTTCAGCATTGCCATTTTAAAAATGCAAAAGTAGGGCAAGCCTATGAAACACTCCTCCAGCTGGGAAGACAGGCGAAAACTTGCGTATCAGTTTGCTTTTCCAGGCACATTACTCAACCACTCAACCAGAGTGTCCGTCACCCATGCTTGGATTTCAGCACTTCTTTCACTTCAACTCTTTGTCACTGAACCCTTCACAGCAAATAAAAATACTGGGCTTGCTGATGTCCCAGACCTGACCCAACCTTTAAGGGCATTGCCTTGTGCTTTTAAATTGTCCTCAAGTTCCTCTTTGCAGTGATTCCCAGTAGACTTCACGTAGATGAGGATGGAATGAGCAGGGACTATTGAGGAGGAGCAGATGTTATTTATTCAAATTTTCACATGACTTGTCATTTTTGGACCATGCAACCATTGCCCATTTAGCTGTGTGGTCTCTGTGTCTTCATTCACTGTCTACTCTCTTGAGCTGTTCTAACTGGAAAGAAGGTTCAAGGTACTCATATCAAGGATTAAATTGTGTCTTTGTTTTCAAATGATCCAGGGCTAATAGCCAAGGCAGGGAGCAAGCAGGCACATCACAGACATCTCCTCCCCCTGTGTATGGACACAGAGGGAGGCAAAGACTTCTGGAGTGAAGTCCAGGCTAGTGGAAGAGAACGATCTGATGAGAATCAACAGTAACTTCAGGATGACAGACCAGAAGCTGGAGGCAGGTTGTAAACGGTGAGACTATTTAGGAACTTGCTGTGATTTTATAACCAAATAAGACAGAATCTGTCTCTCATTACACTACATCTGCCTGGCTGGGTCTTCTTCAGGGTTTTTTTCATGTGCTTGTAGGAAGGCGCCCCTGAGGTCACAGGGGTAATGTAGCCATCCAGGAGATCCTGGCACGGGTACAACTATGCCCTGTACTGGGTGGGAGGAGGAAGACCCCCCCCGTGTCTGCATCTGTCAGGCCAACACCGCCGACCAAGCAGAAGACAGAAAACACAAAAAGGGAAGCATGTTGCCTGTTTCTCCTCCCACAGTGAGTAAATCCATGCTTCCCTGCAGTGAGCCAAGTGAGTATTTTGTCAAAGCTAACAGTTCCTAGGTTTTGATTTAACATGAGAGGCTGTATCAGATCTCAAAGTAAAGCAGAATAACCCAAATGTAACACCAGTAAAGAAATCGGCACTAAAGCAGAGTGTTGCACTGACAGAGAGCATAACTGCTCAGCCATGTAATAGCAGGTGCTTTCTGTTGAAATAGGTTCTGTTTGTTGCAGTTTGACATAACACTTGAGACCACACAAATCCTTATTTCCCGTATTTCCAGTATTGTGTTCAGTTTAGTTTCTATTAACAAGATAAAAGACAGACATTGGCTTGAGTCAGCTGGGAGTAGAGCCTAAATGCCTGTCTCGAATCCTCAAGCATGCTGCTGACTGCTGAGGTGAAGTTGAGTAGTCCTGGAAAATAAGGAGGAAGATTTGGGGGCTCTTAGGTCTCTTCCAGACTCAGCAGGTGAGTCTATGCGAGAATCATCAGTTTGCATGGAGCAAGTTAGTCACCCTCAGATTGCTTTAGCATCCATGGAAAGCTGTGTAGACATAGTAGAGAGGCTGATGCATCTCCTCCTAAACTGGGTTATCATCAGTCTGTCAGATGAATTTTATCCTGGAGGCATCAGTTTCTCCTTTTTCACTCTAATGGAAGGTCACAGCAACTGTCTTAGAGCAAGACATCTCATTTTAGATTTCTAAGAGTTAAGGGAGATGAATACCCCCATGTAACCTCTCCTTGGTGCCATATCAGTAAAATGAGAATAATGATTCTGTGCAATTCAGGGAAACTTCAGCAGTGAATGGTTGAAGAAAGCTTCATGGAACAATGTGAAAATCTTGATAATGATGTATGTCACCCCAACCTTAATACAGCCAGATAAATCTTTGCTCATGAGATTTGATCTCATCAGTAGATTTGCAAAGCATGGTACACGGGCCTGCAGTAAGCAGGACAATGCTGTGGTGCATTGTTCAGAGCCAGCCTGGAGGGACAGATACTTATTGTCAGACGAATGGTGGGAGGTGGTAGGGAACTTGCAGAGCAGCTCTTCTCCAGCCAGTCCCTACTTTTGCTGCCACTGCTCACTGGAGCCTGTCTTGAGGGGAGTCTTCAAGTCCTCCTTTAATTATGACCTTGATTTAGGAGATCACTTAGCACTCAGTTTGCCCTTGTTGGGACATCATCCCTCCAATCTTGAACCGCTGGAGGACAACCACAGCAGCCTGTCTGACCTACACCAGTCTGCTCACCCACTCCCATTGGTGCCAGAGGTTTCTGCCCCTCAGCTACAGGAGTGGTGCATTTGGTGTATTTGGTGCATTTTGTCTGGGAATTGGAGCAGAGAGTGCAGCTGGCAGGACCCGCTGAAGGTGAGGTCATGTTGTAGT